>NC_080566.1:12107500-12422500 GCF_030253575.1 Rhododendron vialii | reverse complement strand
TCCGCCTGATTTTTCCTCTCATTCTTGCATTTTTCTGCAGGTGTATCCTAACTCCTGGACAGCTATATTAGTGTCCTTGGACAACCAAGGCATGTGGAATGTGAGGTCTGCAATATGGAACCGGCACTATCTCGGGCAGCAATTCTATCTGAGAGTATACGACCCAATCCGGAGCCTTGCTAATGAATACGACATTCCTCGAAATGCTCTTCTCTGTGGCAAAGCCGTCGGACAGCACCCTTGATATGGTATATTTTTCATCATTTCTGTTCTTTATTCATGAGAGTTTGACTACAATGGAAGACTGGATAAGCGCGGTTGGGAAGAGGGGACTGGGAGGAAGCATTTTCAATGTTTGGGCTTCTTTCTTTTTGTCTTTTTACTGATTGATTATCTAATTAGGTCTATTTACTGTCACTTGTGTTGTGAAAAGTTTGTGGCCTGTGGGTTGCAGGATTTTGTCTGAGAATTCCTTAGACATCTATAGCTGAAGTGTAAACTGGTTATAATAATTGTGTACCATATATTATAAAACTGCCGTGTCTAACTGCTTTTTTTTTTTGTTGACAAACGAGGAATATTGTACCTTTACTTGCAGAAATGCTCAATTTCACTAACGCTGTTGAGGACAACCTCTGAATAGCTTTCTTGTTTTCTTGGTGAAAAATGGGTTTCTCAAAACATGGCCTTTGATTTTCACTCGTAGGCTTAATCCTTGCAACTTGTTGGATCGCGTTCCTTCCAAAAAAAAAAAGAAGCTTTTTGTTCGCGCTTCTCAAATACAATATGGGAAGATCTGCGCCCAGAACTACGATTTGTTGACTTAGTTCAAGACTGAAAGAGGGCAAACTCTCATGACCTTGACCTCCCTCGGGTGATAGGTATCATTTTACCGAGTGTAACTTTGTTTACCCCCAATTTTGGTGAAGGAAACTCGACCACTTTTGGTTTAAAACGCATTAATATAAGTTAGCATAAACAGTATAAATATAATTTAATAAATTATTTTTATCCAAGTATATTACTTGATAATAAAAAGATTATCAAACATTTATTTAAACAATCAAGCAACAACAAAAAGGGATGCCATTAAATATTTAATAGAAAATTTACTTTTTTACTAAATGAGTAAAAAGTAAAACAAGGTTTAAAATTTGATTTTAGGAATCTATGTACTGATATAATGCCTTAGGAAAATCAGAGAACCAAAATTTATCCTTAGAACAAAATTATTACTTTTAAATATTAGAATTCACTAAATAGAACATAAGCCCCTTAAGTTCAACTATAGTACCAAATACCCTAAGGCTTGCGAAATAACTAATTAAACCCTCAAGTTTAATAAAATTTATAATGAGCTTACTTGTTCGATAAAATTTATAAGAATCCCAAAGGCACCGGCCCAATACAAACCCTTTATGTGCTTAATTACTCGCATATATCAATTGTGATATGTATTTGTTATCTCCTTGAAATGTATCATGGTATGAGTTAAGTTGTTATTGAATGTATCCTTTTGTACTTGTTAGAATGAACTTAGGTTCATGGTGTAACGCCCCCAAATTTTGGGTACGTTAATAAGGCATTTATTACATAATAAAGAGAGTCTGGCTCATTATTACATCATAAATACATCATAAGTAAAGGGTACATTTATTCAACAAGGAAGGAAACTAGGGTTCCTAATACTATATATTCTGTCTGCTTTTCCATCCTAGCGAGCTCCTCGGCTCCAAAAGCCTCCAACGTATACAGTTCCCCATGTTCATCTATGAGGTCTGACACATTATACCGGCGTCACCACCAATATAATATGTCAGGGTCACCAAAAGGTAACACCGTGAGCTACAACGCTCGATAGGAAAATCCTTACCCCAACCTTATTCTTATAAACAGTAAATAACAATGTATAACAATCATACATCCACATTCGATATTCATCTACCGTTGGTGTTCGTGATTTTCTGAGTTTCTCCTACGCGACTCATCGTAGACCGTGTCACCATTTTCCACTTTTCTTTTTCCAAATCAACGTTTCCAAAATTTGTGTTTAACACACCCAACCTCGGTTCCGCCGCTCCGGGTTCCCCAGTATCCGCACCATGGTTCCGCCACTCCGGGTTCCCATTGACACACAATTGCATTAGCACCTCTCCGCGGTAACCAAGCCACACACCCTACCTCGGTTCCACCGCTCCGGGTTCCCGGGTATCCGCACAATGGTTTCGCCGCACCGGGTTCCCATTGGCACACAATTGCATTGGCTCCTCTCCGCGGATAACCAAGCCACACACTCAACATCGATTCCGCCGTTCCGGGTTCCCGAGTATTCTCACAATGGTTCCGCCGCACCGGGTTCCCATTGGCACACAATTGCATTGGCTCCGTACCGCGGATAACCAAGCCATACCTCACCATGGTTCCGCTGCTCCGGGTTCCCATGGGAACGCACACAACCTCACAATGGTTCCGCTATTCCGGGATCCCATTGGAACACACACAAAACCCACACCACACGATGAGCTACCAAGTCCGGCCACATTGTGGTTTTCGCAATCCACACGATGGGCTACTAAGTCCGGCCACACCGCGGTTTTCAAAACACATCTCATCATTATCCACACCCTAGGTGTTATGTTTCTACTTTCTCGGTTCTCGTGTCTCGTTTATATGCAAAGACTCCGCGGTAGAGCAAAAGTAAGCATGGAACATTCTAACAAGATCATCCAACTCAATACTACTTATCATGCTCAATCACCACTTAAAGCATAACGCCACATGTACGGACGCCTTTGGAGTGAAATCATTTATGCTTACTCAAAGCACAACGCCACATGTACGGACGCCCTTAGAGTGAAATCACTTATGCTTTATCACACCACAAGTAATACAAGCAACTCATATATGCATACTCATAACCATCTTAAATATTAAAAATACAAATACTTCGAGATAAGTAAGTAAGGATGCACTACATATAATTAGGAGTAGTAGATAGGGAGAATCTACCGTTCTTCTTGGTGGTAGTGACGACTACGAAAGGCAAGTCGGCTATCGGACGGAGTAACCTCCTACGGAATGCTCCCGGTAGCTTCGAAAGAGAAGGGTCTCTCTCGAAACCTAATCTTGACTAAATTACTTAAGCTTTTTGGATCGGAGGGTGGTCGGGTGGCAGTTTAGTGGCGGTCTTGGATGAGTTTTTTGAAGAACACAAGAAGAACTCAAGAACATGAATAACAAAGCAAGAACAAAGAAAATTCTAGAGAGAGAAGTTGGAGAATGGAAAGGTGTGAGTTGAAATGCTTGGAATGTGGTCCTATTTATAGGAAAATTCTTGGCTCTCTCTCCTCTCTTCAAGGCCGGCCCCCCCTCTCTCTCTCCATACCTCAAATTTTGACACTTGTCAAGCAATCTTTGAAAGATCAAGGCTTAACCCTAGGCTTGCATGACTAGATTGTACAGAGGATTGGATTTGGAAGATTTTGGAAGATTTGATGGAGAGAAATGATAAATTGTACAAGATTTGGTGCTTAAACAATAATAGAAGTACAATGGGGAGATAGATTTTGGCTATGAAGAATATACACCCAAAGATTTGAAAAGATGAAGAAAGATCATGGAAGGTACAACCAAATCTCCTTCTTTTCTTCTTCCTCTCTCTCCCTCCCCCTCTCTCTCTCTCGGCTTCCCTCTCTCTCTCTCTCTCTCTCTCTCTCTCTCCTTGTCTGTCTGTCTATCTCTCTCTCTCTCTCAAGTACATTACATATAGATACACACATATAATAACATAAAAGTACAAAAGTATAAGATTTTCAAATCCAAATACCCTATTAAAGAATTACAATTAGGCACATGCCTCAATAAACTAATAGATATAGTACTTTTAGGAAATCTAGGGCCTATATATAATATTGTATATGTACACATGCCTATATATACATAGGTACAAAAAATCAATTAAATATGAGGCCTAAGATTTTCCCATAAAAAAATAATAATATAGGTACTCAAAATCTAGGGTTTAGATACACATGTACAAATGTCCAATATTTAAATATAGTTGTGGTACCAAGTACCCCAATTAAATAAAAGGCTAGGATTCTCTCCATTAAAATAACAATAAAGTACTAGTATTAAATTAATCAACAAAGTACTAGAAAATCTAAGGTTTAGATATACCTCAATATTTTAATGTATAAAATCACATGAAAAATCCATACTTGATTATTTAAACAAAACCTTGTACCTTGTTGGAAGATTAAAGCTATTACCCAATGGGTAATAGTTTTCCTAATGGTTAATAACCAAAGGATAATAGAAGGGTGGAAGAATCCCCAATAAACAATGCATATATGTACTTTGCACATGTGTTTAAAACATATATAATACTATATCTTTGTACTTATCAAAATATTTTAATGAGAGGCCTATTGTTCAATGGACAAAGATTACCCTAACTTCTATTGACCAATAGGTAAAGGCAAAAGGTTCAAAATATTCAAAAGGTTCATCTAGTAACTAGATGAGTTTGGTTGCTCGGTTCCTCCAAGTAGTCGGTTGGAATTTAATTCGATTGGCCCCGAAGGACTAGAATCTAATTACGACGGACTACTGAAAGTAAAAATAAGTAATTCAAATAAAATTCAAATATTTAACGAAATTTTTATCTTCCAAAAATCAGGGCTGTTACACATGGAGTGGTATGCGAGTAGAAATCACCTAGACGTGGGTAAGTAACGGATAAATTGAAAAGTTGTTCAGTTCCAGATTGGAATGCCTATAGGCGGATTATGGGTTACCTATGGGTCCAGCTTGATTTGGGCTGCAACGGTTGCCTAATAGGCCTGATGTTAAAAAAAGGTTACCCAATGGGTTCAATACTGAGATGAGTTATCCGTGGGGCCCGGTGTTGATTTTGGGGTGAACCCTAGTCATTCATGGCATAGTAAGCTCTAAGATTGCTAACTTTCCCTTTGTTATGATGGTAAGTGGAAAGTGGACTGACAAGTGGTATCAGAGCAAAGGTCGCGAGTTTGACTTCCCTAGATGGCATGCTGGTTACGGGCAGGGGGTGGGGGGTATTGTTGGTCACGGGCCAGCATCTTGCCCACGCAGGTCGAAGTGTGATGCTTGGGGCATGCTACGTTTCATATGAGGAAATAAAGTTACGCCTTTACCACTACCTGTGGGTTTCGGTAAGATGGTAAGTACCTGATCCATGCTCAATAAATAACTTAGTTGTACTCACGTAGGGCTCTGGTGCAAGACAAACAAGATGAGTAACCCCATGAGACAAGTCATAACTAGAGGTTGGGGAGAAAAAGATCTTGTGGAGAAGATGTTTTAGGTTACCCTGAAAGTTAATTGGTTGTAAAAAAAGAAGGAAAAATTTCACCTAGGCACCTGACATTTCACACAAATCACACATAAACACCTGACCTTTCTTAAATTTCATATAAACACCTGAGCTTTCTAAAAACTCATCAATTCAGCACTTGACCTTTCTTAAATTTCATATAAACACCTGAGCTTTCTAAAAACGCATCAATTCAACACTTGTCGTCACCCCTCTATCTAAAACTAAATGGAATGGCAGAGGTGCTCCAAGCAAAAAAAGTTAAGTGCTCCAATTTTTAATTTGTTTGAACCAGTGTGAAGATCTTATTTTTCTAATCATTTTATCCTAAAGAACCATACTTAATTTTTTACTCTACAGTTCTTGTTAGTCAGTCCTAAGAAAGTCGTAAAATCAAATATTTCTTAGGGCTAACTAACGATAGCCTAAGAAAGTAGTAAAATCAAATTATAGTAATACTCTCCTTCCTGGGTGGATGGATCCATATCCAACTGAAGATCCATCCACCCAGGAAGGAGAGTTCGTAGAGCTATGTGTGAACTATTAGTAAAGGCTCTGTTTAACTTTAAGTATTACTATAATTTAATTCCAAAAGTTTTATCACATTCGTCAAAACTCGACTTTATTCGTCAATGTGTAAGAGCTAATTATGTTAACTTTAATATAATGTTTAAAGACTTTCGCTGCTACTCTGTTTAAAAAATTATTTTCCGTTAAATTCTTTTAAAGCTATTAAATTATTTGAAAAAGATTTAATTAATATTTTCGAAAATCGGGGCTTTACAAGTCTTCCTTGGGTGGATCCTTATTTTTGTGAACATGAATACAAATATGAATTATCATTCTAGTCACACATCAATACTAGATAGTGAGAACTTCGACCATTCGAATTCTTAGATTCAAGCAATTATAACGAGGTCAGCAAACGAGAAAATATGGAACTCATGTGTGAGAGGGTATAAGTATCCTACAAATGATTGTAGATGAGGAAACAACTTAAACTACTCCGATCACCATCTCCGATGCCACTTGTCGGCGACAAACTCTAGCTGCTTTCCAGCCACTTTTTCGGCGTTGACCAATTTCCCGACTATATTTCAGACGCCGACGACCAGTCGCCAACCAGTAGTGTTGGAGTAGATAGAAATAAGTATATTTTTGTCAAGGTGGACTAAATTCTTTTGAAAATAATTTAGTGGACCTAATAAGTTTTAAAATAAAATAATGGACAAGAGAGTAAATCTCCCTGATTTTTTTTTAGTTGGATTGGCCCGGAAAGATTATGAAAATAGTTCAACCATAGTGTTATCGTCGGTCCCGGATAGTGAGCCACCCATTCAGCATTTGCCTTGTCGTACGTGATTATGGAAACACCGACAACTTCTTCGTTTTTATCCGCCACCGACAACTTCCGTGGTTAAGTTTTTTTCCCAGAAGCGGCGGACCATGAGTTTCACATGTACTTTACTGAGAAATTTTTCGGTGCCGGGTGGGCACGGGACACGTGATGCTCGTGCCAATCTCGACCGTCCAATGAAGTGTTGAACGGCTCAGTTCTGTTCGGTAATTTTAAAGGGTGAAATGACTAAAATACCCCTTGGCAGCCGAACAAATCTGAGCCGTCCAACACTTCATTGGACGGCCGAGATTGGGCAAGGGCACCACGTGTCCCGTGCTCACCCGGCACTGAAAAATTTCTCTTCGTTACTTCTCCACAGTTGTGTACATGGTCAACAAATCCAGTGTCCAAAACGCGTACGTGGTGCCCTTGCCCAAAACGCATTTTTCTCAAAACGCGTAAATTCATTCTTATAAATGATGTTGATTACAATGTTGATTACAACAATTATTACAATATGAAAATATGTGTCAAGAGAGGGGAAAGCACTTTGTTCTAGTTCACGGGGCTTGCCACGGAGCATGGTGCTGGTACAAGCTCAAACCGCTGCTCCAGGCGGCTGGCCACCGCGTCACTGCCTTGGACCTCGGTGGTTGTGGGGTCCACCCGAGCAGGCTCGATGAGATCGTCTCTTTATCTGACTATTTGCAGCCCTTAATGGATTTTATGGCCTCTCTGGTTGGTGATGATGATAAGGATCGGGTGGTTTTAGTTGGCCATAGCTTTGGTGGCCTTGGTGTTTCTCTAGCAATGGAAAGGTTCCCTGAGAAGATCTCAGTTGCAGTTTTCATCACAGCTTATATGCCCAACTACAAACACCCTCCAGCAACTCTCATACAAGAAGTAATATTCCAAATTCTTGGTTAACCCGAAAATTATTAAATTTCCCCATGCTATATGAACAGGATAATATTGTGCCATCTTCAAAAAATCAAAATATATGTGCATATGAACAGGATAATTAACCAAAAAACTCGTCAGTCTATTCATAATAGTCAGTTTCTTAAATCGAAATCAAAATATCATAAGTTTGAGAATTAATTCCTTCGTATACTTCCACCATCAATGAGTATTTCTTGATACCATAACGAGTAGTATTAATCACTTCTTTCCTCGATCTATCGTTATGACTTTCCTGATATCCATGAATCACGTGTCTCATAATTTATGCAAATAGTTTCGTTTTTTGTTACAAGTGTAGCGCGCTACACATGTCAAACCCAATAGAAATATTACTTCTGAAATTTTCTTTATGACATTAGATTTGTATGCAAGTACAAGAAATGATATTGGCTCTAATAAGCCAGCAACACATGAATTGCCTTAGGCTGAACCCAAGTAGCATTGGTTTTTTTTTAGCAGTGAATTTAAATTTCATGCAGCCCTTTTCTTTTCTCTTCCATTTGGACTAGTGATAATTGATTACTGTTTTTTTTTTTTTTTTAGAACTAATTATTGCTGGCTTTTGTTTTGGTTAAAGTTCCTTAAGAGAACATCAATGCAGTCAGTCATGGATTGCCAATTTGCATTCGATCAAGGCCCTGCAAATCCCCCAACTTCAGTTATTTTCGGTCCAGAGTACACTGGAACAATTGTCTATCAACACTGTCAACCGAAGGTGAGTACGTAGATGGTTGATAGGGAAAAAATTATAATGTCAAAACTAAATTTGTTAGTACGAAATTTTAGTGCAGTACTTATTTCTTTTTTTGAACAGCGAAAGAAATTTTATTAATCTTTGAAAATGATTACAAAGACTAAGGGCAGCAAGGAGAAAGGTGACGAGTGCCTATCAAAAACCCAAAACTTGATTGGCAAGATGCCAACTAAGAATAAAACCCAAAGGGCCAGAGCCTATCACCTAGATAAAACAATAAAGATCAATAGGAACACAACCCAAACACCTGAAAGGCCTGAAAGCTCAAATGAAAGGACAAACCCAAACATAAAGCCCAAAGTCACCCAAAAATCGTGCAGTACCGATCTTGTACCATACACATGATACAAGTTATTTATGCACTGAAATTTTGACATTAACCGAAACAGTTTTGGTATTATCAGCTCTCGGTTGATACGATTACTTTATAAAATTTTCTTTATATTAAACCAAACGCTCCTTCCATAAGGGACAATTAAAGGATAAATTCCAAAAGACTCTCACCTTGTTCTCAGAAATATAATGCGCAATAGATGTAGGAAATTAATTAATTTTTGTAAAGTTTTCTTAACTTGAATTTAAGGGTCATCATTGGGCCGGGCCGGGCCGGCCCAGCCCTCCAAGTCGCTGCCCAAGCCCGCCCATGGGCCGGGCCAACCGGGCTTTTTCTTTTTGGCGGGCCGGGCTACCTACCATAAATTGAAGCCCAAGCCCGGCCCACGGGCTAGCCCAATTGGCGGGCCGGCGGGCCAACGGGCAGGCTTAAATTTCCTTGGGTAAAATTAAATCAAGGGAAAAAAAAAGGATTTTGTGGGATTTTGGGCTAATAGGCGGGTCCATTGGCGGGCTTTTGGGCGGGTACCACGGGGCGGGCCTACGGGCGGGCTGAGTAAAAATTCATAGGCCCGAGCCCGCCCATTACAAACTACGGGCCGGGCTAGCCCGCCCGTTTTATGGGCTCGGGCCGGGTAAAAGCCCGGCGGGCCGGGCGGGCTTCGGGCGGGTCGCGGGCCTTCGGGCTAAATGATGACCCTTACTTGAATTAGTCTAGAAGACTAGTAGAGTTCCAATCCAAGAGAACTACACATATAGACGAGACAAGGCTTCTCTCTTGTTCAGTACTCACGACGTCATCCTCAACCCCAACTTCCGTCACGATTTTATTTGGATAATTCGACCTGTTTAGTTTGTTTTTCCATGTTTAGATGCTAGCTCGATGGTAACAGCTTGATCCAATGACCATGATCACATACAAGATGTCATCAATATGCACACAAGGGCTTATAAAATGAACAAATCGTATTACCAAAATGAATATGTTGGAAGATCTGCGTACCCAAAATGAATATGTTGGGAGATCCGCATACTTGAACAACAATTGTTGTAGTCCGGATAAAAAAAAAAAACAAGTTGATACTCAAGCTTTATCCCATAAACACTATAACTAAAGCTGTTATTGTTTTGTGAAATCTTAATCTTGCACCATGAAATATTTCTCAAACTTGATCTTTTAAAATTTGATACTCAACCGAAGAAGAATTCCGGTTCAACCACAGTGTGTCTCTCTATCTTGTTAGGCTTCATAATTTTCTATTGTTAACAATCTAGCATATATTAGGAGCTATTGGACAGTTATTACTCTCTCTATCCCTTTTCAAGTGTCCACTTCGATTATTTTTAGTGGATTATATCTCTCGACGTATATTATGTTTTTAAAACTATTTTCTTATACTCCTATATAGAAATAATTGAGAGACATAAATAATTGAAAATAGCACTCAAAAATAGTAGTGAAACTAAGAGACCGTAAGTCCGTATGTATTTTTGAAAAAGTTGGAGGCAGCAAAGACTTCAAAAATAATACATGCACATGGCATATAACGTTAAATCTCATTGCCATAAAAAATTTCTATTAACTCTGGATTTCAGTTCGTGATTCATAATTTCAAAAACATTCTACGGAAAAAGAAAAAAAAAATTTACTACAGCATCTAGGCATAGTATGTTCTGTAGTTAATTTTTGGGTTGCTTGATGCAGGACGTGGAATTAGCCAAGATGTTATTAAAACCCAATGGGCTATTTGTACAAGATTTGGTCCAGGAGTCCATATTAACCGAAGCCAGATATGGGTCGGTACGTCGGGTTTATGTAGTGTGCGAGGAAGATGGAGTGATGGGAGAAGAATTTCAGCGCTGGTTGATTGAGAATAGCCCACCTAAAGCGGTCAAGTCGATGGCAAAAGCTGGGCACATGGTCATGCTTTCTAAACCCAAAGAGCTTGCGTTGTGTTTGAAGAATATTGTTGACCAGTATCATTGAGCAGATTGTTCGTTGGATATTATCTGTTACCTAGATCGTAACTTTACGCAATTTCAATTTATCAAAACAAAAACAATTTTGTTTCTATAAGCAGGTAGCTGCGGGATTTGTCGTGAGGTAAATTGTCGCACAAGATGGAGGTTATTGAAATTTGTGGCTTCAATAATTTAATGGAGGTTTATGTCATACCCTAATTGTTGACGTTGGGCACAAAGAAGATAACTCTTCCTTGATTGCCATGCATGCCTAATTAAATCAATTCTGATTGTCCCCTAGCCAGAGCCGGCTTATAGCCAAGGCGAGGGAAGCGGGCGCTTCCGGCCCCCGAAAAAAATTAAAAACGGGGGCCCCCAAATTTTTAAGATTCATATATATATATATATATATATATATATATATATATGGTCCAAAAAAAATTACGCTAGCCTCCTTTACACAAAATAGGCCAAATTGAAATTTAAGAGCCACAAAATATGCCCAAATTGTGGACTATATATACCGGTTACAGTTGCATCAGGGGAAAGAAGCTTTTCAAAGTTGAAATTGATCAAAAATTATCTTCGGTCAACCATGTCTCAAGAAAGATTAAATGGATTGGCTATGTTGTCTACCGAGAAGGAATTGAAGAAGAAGCTTGACTATGGAGACTTATCAGTGCGTTTGCAGCAAAAAGTGCGAGAAAAATAATTTTCAAATGATGGATTTTGAGGTATGGTAAATCTTTTGTATTAGTTTTTTTTTTATGACTCTTTGTAGACCACTTTTATATGAAAAATATAGAGTGGCCTCATTCAAGAGGTTCGCTTCCGGCTTCCAAAACTTATGAGCCGGCCCTGCCCCTAGCCTTCCCCTATAAATACATGTATATCATGCAAATGAAGAGCAGAGAGCAAAGAAAGGCTCCTCCACTGGTGGGGAGGTGAATGAACCGAGAGCTCCTCCTCCTGAAAGGCTCTGAGTTGCGTGTGCTAGGAAAGAGTGAGAGTGATACATTGAGTGAATGATACTCCCATGTAAAATCTTGTGTGTCTCGTATGGTGAAAACTCTTCGTCCTCCTGTGAATGTACCCGATTTTGGAAAACTAAGTAAATTCCATGCGTTTTGCGTGCGATTGTGTCTGCCCTTGAGTTTATAGGGATATTAGGGGCACTAGAGTGACTACATACACTACATTTTGAGGCACTTAGGATAAGCGAATCATTCCCTACCGATTTATCCTCCGCTCGACTGTGCCTAGCGGTTTTCATGTTAGTTCTGCGAGCCCGACATTGGGATCAACGGGATAGCCAGTTTAGGTTATAAGCTTAAGGAACAAATCATGCATGACATAGTAATAAAGTAGAAAGCTTGAGTTCCATCAAATTCGAACTTTGACATATAGAGTTGAATTAGTAAAATTTTGTTTACTGATTAAACAAAAATATCTTTTAATTTAGGTAAAAGGAAGAAAACATAAGTGGTCAAAGGAGACAAGAAATTACGGCAAAGTTTTAGTACTTGATAAGGAAAGACTACTACGTGTAAACAAAGGCAATATTCTTTCTACAAAGAGAGCCAGAAAAATTGTGATAATTTCCGGCTTTATTAAAGCACGAAATTGAAAGCACAGTCTTCTCATGACAAATTCAACGGGATAGCATAAAGAGGCTTTTCCTTTTGTAGTGTTATTCCAAACTTCTCCTCCATGTCCAAATCCTTGGGTGCAATTTCCCCTCCAAGCTTCCAATCAAACGAGTTTATAAGCGAACCCAACATCACCGGCACAGTCCGGATCGCCAACGGCAACCCCGGACAAATTCTTCGTCCTGCACCGAACGGAATCAGCTCAAAATCCCGGCCTCGGAAGTCGATTTCAGAGTCCAAGAACCTCTCAGGCATGAACGATGTCGGGTTAGACCACGTGCTTGGGTCCCGGCCGATGGCCCAAACGTTTACCAGAACTTGGGTCCCCTTAGGCACGTTGTAGCCGCAAATTTGAACATCGGTTTCAACTTTACGAGGGATTAGAAATGGGACTGGTGGGTGTATCCTTAAGGTTTCTTTCACAATCGACCGTATGTAAGGGAGACGTGCGATGTCTGACTCCTCGACTAGTTTTCCTTTGCCAATTGTTTGTTCAAGCTCAGCCTTTGCTTTCTTCAAGGTCTCTGGATTGTGTAGTACCTCGGCCATTGCCCATTCCAATGTGCTTGAAGTTGTATCTGTCCCCGCCACAAATAGGTCCTGTAAATTACAAAATAGAAAGTGAAGTACCATTAAAGAGTGCCAAAATCACTGTCCTTTTTTTGTGCTTTTGTTCCTTTTATGTTTAGGACGTTCAGAATGTGTTTTAAATTTCTTATTCCTAATATAATATAGAAATACTACCCTTACTCTGACGCATTGAATAGTGACTAATTATTCAATAATCCCGGAAAACTACATGCCAAACTACTCAAGAACCATACATTTATATGTGTCCATATATTCAAAAATTGATGTAGAACACGTGGAGGCCCAATTCCATGATCAACTGGACTGAACCAAGCCTTAGGAGCCCAAACGGTGTTTAATTTCAGATTATCCAATTTGGCAAAATTCGAACTAGCTCGGAATAGGCCCAAATTTGGTGGGCTGACTTATTTTCGCGCTCCAGTCAAAACTCATAACCCTAAGTTGATGATCGATGATGCTTTTCGGTCTAATTCCTTCATTTAAGCCTTCAATTGAGTTATTTTGGCGTTTTAGGAAAGATTTGTTTCGTTAATAACTCTTAGACTGTAATTCCTTTTAAGTTGATTATTTTTGGGAAAGTTTTGTTTTTTTTTCCCGTTTTCAGTTTTAGGAAAAGCCCAAAATTCTAGGACTTTTTATTTTCCAAGTTTATTTTTAGGGTTTATAGGGTTTCGGCCTATATAAAAGTTTGTAACCTAGAGTTTATGCAGCTTTTAATCAATAATATTGCAGAGATTCTCTCTTTCTTTCTTGTGCGAAAGATTTGCTCATTGCAATGAATTGTTTATCTCGTTTGGACTAGTACGCTAACTAGTCTCTCATAAAAATTCCGCTGTGTCAAAAATTTAGAGCTAACTAATCAAGAGAGATAATGTGGATAACAAACCAAGCACAAACGCTCGATGTGCGTCCTGTCAATCTCATCTGGGTTCTCTTCACTGATATTCAAAAGAATATCAATAACATCATTGTTCCCCAACGTCTTGCGCAATCGCCTCAACTCCACACGCTCATCAATCAACCGGGCAAATAATTGAAGCACCTTCCCGAAATGAGTTGTCATGCGTCGCCTTATACTCTGGGGATCGATCTTGGCCAACTCGGGAAAGTAATCTACTAAATTCGGCTTCCCAGCTTCTACCATGATGTTCCAAACCAAGTCCCTGAACTCTTTAGCTGAATCTTCATTTGGGTTTGCCAAATCCACCGAAAAAATGGTGTTGGATAGCAAATTGAGAGAAGTTCTAAATGCTGCTCGGCCGATGTCCACTGCTTCACCACCTGATCATAGAGATTGAGTTTCAATGATCGTGAAGGCATTGTACGTGTAAGAGGAAACATCTAACTTCATATCAAGATAGTCAAGAATAATTTTTTTTTTTTTTCGTATTTGGAAAAACAAAACTTTATTAATTCGAAAGACAAGTACAACGAGTTAAATGGCTAAAGGCAAAGCATCAATCCAAGAGCAATCAATGTTTTAGATAGTTGACTATAGGTATCGACTATGGGGCTCTCCACTTTCTTTTTTTTATTGGTCATATGGTAGGATGTTAGGGGTTAGTTATTAATAGTTATAACGGGACCTCTTCCATGCCCTGAGAACTCGAACTAAAGACCTCTCCTCTAAGAGAGAGAGGAACCAACCACACTAGGTGATCACTTTTGTTACACCCTGATAAATGGGAAATCACATGTTATATCGGCCTATCGGAATACCTATCGATTGATTACTATTTCACTTCTCGATACTTGACCACTATAGCCGATTTAAGTGGTCCTAACGCATATCTGTGGGTGTTATGATTTTCAAAAATTTCATCACTTTGACATCCAATTCCGGCTAACGTATTATTTAGAACTCTCGATTAGGCGATCGTTATTGTCACAAATCTCGATGCTGCTATTTGAATGTGAAGTCTATGATATATATATATATATATATATATATATATATATATATACACACACACATACACACACACATACACAGTTAGTCTCAAATAAAGGAGTCCTTATTTTAGTTAAAATGCGGACCTCCTCATTTCTCCCATTTTCCGATTGAATTTCAATGATCCGAGCAGCTCAATGTGTTCAGAACGTGATTTTAAAGGTACTCGCGAGAAATCGGCAAAAAAATGACCTGGAAGGGCTTCATCCGAGCAGTTTTTGTTTGAACCGTTCGATAAAAAACAAACAAAAACTGCTCGGATGAAGCCCTTCCCGATCATTTTTTTTGCTGATTTCCTCGCCTTTACCCTTAAAAATCACGTTCTGAACACATTGAGCGGCTCGGATCATCAAAATTCAATCGGGAAAGGGAGGTCCGCATTTTATTAAAATGAGGTGGTCCTTACGGGAGACGGACTGTGTGTGTATGTGTGTGTGTGTGTGTGTGTGTATATATATATATATATATATATATATACACACACATATGAAACTTTGAAAGCACGATGAATGGCTGATCTAACCAACCTTTGGAGTGAATCTAATCATTTTATTCCACCACAAAAAAGTGTGGTTTCAGAGGCCGTGTGGAGCAATGCTCCAAGTCCAAGAGCATACTGTGCATATATAAAATGATTTCTCCCAACGTTTGTGAATCCTGTACGTTACGCTGATAATTTCGAATACACCATTCAATGGAACGTGCAAACTCTCACAGTTACTTAACACGATTAATGAAAAATTATAGAAAAGTAATTGGAAAAGTATAATAGCTGTTATGCAACGTCAATTTTTGTCGCCATTTTATTTCCCCTAAACATATACTAACATACCACTCAATAAACAGAGTAATTAATGAGAGAGATCTGTTATGTTATAGACAAAGCATAGGGGCCTCAGAGAAATCCTTTCCTAGCTAGCTGAGTAACAGAAAATGAAAAGCCCAAAAACTCTTCACAAAATTAAGTCTTCTCTACTTAGATTTTGATGTCTAAACAAATCGATTCACAACCAAGCATTTAAATACTGACACTTAATTCAAAGAGTTTCCAAAACTAACCTTGGCTGCTTTTCCGGACGTAAGCAATGAGCTCCTCCACCTTACGCCACCGCAAGTGCTGGTTGGCATCCAACCTACTCCCCGCAAATATATTCGAGTTCAACGCCTTTCGAAGACTCCGCCACCTGTTGGCCACCGGCAACCAGACAACCGAGTACCGGTACTGGTCGTGGGCGTGCAAGGCATTGGGCACTGACCTGCTTGAAAAGGCAAGATCCTGCTTCTGCAAGGCTTCTCTTGCAACGGTGGCCGAGGAAATCACCACCGTCGTTATGTGGCCGAGCTTGAGGGTCATGATCGGGCCGTGGGCCTTGGCTAGGTCGGTGAGGGAGTGGTGTGGTTTGGTGCCGAGTTTGAGAAGGTTGCCAAGGATGGGGACTGGGGTTGGCCCTGGCGGAAGCTTGCGGCGGTTGGCTGCTGTTATGAGTGAGAGAATGGCTTGAAGTAGTGTTATGGCTAGCAAGAGGTAGACAAGTATTGTTAAGAAATCCATGGTTTTTGTTCTTTTGGAAGTGATGGGAAATGGGAAGTGGGAGTGTGGTAGTAACTGATTTTGGAATTGTTGACGTCTGTCTTGGCTTATAAATTTCGGCTAAAATCATTTTATTAAGTGCACGTGGGGCGCGAGAGGTTTGTAGGAAAAAAGAAATAAGGGTTTACTACACTAACTGTCCCCGAGGTTTTCAGTAGTTGGAATGAACTTCCCTTTGTTTTTCGAAATTACACCGGTCTCCGTTCTCGAACGCTACGTTGACGTACGAATGGTTAAAGATTTCATCAAAGCTTCTAATGCCAACATTTATTACTACTACATTGAAATCAAATTTTACCCTTGTCTATGTCAAATAAATTTTAGTCTTGTCCCCGAGACTTACTTAGGATTTCGTCCTAGTCGAAAATGGATATTATTAGAGTTTATCATGAATCATGGGATACAAATCTATACTATACATGTAGGGGTGGCAAATTAGATCCAAACCCATTAATCAACCCATTCCCATCTATTTTAAAATAGACCCAACCCAACCCAATTATTAATTGGGTCAGAATGGGTCCAACCTATCTAACCCATTTATTAATTGAGTTTAATTGGATTTTAATTGGGTCAACTTAAATTACCCAATGGGTGAGGAGTATAACCCAACAAAGAAACCCTTTTATCAGTCAGTATTGCAAAAAATGTGTGGTTTAAAAGGCGCTGTGAGGCCAATTCTTCCGAAGCACTGAATAATTGCCTCCATTCCTCTCTCTCTCTCTCTCTCTCTCTCTCTCTCTCAAGTGTTTCTTTTTGAGCGTTCAAACCACTACTTCGAAATTTTCTCCCACTCCTTTTCGAATTCTTTTTTCATTTTATGCTTGTTTTTTTTTTCTTATTCAATTTCTTTTCGCATTTGTTTGTTTTTCATTAATTTTTTGTGGATTATTGCTTCGACATGACAGGAGGAATCTAAAAAGTAAAAAATTATGATCGAAACCTAAATTTTTTGAATGAAGATAAAAATAAGCCAATTTTTTCGTCTTTATTCAAAAAAATATGAATTTCGATAATAATTTTTTACCTTTTAGATTCTTCTGGTAATGACAAAGCAATAATCCAAAAAAATTTGGCAAAAAAACTAACAAATGCGAAAAATATTTGAATAAAGACAAAAAAAAATAAAAATAAGCCACTTGGAGACGCCCTCTAAACTTTTTTTCCTTCATTTCACGCATATTTTTCGAAAAAACAGTGGCTTTTGAAAAAATATTTTTTGAAAAAAAAAAACAGTTTATTAAACAGGTTTTTGAAAGAAAAAAATTAAATAAAGAAAAAAAAAAGTCACTTGACTTTTTAATCCAAACTCATTCTCTTAATTAACTACTAGAAAGTTATGTGTGACGAACCATTTCAATAATCGAAACTGTCTATTTTAGTATGGAGACTAGAGAGATAAAGAGAGACAGCAATATGGTAATTATGTGTAGCGGGGTAATTTGGTCATTTTAGTAGTATAGGGATAGTATGGTAATTTTAGTGTATAGGGGTATTTTAGTCATTTAGATTTATAGGGGTAATATGGTCATTTTAATGTACATTGGTATTTTAACCATTTTAAATTTTAGTATACAATATGTAATTGGGTTAATGGGCGGGTCGGGTTTGATTTTAAATAAATGGGTTGAGTTGGGTATGGGTAATTGAACTCATAATTAATGGGTCTAAATAGGTCAATGACTCATTAAAGACCCAACCCACTTACAACTTGCCCATTTTGACCCAAGCCCGCCCATTTGACACCCCTATATATATGTAACAATCCACTACAGCTGACCTGTTTAACTCTTAACTTATCCACGTGGCTTAAAAGGTTAACCTCAAGTTAATAGTAGCTGGTCGGCGTTTATTTATATATTGAATTCTCTTTCAATGCTTTCTTGATGTGGGATCGACCTGCCTAGTTAACCTGCTTAACTCTTAACCTAACCACGTGACTCAAAATGTTAACCTCAAGTTAATAGTAGCTAGTCGGCATTTACTTACATATTGAATTCTCTTTCAATACTTTCCCGATGTGGGATCTTACAATATCATGTTTGTCTTCAAACTTTGTCAGTATATGAACAAACAATGTCGATGAGAGCACCAAATTTCTTCATGGGAGAGAATGACCTCCATTTTTTTCGAGATCCGAAGAGAGAGACATGGGGTCTCTATAAGCGTAGAGAGAAGTGGTTTGCAAAGGGTTGTGGGGTTATAATATTGAAAGCGCTTTTAAGTCTTTTGATTACCTCCGTTAATGACATCCACCCTTTTCACATTACATGAAAGTAAAGGGGTGTAAGTGGCTAAGAATGGAATATAGGGGGTGTCTTAGCAAATTGGGAAAAGTACAGGAGTTGTAAATGCAAATTTCTCTTATGTAATTGGCTTTTAACTTTCGAGACTATTTGACAGATTAATAACGATGAGATTAATAATATTGCTCCGATCCCCTAAGATTATCCTGTATGTTACATTTTGAAAAAATTATTTTTGTAAGGCTATTATTTTTAAACTTGAAAATAGGTACTTATTTTTGTAAGTACTTATTTGAGAATTTGAAACGGACTGAATTATGTATTAAATGGAACGAATCGTTTTTGGTGCAGGTTATACAATTGAGTGTACCTAGCTACAAAGGGTTGTGCTTTTGTTATGATGAAATTTAAGGAGTCCTTCAAATCATTGTTGTTTTCGTTTCAGAAAGTTTTCTTTTTCGGCGATGCTTGTGGTTACAATGTTTATGAGTTTTCTAAGATTTGAGCGTTGTTGCGATTTTCGATCGCAGAGTGAATGCATACAATACAAATTTGAATATGGAATTGGATCCTCTTCGGTTCTTAATTTGGACCGAAGGAGAATCAAGATTTGGATTGTCCATTTCTTCAGTTAATGGTTGCAAATTTGCTTATGAACTGTTACCGGTAAAAGTTGAGTCTTACCGGTAAAAGTCTCTAAGCAAATTCGAACAATTGATTATCTTAATATATGATCCAGATTTGAACCGTCTTGTCCAGTTCAAAACTTGAACCGGAGAGGATCCTAATCCTTTTGATACATAGCAGTCCAACACGTACATGAATTAAATATGTTACCGATCGAGGAAACTAGATTCTTAATCAACCCTGATGAATTCTAGGGAAAATTTCCAGGAAAAATGCGGATACTTTTAATGGATCGTAGCATTTTCGATTTATAATTGATGGGTTATGGATAGCTTAATCTCTGCTTTTTACTTTTGTTTGGAAGTGATGACAACCTGCTCCACAAAATGGCATTTATAATTGATGGGTTATGGATAGCTTTTGTTTGGTTTTTTTGTGTTACCCTTATCCAATTGTTAACATTTATGACAGCTCGTGCGACTCGAGGGATTATTTTATTATACAATAATAATAACCACCCCGTATTTTTCTATTCCAAAATGGTTCAGTCCGTTGCTATATATCCTAAAATTATACACCACGTAGAAAAAGTAGCAGGTCCATCATTCTTGCTAAAATGCATTTTGTAGCAACTCATGGTATGTGCCACGGAGCCTGGGTGTGGTACAAGGTTAAACCACGGATGGAGGCCGCAGGCCACCAGTTCACCGCGGTTGACCTATCCGCATGTGGCGCAAACCCTAAGAAACTAGATGAGGTCCGTTCGCTTGACGACTACACAAAACCGTTGTTGGAGGTGCTGGCATCACTCCCACCAGATGACAAGGTGGTGTTAGTGGGACACAGTGGCGGCGGCATTGCTGCCGCTGTTGCCATGGAGAAGTACCCTCGGAAGATCTCCCTCGCCATTTTTCTAACTGGCATAATGCCAGATACAGAGCATGGGCCATCGTATGCTCTAGATCAGGTATTATTGTATTAACACTCATGTTTTGAATGCCTTTGTCTATAGCAGGCAAAGTGGAATTTAGCCTAATTTTAATTCGATCCGGCTTTAATCGGCTCGATCGTTGGGTAGTAATTATTGGGGTTAGTCTTATTGCCTGACTGACTTGTTTCTTTGTTTGGTTCTTGTTTAATTAATTTCCTCAACAAGTATGCTGCGGGAACACCAGCAGATGCATGGAAGGACACTCAATTTTCAGTTTATGGTGACCCCAAAGAGCCTCTTACATCACTAGTCGTCGGCCCACACTTCTTGAAATCAACTCTCTACCAACTATGCCCCATTGAGGTACCGTGTATGCCCCATGCATTTCTCCGTTACAGTATTATATATGCAGTAGCTACTCTAGTCGATATGTATATAATAGTATCAGCTATTCGATCGATCTGGTCTGTATAATTTAATGTTATGTATTTTCGTCCATGCGCGACTCTGATATAGTACTCATTGAGCGATCCAAGAACACATATGCTTCTAAACTAATGTCCAATGACATTACTCTCTCCCAGGTTCGTAATAGGTCACCCCTACTCATTGAGTGATCCAAGAACATGAAAAATTATTTAATGCCATTGGGGCGCAGTGTCCCAAGACCTCCTTCCACCACCCGTACATTTTGGTATGAGATCCAAAATAAGTGTGTTATGTCTCATTCAATGTGTGGTTTAAAAAGAGTCTGGGGCACCGCGGGTGGGTGCCCGAGAGGCATGGAATAATCTCTCTTAGGAATACATGCTTGTAGACTAATGTCCAATGAAATTACTCTCTCTCTCTCTCTCTCACGTTCATAATTTTGCATTGTCGTTTAATTCACAGGACTTTACACTAGCAACACTAATGGTGAGGCCGGGATCATTGTTCGTCGAAGACCTACACAAGATAAAGAAGTTCACAGACGAAGGATTTGGATCCGTCACGCGAGTGTATGTTGTTTGTGAGCAGGATAAATGCATCCCACCAGTGTTCCAACGATGGATGATAGAGAATAACCCAGTGAAAGAGGTGAAGGTGATTGAAGAAGCAGACCACATGCCAATGTTTTCAGCCCCAGAAAAGCTATGCAAATGCCTGTTGGAGATCGCTGCTTATAAATATAGTACTTGATAAAACCGTTTTCAGCAGCAATATTGAGTAGTGACTAATGAGCGTGTGTGTTATTCTGTTGGTCTTTTTATTGCGTATGCAGTTATTGTGTTTGGTGTAATAATGGCTCTTTTGGACTTACCTCCAGACCACAGCGGGCTATGTCTTTGCCAGTTATTGTGTTTGGTGTAATAATGGCTCTTTTGGACTTACCTCTAGACCACAGCGGGTTATGTCTTTGTGTCCAGTGAATAATTTAGTTGGAAAGAAATTCAAATCTATATAACGAGGGAGAATGATTTTTGAATTTTATCTCTCTATAAATTTTAACCATTGATTTGCTCCATAAATTTTACGGCTTTCCCACACTCTCTCTCTCAAACAATAGCAACTGCACAAATGCCACTAATTAGATCTCACGTTTAAAATTCATATCTCTCTCTCTCTCTCTCTCTCTCTCTCTCTCTCTCTCTCTCACGCGCGCGCATCTTTAGATCAGTTTTGGTCACGAATCCAATCAATAACTCCTCCTCCTCCTCTCTTTCTCTCTCTGTCATTTCAATGACGAAGCAAGTCTATTTCAGGCGCTCTCTCTCTCTTAAATACACACAATTTATACGCCAAACTTTGCTGACAACGACCTAGCCCTACGCTTGAGATAATTCAACTTTCAACGATTAAGTTGTGATGAAGCAACTAAACATAATTAATACGCCAAACTTTGCTGTCCATTATTTTATTTTATATATGTTGAGTGGTAAATGTAATGGGCACAGATATAGGTATTAGAGGAGACACAATTTTTTACTTCGAAGTACAAAAAAGAGACACTTAATTCTCATTAAGGAGAGATGGAATATTTAATTATCATTAAGTCCACTTTTACAAAAATATATTTACCATTAGTGGAAGTGTCACCCTAGGGTTTTAGGGTGTGCCAAGGTTTTATGGTACCCTAGTGGGTACCATAGTACCCTTGGGTACTCTAAAATCTTAGGGTACCCAGGATTTTAGGGTACCTTGAGATTTTAGAGTTTAGGATACCCTAGGATTTAGGGTACCCTAGGGTTTAGGTTTAAACACTTTCATAGAGTCTTGAGGTTTAGGTTTAGGCACTTTCATAGGGGTTTTAGAGTGCACTTTTCTATTATAGGATTTTAGCAGTTTAGACACTTTCATAGGGCAGGTTTAAGTATTTTTATAGGGTACCCTAGAGTTTAGGCACTTTCATAAGATGCCCTAGGGATTAGGCACTTTCAGTGTTTAGAGTTTTCGGCACTTTCTTAGAATTTTAGTGTTTCGATAATTAAAGAAGTCCTGTGAGAATTACTTTCTATTTTCTGAACCTAGTGGTAAAATGCCCGAGGAGACACATATGGAACATAGATACGGAAAACACTGACATTTTTTTGTTTTTTTGTTCTTCTGTTTATTTATACCTACATACACATATTTTCTATAACACTCTTTTTTCTTTTTTTTTTAAAGGCTTTTCTATAACACTCTTGACCTAATATATTTTGAATTTTGGATCTGGAAAAACTGTTGAAATTTATATAAGCCATTTGGGCACGTCATCATGTGTGTTCCACCCTTATCTCGTGTCTCCACGATGTTTCAGGAAAAATTTAAAAGTGTAACAGACATATTACGTAGTGTGTCCCATTTATATTTTGACATGCCTTCCGCTTGTTGAACATGGTACGACTACTTACTAATTGATCAACAAAAATAAGTTTACCTGTTAACTTAATCTTTCAATAGCTGCACATTTAAAATTTACAGAAACTTATCTGTTGAGTTGTTTCAACAGAGTTCAAATTTTCAGAGATAAACATATTTATCTACATCTTCGATCATCATCTACCTTCCCACCTTACCATCTTCGACACTGGCACCGATGACTTTTTCAGACAACTTTCCGACGTTGAAGAATTTTACAGCGTTGCCCGTGATTTTTTAGCAAATTTTCCGGTGCCTGCAATTTTAGTAGAAAACGTCCCGACGCCAGAGAACTTCCCCAGTGATGATGTTGCGGGACAAGTAAATAATTGTAATTTAATGTAAAAGGGTCAGAAGTGCAATACATACGAGGGTATCTTTGTCCTATTCAAAAAAGTGGACCTCACATTTTAGAAACAACCGTGCTACTTGCACGTATAATCTTGCATATATCTTGCACATATATTTTTGTAGGGTTCATATTGGGGTCCCACAAAATGATCCGAACCGCTCATCTTTTTAAAAATATTTTTTGGAAGGTTCCTATGAAAAATCAGTTCCAACGGATATCGGTAAGGGCTTTCTCAGAAATCGCAAGGCGAATCATTTTGTTTTTCCCTATAAATTCTAAGAAAACCCTTACTATATTAAACTCATTAGGATCAAAAGTACAATATAACAAATTCATAGCTTTAGCATTCAGTTCAATACCAATAATATCGTTAGCATTCCATTCTTTTTCTTCTTTAGGAACTACAACCCCATCAACAGTTTTGGTAGGACGGTGCAGCCCATCAACAATAACTTTCCACAACTTGTAGTCAGTTTGAATATAAATACGCATTCTAGCCTTCCAATAATTGTAGTTAGATCTGCTAAATAAATGAGGTCTATTACTCGATTGGCCCTCAGGAAGAAAGGTGCCATAAGGGGTTGCCATGGATCTTACCCTAAGACAATTAAGTCCAAAAAAAATTTAGAGCCTCACTCTGATACCAATTGCTGGTCCAAAAGCAACCCAAGAGGGGGGTGAATTGGGTTTCTCACTAACTATTTGCAAATTAAAAAACTAATTGCAAGATAGAAACAAAAACAACGCTGCAGCACAATATTTGAGTCAACTCAAACCAGACAGCAATACTATAAATAAAGTAGATGGAGCAAGCTCAAAATCTAAAACAAAGCAGAAACAGAGAACTAAGTAACAGATTTTTAGAGCTTCAAAAAATACGCTAATCAACCAATTTAGCAAGCTATTCTACTCAAGTCTGTTTTCAGTGATTTATCAATTTGCTTATGCAATATAGAATGCAAGAACAGAAAGGAAAAGAGTAAGGGATAGAGAAAATTAACACGAGGATTTTATAGTAGTTCGATCCGCAACTTCACGGCCTACTCCACTCCCCAAGTGTCCTACTCGGGAATTGCTGCATTATCTCCAATAGTCGTTACAAACCTCTAGCTTCGGGGGTGCTAGAGAACCTTACAATGAGTGATCACTCCGAATCCACTCCCAACTAACTAAGACTCCGGCACTAGTTACACCTAAACCCAAATGATTTTTTCTACCCAAAAACGGTTCAATCTCAGACAACGGTGTGAAATCCCTTTTACAATATCGTTCAAAGACAACACTCAACCTAGTGTAGAATATTCAAGATGAAGCTTTGAATTTGTGACTGACAGAATTTCAAGAGAAAGCTCACAGTAATTTTTTCTTCAGAGATGTAGTCGTCAGACCTTGCTCTTGCTTGTCTATAAAACGTTGAACACACAATTGAACGTTGAAGACTTCCAGATAGCCGTTACACAAAATCAGCTCTTTCCTTATTCTCTCCTTCCTTCAATCTTCCAGCAATAAGATTTCGTCTTTCATGAAGCCCTTTCTACCATTAGTGATAGGGAGAGATTTTCCTTAATCTCTTTCCTTCAAATCAAATCTCTTGTCTATTGGAGATAGGAATTGTGAAGAGGAGTACCTTTCCATTTGTATCTTCAATTTACCCAAAATCCCTCTTGATTGTTCAGCCGAAATACTTTCCCTTTGATAGCTCTATCGCCGTTCTTGTTTTCATCGTATAACATAGAACTCTAGGTTTAGGAAAAATGCTATCCTGTGTAAAACACAACAATAGATATGAGGGAATTGCTCATAAGTCTCTATAATCATGAGTGATAGCATAATTAGCCCAATAGAAATATATTATTCCAATAAAACCCAATTGACTAATGTAATTCCAATTAGGTTGTGTTTGTTATCATCAAAATCTAAAACCATGGGGCTAACAATCTCCCCCTTTTTTATGATGATGACAAACATTGCAACTATAATATTCAATAGAAAGAATTGAGAGCAAAAATAATAAGAGAGAAGATAACTCCCCGTTAATTGATGCACAATTTGCTCTGAGCTCAATCTCCCTTTAATATGCTCCCTCTAAATTTATGCCGCCTTTGCTTCAGCTTCTTTGTAACTTTACTTAATATTTTTCCCCCTTTGTCATCAACAAAAAGATCATGGAATGAACCTGTTTTTCAACAATACAACTAGACCATAAACTGTGAACATAAAGGGATAAGAAAATCCTCATTATCCAATGCATCAAAATTCCGATTCCAAACAATATTAGATGTATCTCATTTCAAAAAACATGATCAGCCAAGCTGTAGGATCTTTTGAGTACTTGTTCTCTCCAAAATTTAAGCCAAACTAAGAAAGACATTAGTACTCTTAAAAAACCATATCGAGTGTTGGTCATACGTACCACAGAGAGAGAGAGAGAGAGTGTAACAAAAAAATGAGATCAAGAGCCATAAAAAAAAATTGAGATTAAGAATATTAAGGCCCCGTTTCAGAAACTTTTTTAAAAAATAAGCAGTTTATTTCAAATTTTCAAACTAAAAAAATAAAAAAATAATAATTTTTCAATTTTTTTTTGCATCATATAAAAGATCTCATCGAAATCTTTCAAACAAGATCCATATTGCATATTTTTAAATTTCAATAAACCCATAATTTTTGAGCTTGAAATTGCCTTCTTAAAAAATAAAAACTTATTTTTTTTCCGGAACTGAGCCTAACAAGGATTGGACATACCCAGTTCTCTTCTTATGCGGCAAAATCTATCCTCGCTAAGAGGTTTCGTGAAAATATCAGCAAGTTGATTATCTGTTCTCACAAAATCAATAACAACACTCCTCTTTGAACATGATCTCTAATAAAGTGATGTCTAATATCAATATGCTTGGTTCTAGAGTGCTGAATAGGATTCTTAGTCAAATTTATAGCGCTAGTATTATCGCATTTAATGGGAATATGATAAAAGAATAAACCAAAATCCTCTAATTGTTGTTTCATCTATAAAATTTGCGCACAACAACTTCCAACAGCAACATATTCAACTTCAGCAGTAGATAAAGCAACAGAATGTTGTTTTTTACTAAACCAAGAGACAAGTGAATGTCCAAGAAACTGACATGTACCACTGGTGCTTTTTCTATCTATTGAACAACCAGCAAAATCCGCATTCGAATTAAATCAATTGAAGTGCCTCTAGGATACCACAATCCTAAATTTGGTGTACCAATCAAGTATTTGAAAATTCTTTTTACAGCAATGTGGTGTGATTCTTTAGGAGAGGATTGAAATCGAACACATAGACATACAGTAAACATAATGTCTGGTCTACTAGTTGCTAAGTAAAGAAGAGATCCAATCATACCTCTGTATTTCTTTTCATCAAAAGACTTACCCATTTTATCTTTGTCGAGTTTGGTAGAAGTACTCATAGGAGTACTCATTGGCTTCGCTTTTTCCATGTCAAACCTCTTCAATAGGTCTTTGATGTATTTGGACTGATTGATAAAAATACCATTTGCTAATTGCTTTATTTGGAGTCCAAGGAAGTAGGTGAGTTCACCCATCATGCTCATTTCAAATTCGCCTTGCATACACTTTGCAAAATCTTCGCACAAACTTTCATTAGTAGCACCAAAAATAATATCATCGACGTATATTTGAACAACAAGTATATCATGATCTTTGGTTTTTATGAAAAGAGTAATGACAATTTTTCTTTGCAAAATTATCTGTGTGAGAATCATTACTGTTTTAGAAATTACAAACTTAATGGATGGTAACCCTTACTCAAAATGTTAGTGGACTGCATACCAAAAACATCGTCAGTGAACTGGACCTTGATCCAAACATTTTTAGTAGACTATAGACCATTTTGTTACATGTTATATCTCTTAATATATTAATTGAAAATTTAATACACATTTGTTGAACCTATTCTGTTTTCTCAAATTTTCTTATAAAAAATCCAATATTGGGCGGACAACTTAAAAAATGGTGGGTTCCTGTGTTCCCTGCTAAGGAAGCTAATTTGATGTTTGTATTAATTTAGGGATGAAGAGTACTGTGAAAGCGAATTTTGTTAAAATATACATAGAGTGGCAGCACCTCCAGAGCATCTGTTTACATATACACAAATGATGCTTTCAATATTTCGAAATCAAAAATTGGCGGCCTTTTAATTTAAAAGTAGTAATAAACATGTGTTGAAATGACGTTGTAATCAATATTCGACAGGCCAATTCAGGCGAACTATGCGTCTTACGCATTGACTTGGTATTATTGTTTTTAGGCACAGGGTTGTGCCAGTGGGAGTGAGCCAACGGTGGTGGTGAAACATCACTTTGCATTGCAAGTAGTATTATTTTTTATAGAGTTTCGCCAATTAAGAAAAATGATTTAACCACTTATCGTGCATGGACGGTCGTAGTGCTTGTAAAGATTTTTATAATATTGGCTATATCACAGAAGGAGCCAGGCATATATATATATATATATATATATATCAAAAATCTTCAGGTAAGGACCTTAAAATGAGGACCTTATATGCGGACCTCCCATTTCTCGCCTTTCCCGATTGGATTTCGATGATCCAAGCAGCTCAATGTGTTCAAAACGTGATTTTGAGGGTACTTGTGAGAAATCGGCAAAAAAAATGACCGGGAAGGGCTTGATTTGAGCAGTTGTTATTTGAACCGTTAGATAAAAAACAATCAAAAACTGATCGAATGAAGCCCTTCCCGGTCTTTCTTTTTTGCTGATTTTTCGCGGGTACCCTTAAAATCACGTTCTGAACACATTGAGCGACTCGGATCATCGAAATTCGATCGGAAAAGGGAGGTCCGCATTTTATTAAAATAAGGCAGTCCTTATAAGAAGGAAACATATATATATATATATATATATATATATATATATATATATATATAATTTTTCCTGATCGGCAATGTATTTGACTATAGTTACCTTACAAACAATCAAAATTGCCTCAATCCCACCTGCGTCACGCTTGAATTCATTACGGCCATTTGGGGCAAACCCGCAAATCAAAATTGCCTCAACCCCACTAGCTCAGCTCCAATGACGTATGCTTCTCACCTTTTGACTCCAACACCGTAAATTCTAACTCCGCCCCTGACTATTCTGTCCTACATAAATTGTGCAAACGCAGCACCACAAAAGCTTGCATCTGCTTGCCAAGAAAATCTTGAAATATCAACACGAGTAGAGAGACAAAACCGGAGAGCAACCTAAGTTCTTAAATTTAACCGCTTTTTTTTATTTTTTATAATCGGGTGTCCGAACCATTTTCTGCACATCTTAACTGATTACGAATCCTGACTAGGCAAACTATTTAAGTGGCCTCATAATATTTTTACTACGGATGACAATCTAACATGCAAACTTGTCTCCCATGCCTCGTATTTGCTTATAACAAGTTAACTATCCCTCACCCACCCAAAAAGAAGAAAATAGTTAACTATCCCTCTTTAGAAAAAAAAAAAAACCACAGTTTCTGCTTTCTTCCATAGATTATAGATAACAAGTCATGTATCTGGGGTGGACGGCAATCCGCGCTTTTAACCAACTTCAAATATTTTTACACAAGGCTTTATCAAATTTTCAGATTAATTTGAAAAAGTTCTACCATGTGATTAGTCTCTTGCAAGTTCCTTCAATGGAAAAAAAAATCCTTAAAATTTCTGTACGAATGCACAAAAAAAATTGCTAAAATTTCAAACTATCACTCATTTTTGGTCACGCCTATAAAAGAAATGCAGACTACGTACATGCACAAAACCTCATTTGTTCTTCAGAGCTAACAATTAGGAATATATATTTATATCACTGGAAAAATACATCTAGCTTAGGCTTAGGTACAAATGTTGCGTTAGCCACTATGTGTCTCTACCGGTACATCTTTCCCAAACTCACAAGGCTTGTCTTCCTCAATCCTCTCAATTTCAACCCTCCCCCTCCTCCGCGCACCGCACCCGCCGGCCACTGGCGATTTCACACACGGCGACCGCGGGAGAATCTCGGACTTATCATCAACCCTGTTGCTTTGATTCCGAGCGGAATTAGCCCTCATCATGAGCTCCATCAATTCTTCATTTTGCGTGGAATTTCTTGAGGAGTGGAAACTGTAGCTATCTGGAGGAATGGAGAATTGGGCGGCGGCGTAACAGCCTGTTGCGCTGCCGCACTTTTCCATACGCGCCGCCCAATCACACATGGACCGGACGTAGAAATCCTTGGCCTTGGTTAGGAATCTAAAGGGTGCTTTGAAACATCTTGTGAATTTGATTCCTTTGCCTTTCTTCGTACCCATGCTAATTTCCTCTGTTTTGCAGTGTTTAAAATGCCAAATGGCTTGTTAACTGTGTGGGGGTGTGTGTGTGTGTGTGTGTGTGTGTGTGAGAGAGAGAGAGAGAGAGAGAGAGAGAGAGAGAGAGATGGATTAAGCTTAATGAGAAGGCAATGATTATTAAGAGGAGATTAATATAGGAAGGATTGTTATGGGAAATAGAAAAGCAGGGGTTTTATCACTAGTTTTAAGGGACAAAAAATAAGCCAAAGTAGAATATGTGAACATAATTTATCTGCCGACCTTTTGCGGCGATTTTATTTTAATTACCACTGGCCTGTGTTTTATAAAGGAAAAAAATGGTGTAACATGGGATACATGTCATGATGTCATGGTATATTTCATGAGATAAGGAAACCGGTTATGAATATGGACAAGATACAAATAAGAACAGAGAAATGATATTGGCACTCCAAAAAGTCACTTTCCTTTGTTTTTTGGAGTGTCTGCATCAATTTTTGGAGTGTCAATATCATTTCCCATAAGAACATGGTATAGGGTAATCTTTAAAAAGGCATGGATATAAAAAAGAGGAGACAATATTTTTTTTATTTTTCGGGTTTTTTAGTTATTATACCTAGGGTGTCAAATAGGCAGGTTTGGGTCAAAATGGGCAAGTTGTAAGTGGGTGAGTCTTTAATGAGTCATTGACCCATTTAGACCCATTAATTATGAGTTTAATTACCCATACCCAACCCGAACCATTTATTTAAAATCAAACCCAATTCGCTCATTAACCCAATTGCATACTATATACTAAAATAAGTCTTTCTGCCACCACACCCATTTACACACCTATTCACATACCCACACTCACAACAAGGGTGGAGTCCCCAAACACTACACACACATTGTGTGTGGGCCCCGTCCTTATTATGAGTGTAGGTGTGTAAAGGTGTGGTGTTAGAATTATTGTACTAAAATTTAAAATGGCTTAAGCTATTTCGAAAACATATTAATCGATAACTAACCTGATTTCTTAAGCTATTGATATTCTCAATGAGCTTTACTAAAATAGACAGTTTCGATTATTGAAATGGTTCGTCACACTTAACTTTCTAGTAGTTAATTAAGAGAATGGATTTGAATTAAAAAGTTAAGTGACTTTTTTTTTTCTTTATTCAATTTTTTTTTTGTATTTGTTTGTTTTGCATCAAACTTTTGTGAATTATTGATTCATCTCGACGAGAGGAATCAGAAAGTAAAAAGTTTTGATCGAAACTTATAATTTTTTGAATAAAGACAAAAATAAATAATAAAGACAGTATTTATTTATTTTTTTTTCAATTCATCTGGTTGAGACGAATCAATAAGTTATGAAAGTTTGACACAAAATTAACAAATGCAAAAAAAATTTGAATAAAAACAAAAAAATTTCTTAAGTCAAAGTAACTTTTTAATAAAAATCTAGCCTAAATCAAGTTTAATTCTGATAAAAAAAGAGAGGATCCTCTCACTTTAGTATAAGCCTGGAATATGGGAAAGCCTAGACTCACAGTGGCTCTCTCTCTCTCTCTCTCTCTCTCTCTCTCGCAGAGGAGCAACAAATGCAAAGCGGTTTTTTTGAACGGCGACAAATGCGAAGCGGTGGAAACATCATTCAAGCACATGGGGATCGACTGAGAAGCGTTGTTTTAGTTGGGTCATGTTGATGACTTATTGGGTAATTTAACTTGACTCAATTAAGATCCAATTAAGACCCAATTAATTAGTAAATTAGATGGGTTGGACCCATTTTAATCCAACTAATAAATGGGTTGGGTTGGGTTTATTTTCTAATAGATGGGTTTGGGTTACTTAATGGGTTTGAGTTTAATTTGTCACCCCTATTTATACCTAAATTATGACCACCAAATATTTGGGTTAGGAATTCTGTTGAATAGGGGATGCACACGGTTCGAATTGGTCAAGTTTTGTAAAAATTCGAGGATCGAGAGTTACAATAAATTAATCACGGTTACAATAATTTAAGGATCATGTCCAAATCTAAAGTACTACCGATCAAAACCAAACCAATCTGCAAATCACGTTTTAGCTAATTGGATTGAATCAATGGTCCAACTCCAGTTGACCTACCAATCTGCAAATCACGTTTTTAGCTAATTGTCTGGTTCAGTTAATCAATAGTTCCATACAGAAAAATCATAGACCAAACTCTATACATCACGGTTCACAAAATTTTGAAAACAGGACCGGACCTGAATCCCCTAATCCGGAACACAATGTACGGTTTCTAATGGATCAACGGTTCTTTCTGTTTTTTTTTTTTTTCCTCTTTCAGGCCTACTATTAAATATTTCAATCATTCTACAATCACAAATACTTACACAAATTCACTCATATTCACATTGGGGCCCATATACACTACCGGTGTAGTGTGGACCCCACTAAAAGATGTGAATATGTGTGGTTGAATAATATTGGTTGAACGCTTTATCGACCAATGACATAAATCTAAATGCATAACCATACTTTTAAATTACAATTTTGGTCCAATGTTTTTGAATATACAAATAATTATGGGGAGTAATTTTGCCCCTTCCCAAATTGTTAACGACACTCCCCTTGATTTTGCCAATACTCCCTAGATTGTTTACTTTTGGGGAGTGACAAAATCAATACTATGAGTTGATTTGGCATTCCCTTGGGGAGTGTCGTTAACAATTTGGGGATTGACAAAATCACTCACCATAATTATACCCGAAAAGGCTTTGAATTTTTGTAAAAATTACCCTCTCTGGTGTTTCAGGTGTGTCACCACCGTACTCCATCATAACTTTGGCCCATTTTGGATTAAAAAAAAAAGAGTAACATGACTCTCTCTTTTTTCTGCATTTTTTAGTTTTGAGTCAAATTTTTATGGATTATTAATTTATTCCGATGAGAAAAATATGAAAGTACAAAATTATGGTTGCAACCCATATGTTTTTGAATAAAGACGTGTAACGCCCCGACTTTCCGGAAGCAATATAAAATAAAATTTTAAGAAAATTTGCTAAATAAATATAATTTTTCAAAATAAAGCTTAGCTATTACAGTCACAAGATAAATTTATTAATTTAAAATACATTAATGTCAGAGCTGACTCTAGGCTTGATACAAATTCGAAGCATAATCGATCTTCGTTCTTAATATTCTTTCCGTGTTGAACTGCACCATCTTTGAATCATTTCCATTGAATCCTGTGCCTACTGGCAAATTGATCGCCGAAGCAAACGATTTGCCAGGATACAGACGTATCCGTGAGTGATAAATCACCCAGTAGAATAATCCAACCCAACCACCCCTCTTACTTTACAATTAGTAGGTAAACAAGATAATATTGAATCGAAGAAGCCAAACAAATATTCTCCACATAAGCTAGTTTATTACTATCCATAACCTAATGTGAAATCTAAGATCTCTCCTCGAGATCTTTCCTCCCCAACCGCTAGCCATGCTCGGTCCCATGAGATCACTTCCCTTTGCTGTCGCAGATACACCTAAGTTATGTACCGAGTATGCATCCCAATAACTACAACAAGGGGAAAGCTTATCATGTCTGAATCACAACTATGGTTCGTCTATCTTATATACCACCTCATAAATCACTTCATAATCATCACTGGACACCCGCCAGTCTATCAATTTATCACTGGACACCCGCCAGTTTTATTTTCATCAATTTATCACTAGACACCCGCCAGTTTTATCACTAGACACCCGCCAGTTTTATTTTCATCAATTTATCACTGGTCACCCGCCAGTTTTATTTTCATCACAAATCTCATCACAATCACCAAAATCCGCCTGCAGGCAATCTAAAAATAAAAACTTTCCAGTTTATCCATTATCTAGCATCGTCTAGATGAATTCTATTTCGCAATACCACCCCATGTCTCTAGGGTCCAATCTAGCATTCAAATCAAGTATCGGCACAATATGCAATTAATCAATAATAATTAAAAAAATTAATAGATAATGAAATCACGCAACTTCTTATGGATGGGCTGTTGCCCTTAATCTTGTATGGTCACAATGTCAATAAATAAAGCAAGAGTTTTAAAATAATTTAAAAGGAAAATTTTCTGAGCTCTTATTAATTAATTCTAAGATAATAGATTAATTAAAAACTAATTTAAATACATTAATTAGATAAAAATATTAGAATATTTATCATGACTTTAATAAGAGTCCTAAAGGTCTTATGCAACCAGTTGAGTGTCAAAAGTTGGGTTCGGAGGGCCGCGAGATTATTTTAAATAAAAAGATTTAATAAAAATTGTTAAAAGTAAAATAAATGGATAATAAATTATTTAATAAATAAGATAGGTCGAGGTTAACAACATTTCGTCTTTGGAAGGTAGAAAGTCCAAATAAAATTACTCGGGCATTTAAAATAAGGTTTATAAGGTCGTAAAGAATTTTTGATTTGAAACGCTAAAGAAATAACAATAAATAGTAAATTAAATTAAAAAAATATTAATTTAACAAGATATCATCTTTGAGATGCAAGAAGTCTAGGAAAAATTAGTTTGAGTGTTAAAACGTTGTTTAGAAGGTCGCAAAGATTTTTCGTTTGTAAACTTTGATAGATAACTAATAAATAATTTAATAAATAGATAATTTTAAAAAAAATGATCTTAACAAGTTATGATCCTTGAGGTGTGAAAAATCTAGAAAAAATAGTTCGGGCGTCAAAAACGATGTTCGAAAGGTCGAAAAGTTGTTTCGAAACGTTTAAAACCAACTTAATCTACCAGATAAATTAAACTGATATAATTAATACGTTTTATACTAAGTTGATATTATATTGTAAGAAAAGAATATCAAGTCAGTAGTTTTTTATAATATTAATATCAGACAGGTTGTAAAATAAAGATCAGAAATGTCATCTTCTTCGTAAATAATTACAAAAAAGTGTCAAAGCTAAAAAATAATATCAAATTGGTGAATACGGCAGAAAACGCGCATTGAACTATATTTTTTTCGTTCGGGACATAGGGTTAAGCATATAAACACTTAATATACTTGGAGAAGAGATTAGAATGGATTATAGTACCTTTAATCGAATCGAATTGATTAAAACGAATCTTGAATTTTGAGGAAGAAGACTTCGGGTTCTTTGATCGGGAGACTTTGTAACCAAATTGGACGATGCTTGGTGATGCTAGGGGTAGTAGGAAGAGATTGGAATGGTCAGATTGAGTTTCGGTTGGGTCTTGGTACGAAACACACTTTTCTCTCTCTTCCTTTCTCTCTCTAAAACTCCATGGATTGAAACTTAGTTTTCTCTGATTTTTCTCTCTCTTTTGGACTGGTGGGGCGTGAGGAATATTGTGGTGTAAATTTCATGGGTCAATGAGGTGGGGTATTTATAGGAGAATTTTGGTGGAAGAGAATAAGAGTGAATTTAACAGGATTGGGTTCATGAAATTTGGAAGAGGACAAGACGAAAATAAGTCAAAAAGACGGTTTTTTTTTTTTTTTTTTGTGCTTGTTTTTGTCTTTTTTTCAAAAAATATGACTTTCATTCATAAATTTTCAATTTTTCACATTTTCTATTCTTCTCGTACTAACAAATGTAAAAAAAATTTGAATAAAGACAAACAAAAAAGTCAATCTTACTCTCTCTTGTTTCTTTCTTTTTTTATCCAAAACCAACCAAAATAGGGGAATTTTAGTGAACACCCCATATGACATGTCCTACGTAAACTGGCCTGTGCCCTTATCCCCGGTACGTCCGTATGGATATAACCACGTCTTAAGTGTGGTGGCGTCATATGTTCATTCAAATAACTCTTGTTCCCCAATTCCCCACCTTCTCCCCCCCCCCCCCCCCCCGGCGGGATCCATCATTTCTGAAATTGATGAAACCTGTCGTCACATTATCAAGCAACAGGAGGGCTAAAATTCAAACCAAAACTGCCTCAACCCCACCGGCTCAACTCCAACAACATATGCTTCTCACCCTTTGACTCTAATATCGTAAATTCTAACTCCGCCCCTGACTATTTCGCCCTACATGAGTTGCAAACGCAACATCACAATAGCTTGCAGTGGCGTAGCCAGGAATGAAGACCTCTGGGGGCATAACAGAACTCTCATCTTGTTTTTGGTCTCGATCATTTAGATTTCAATCCATAATCGAAGGACATAGCTCTGGATCCGCGGGAAGTTCTGTCAAATTAAAATCCACACGACTTCGTTTGGAAAAGAGAACTCTCATCTTGTTTTTGAGAATTACGGATTTCATCAGTTTTTGACTTTGTTTTATAGTATCTCTCCATATCTGTAAACAAAAAATAGTTTATAACACATTCGGAAAAAAACAGAGGGGTCATTTTGATGGTAGTGGGCATTATTGATTATTTTGTTTGCTAAAGTAGTGTAGACTTATTTTATTCCCCTTGTTTTATATTATTCTATAGGTATATGTATATTATCATTTGTCAGATTCACCTCCCTAGGTCCCCAGTCCCCTTGTTTTCTTCTCCACAAGACCTCGAATCAATCAAACAGATGAATCATCATCAAAATATGATTCATAAGAACACAGATTCATAGAAAAGGAATGAGAAACAACCCTAGTTTTTCTTGTAAAGGGAGGAGAAACAAAACGAGGAAAAAAAAATACCCAACTGTCCGACGATCTCCGTTGGAACTGGTCCGACGAGCTTCGATGTCGACGATCGGCTCTTTGCCTCTCTGGTTCCCTGCCCTCGCTGGCGATTTCGGTCGGTTTTGGAAAGAGAGAGAGAGACATGGGTCGGTGGAAATTATAAAGAGGACAAAAAAGTAGGACTAAGGAGCAAATATTTTTTTAAAGTCAAAATTAAAATAAAATAAAAAAGTTCCGGAATTTTGCAGCAGTGGGGGCAGGTGCCCCCACTTGTCCCTTCTTAAATCTGCCGCTGATAGCTTGCATCCGCTTGTCAAGAAAATCTTGGAATATCAAAAGAGTTTAAACAAAGACACGGGAAGAGAGACACAACCAAAGAGCAACATATGTTATTAATTTTACTCGTTTATTTTTTCGATAATCAGGTGTCCGAACAATTTTCTGCACACCTGACATGCCTCATATTCCTCACATGCCTTGTACAAGTTAACTATCCCTCTTTCGAAAAAACACCCACAGTTTCTGCATTCTTCCGTAGATAACACGTCATGTCACTGGGGTGGGTGGCAATCCGCGTTTTACACAACTTCAAATATTTTTACATAACATATAAGGCATTATCAGTTTTTTCAGATTGATTTGAAAAAGTTCTATGTGATTTGTCACTGCAAGTTCCTTCAGTGAAAAAAAATTCATTAAAATTTCTGTACGTACGCACAAAAAAATTGCTAAAATTTTAAATTATCACTCATTTTTTGGGTTACGCATACAAAAAAAAATAAAAATGGAGACTACTTATATGCACACACAATCCCATTTGATCTTCAGAGCTAACAAATAAGAATATACTATTATGAGAAGTGACTACAATACACCTCTCTTATTTGTGTATTTATATATTTACATATTTATATCACTGCAAACATATATCTTTTTCAAACTCTAACTAGATACAAATGTTGTGTTAGCCACTATGTGTCTCTACCGATACATCTATCCCAAACTCACAAGGCATGTTTTCCTCAATCCTCTCAATTCCAACCCTCCCCCTCCTCCGTGCACCGCTCCCGCCGGCCGCTGGCAATTTCACACACGGTGACCGCCAGAGAATCTCGGACTTACCATCAACCCTGTTGCCCTGATTCCGAGCGGAAGCAACCCTCATGAGCTCCATCAGTTCTTCATTTTGCGCAGAATTTCTTGAGGAGTGAAAACTGTAGCTATCTGGATGAATAGAGAATTGGGCGGCAGCGTAACCACCGCCGCACTTTTCCATACGCGCCGCCCAATCACACATGGCCCGGACGTAGAAATCCCTGGCCTTGATTAGGAATCTAAAGGGTGCTTTGAAACATCGTGTGAATTTGATTCCTTTGCCTTTCTTCGTACCCATGCTATTTTCCTCTGTTTTTCACTGTTTAAAATGCCAAATGGCTGTTAACTGTGTGGGTGTGTTAGAGAGAGAGAGAGAGAGAGAGAGAGAGAGAGAGAGAGAGAGAGATGGATTAAGCTTAATGAAGGCAATGATTATTAAGAGGAGATTATACAGAGGAAGGATTGTTATGGGAAATAGAAAAGCAGGGGTTTTATCACTAGTTTTAGAAGAATATGTAAAACATAATTTTATTTTAATTTCCACTGGCCTGTAATTTATAAAGGAAAATGATGATTCATGGGATACGTGTCATGGTATATGAATAGGGAGACTTAAAAATTCGTCCTTGCAACCCTATACACTTATGTTTTCATCCTTTCATTCTCAGCTATTTATGTTTTCGTCCTTTCACTATTTTTAATACCGGTAATGCCCTTTTATTGTTGTTGTCTATATGTATCTGTATCTATATATATATAAGTTCGAAGTTTGGGACGAAAACTTAACTCATACCGTCCTCACGATAAATCCGGCGTCCGTTTCCGTTGATTTTGCCATTTCAATCCCGAAATCTCTCCCACCGTATAAACATGCCATTCTTCTCCCATAAATTTTGCTTTTTAATCACAAAAATTCTTCCCCAAAAATTTTCTCCACTCTCTACCGTCTCTCCCTACATCGAGACCAGTACCGTCGCTGATAAGCGAATAACCAACTGGAATCGAAACTGCATGAGCATTAACACCACGCGATCTAATCACTTCATACCACTGCCGCTTGCCAACCATCACCGCCTCGATTTTCAGCAGGGGGGCTTAGGGGCTATCCGTAGCCTTGAAACCCCAAACCCAGCCCCTCATGGGACTTGAACACTGGCCTCCACGGAAGGAGGACAAGAATCTAACACTAGTGTTAGCTGATAGTTCAATGACCCTTTGGTTACGCACGCACTGATGTGGGACTACCCTTTTAAGGGTACTACATTAAATCTATATGAAATTTAAGAATACACCTTACAGAGAACGCGAAAACTTTGATCTACTACTACCCTTTACATTTAAAATAGCCAAACAATTTCTTATAGGGAGACTTAAATATTCATCCTCAAACCTCATTCAACTTAAGTATTCATCATTCACTTTTTGAACAGTTATGTTTTCATCCTTGTTTGTTTTTTAATACCAAAAATGCCCCATACGAGACGGTTCAAGAGACACCTAAAAAAACACTCCAAATCTCAAACTCATAGTTTCCGATCAAATTTTTATGAACCGAACTGTTCAATGTGTGCAGAATGTGATTCTAAGGGTGCTCGTGAGAAATTAGCAAAAAAAATGATCGGGAAAGTCTTGGTTTGAGTAGTTTTTATTTGAACCATTCAATAAAAAACTGTTTGAAACTGTTCGGATCAAGCCCTTCTCGGTCATTTTTCTTTTGCTGATTTCTCACGAGTACCCTTAAAATCACATTCTGATCACATTGAGCGGCTCGGATCATCAAAATTTGATCGGGAACTATGAGGTGTTTTTTTAGGTGTTCCCGGAACCGCCCCGATATACATACATATATATACATACATACATATATATATACATACATACATATATACATACATATATATATATATATATACATATATATATATATATATATATATATATATATATATATATATATATATATATATATATATATCTTCCCTGTCCCGTCCCACAATTTCCGTTCAATCTCGAAAATTTTGGATCCCAAGATTATCACCCAACAAATCCCATAAATTTCGGCAAAATCATCAAACAACATCCCCCCCACCCTCCAAATCCCATTTCCATATTTGCAGGTTTTAGAGAGAGCGGCCTCTCCGATCGCCGCGCTCCTTGACATTGTCGATCGTCGCCGTCGCGTGCTTCCTCTTGACCACGGAGTTCCACTGATTCTTGATCACGTTATTCAACCGGCCATTGTGGAACCTGGCGATGGTGGCCCACTTGTTGCCGAACCGGGAGTGGATCGGTGCTCCACCTCCTCCGCCATGAATGAGATCAACTCGTCCTCCTCCGCCGTCAACGGTCCACTTGTTGCTAAATCCTTGCAAACGTTGATTTTCCGAAAACCAGAGGCCAAAAACGTTGCTAAATCCTTGGAAGCGTTGATTTTTCAAAAATGGGAGACCACCGCGGATCTTCTCTGGCACCGTCATCCTCAAATCGGTCAAGGATATCTTGTTTGCGTTCCACCCCACCTTCTCATCACCACCAACACCATCGTCGCCAAATTGAGGTTTATTAAATCTCACCATATATATGATGACGAGGTGGTGATATTTCGTTTTCATGGTAAATTATTTACTTCATTTACCATGAAAATATGCTTGTTTCAAAATAGTCATGAAATTAAAGAAAAGATTTGGGTTTTTGCCGAGAAAACATGATTTTGGTTTATTTATTTTTATCCAATTTCATGGAAATATCGGAATGGTTCATGATGAAAAGGGCCATCAGCTTTGTGGATTATAAGTATTGGCCAAATAGACATGATACAGTGACCATGTTTTATGCAATTAACATGATAACTTGACCACATTTTTGCATGTATTGATCATGTTAAAATGCTCACGTATTATCCAAAAAGGTCATATTTTTAATTGATCTTATTTCATGAAATATGATTTAATTACCATCAAAACAAGTGATATTGTGATCAGAGTTACCATCAAAACAGGTGATATTGTGATCAGCGTTTCATAGTTAAATTACCATGTCAATTTCAACATTCTATGACCATTCATAATCTAGCTTGAAACCGATTTACTAATAAACATGACATACTTCCAAAATATTATCATTGAAATATAGGAGTAAAAGTTATCAACCATATTAAAATTACCAAAAAATCATGAATTATGATTGTTTTGATGCGATTCAATTTGAAATATAAAAGTAATAGGATAAAAAAATAAAAGTAATCAATCATATTTAAATTTACCAAATCCCACTGAATTAGGAAAACAATCCAATCCCACTAAATTGGGAAAATAATCCAATCCAATCCCACTAAATTAGAAAAGCAATAAACATAATATATGTGTATCATAGTGAATAGGGTAATAAAGATAATTCACACACTAAGAGGATGAAAACATAAGCATGAAAAAAGGGCGGGATTAATTCTTACATGGTATGGATAAAGAGGATGTATATTTAAATATTCCTTTCTTATGTTACTATTTAAATCTGGGTCTGGGTCAAATAGATGTCTTACGTACTTGACCAACTCTAAGTATATTAGAATCAAACATAACCATATTATATGGTGCAGTTTTGACGTCTGAATTACAAGTAACCAGCAAAAACGTGAATTTGATCTACTACCGTTAAGATTCAAAAAATCAAGACGATATCTTCATAGAGACCAACTCTAAGTATATTAGAAAATCAAACATAAATAACCATAATATATTGTGCAGTTTTGACGTCTGAATTACAGATAACCAAATGCGAAAACATGAATTTGATCTACTACCGTTGAGATTGAAAAGGATCAAGATGATATCTTCATAGAGACCAACTCTAAGTATAATAGAAAATCAAACATAACCATATTATACGGTGTTAGTTTTGATGTGTGAATTACAGATAACCAAATGCGAAAACATGAATTTGATCTACTACAGTTAAGATCGAAAAAATCAAGACACTATCTTCATATATCCATGTCGAATGGATCTCTTAGTTAGGGGTCAAACCTTAATATCTCAAAAAATCAACGTACCTACATCATATATCATATATGAAATTTAGTCGTACAAGTTACGGAGAACCGTGTGTTGAAATAGATCTATAGGTACTACCCATAAATATTAAAAATAGCAAGATGCATGATATCTTCATATTATCATCTAAATTAATCTAGGTCCACGCCATAAGGATTAGTTTGGGACCATGTAACACATCACAATTGTATGTTTGATTTTGGGTATAACTTTAAAAGTTAGAAATGAGGTCACTATTTTCTTGGTAAAATTGATTGGTGGATGCTTGGGGTGGTATTTTCCAAAATGTCAATGGCGCGAGACTCGGTCAAAATGTGATATAAGCCGCGATTCTTTTAATAGGTAAGTTGTCCAGCATTGGAGCGTGTCACATGAGGGGATTCACAAGAGAAAGATACAGACTTGTTATAGGGGCTGTTTGTAGCCATATAGTATACTAATGACGTGACGATTCATAAGTTATAGTATAATCTTGGAGGCACAATTCATGTTATATCGAAAAACTAACAAAGTGGTGGCGAACTAATTCATTTAATCTTGTCATGTTATGGACATAATTGAGGCATGTTAAGGATTCATTTAATTTAGGCCTCAGTTTGATAAAAGTATTAGAAGGGTGAGATTCGTAAAGAGATGAGATTATGATTGAGATTGGTAATGAGAAGGAAATTAATAATGAATATGTTTGTTTGGGATAAAATTAGATGATGATATTATTAATATCATGTTTGTTTCATATGGGATAGGATTGGATTGATAGTAAACATTTCCATTTTTACCCTTACGCAAAATTGAAGGATAACATATGATTAAAAAGATTAAGTGTTTTAATTTTCAATCCGTTTGAACCGGTGCGAAGATGTTATTTTGTTGATCATGTTATTCTAAAGGGTCATAATACCATGTCCCAGGAGGTATTAGTAATCCACCTTAATCCCAGGACTCACAATCTCATGGGTATGTTAGTCCAGCCATTGAGAGTGAAAGCAAACAAAGAATTAGTAGTCCAATCTCATGACTGGAGCCGATTATCAAACGGGGCCTTAGAGATTTTTTTTAGAGCCATTTTCATTACTTTGTAGTGTCTAGCTAGTTTTTGATGTTTTAGGACTCAGTGATAATTTTGGAGGCTTATTGCTATTCTGTAATTGAATCGTGACGAGCTAATTATCACAAGTCGGTGTTTCGAGAAGATGAGGGCAATGGCAGGGCCTAGCTCCTGCGGACGAAGTATAACATGCACTGATGCAAACCCAATATCCCAGCGTAGGGAAGACAAGAAGCCACTTCAACAATTTGAAGTACTAATATACATATGGAAAGAGAGGGAGGGAGAACTCATCTGAAAAATACCTATACTCCATTCATGTCAACCATCTCCACCCAGACCACCATAAGTCAAGATCTGGTTTTGCAACGTGATCAAGATCAGTTTTTCTCTATTGTTCTATCTCCCAGGAAGTAACAAGGTTGTACGCATTGTTTGCGAAATAACATGAACTTCTTAGATGGATGCCAAACGGAGTCCTGCTCCACTCAAGACTCCTCCAAATTTTGCATTTTTCATTTGAACCCAACTACGGCCACCGACCACTTTCCCATTGACAATGCACCGACCCTCAAGCGGGCCCCACTCTGGGTTCTGCATGGATGATCCGAGCCGTTCAATAATTTAAAAAAAAAAAAATAAGTGGGCTCACAAAAAATTAGCCCAATCCAATATGTGTGCCTACACATATCGAATTGAGCGAATTAGATCGAGCACCTCCACATATCGAATTGAACTGATTTTTTGCGGGCCCACTTGATGCAGTAGCCAAGGAGGAGGAATATCATCTTAAACATGATTTCTACTAAGCGGCATTTTCGTAAATAACTGACCGTGGCTTTAGGCAACGGGCCCACCTGGGTTCAATCCGAAACAGCCCAACGGTCAGAACACAGTGCCTTTGGCCCTGTGCCGTGAGGATTTTAGCCTTCCGAGGCCATTTAGGCCTCTCAGTGGGCCTTCGTTCCGTTTTGGGCTTTTCTTTACGCTTCTATAACTTTTCATAGGCATCTTCGTTTCAGCCCATTCTTTTTTCTGAAGTCTTGTTTTTCCTTCTACTTTGTGGGTCATAAATAATTTCGGTATTGTTCCGTATGTTTTCCTAGGGTTAGGTTTGCTACCTTTATATTCGGTTTTATGCCTTCTGGCGAAAAGTTGGATTAATTTGATAAAGAAAAGAGTCAGAGAGAGAGTTTCTCTAAATATTGTGTTTGTGATTATCCTTGTCATATCGATCATCATCCTTCTTAATCGCTTCCCTGCATCAGTTGGTATCAGAGCCAACATTCAATCCTGACTATGGCCGGAAGACGTGCTGGAGGTCGAGGATTGCGTGGCGGTCGTACGGCTCATGTAGACGACGTTTATGAACGTGATGAAGTTGCGCGAGAAGCACGAACAGAGGAGAGATTTCAACGCCTTGAACAGTGAGTAGAGGAGGCACTGGGGGTGCTGACTGAACAGATCGCTGCCATGGCCGTTGGTAATCCCCCTCGCCATCGTCATGTGAACCACCAGCCTCAGGAGGAGGACGGGATTTCAGATGATGAGTTTGAAGTTAACCCTTTTGCCGATGGTGGTCGAACTGGCCACTTCCGCCCAAGGGGCCGGGGGGTTGTGGCTGAACGTCATGATTCTCGCCGCTGGGAAGCCGATCTGAAAGTTGAACTTCCTGAGTTCCACGGGGGTTTAACGCCGGAGGATTTCTTGGATTGGGTTGCAGCTATTGAGGAAACCATGGATTTCAAAGAGGTTCCAGAGAACAGGCGGGTTCAATTGGTTGCCACAAGATTTCGGGGTAGGGCTGCGGCTTGGTGGCAGCAATTAAAACTGACCCGATCGAGGCAGGGAAAAGAGAAGATTACCTCATGGGAAAAGATGAAAAAGAAGTTGCGGGTGGCATTCCTCCCACACAACTACAGTCGTACGATGTATCAACGCCTTCAGAATCTCCGGCAAAATACTCGCTCTGTGGATGACTACACCACGGAGTTCTATCAGTTGGTGGCTCGAAACGATATACCCCAGACAGATGAACAATTAATATCAAGGTATGTTGGGGGTTTGCGTCAGTCTTTCCAATATGCTTTGAATATGCTAGATTTGTATTCTGTATCAGACGCCCATCAACGGGCAATACAGTTAGAAAAACAGGCTAGCCATAGGCCTGTGGCGACTTGGAGTGCTGCTGGTAGGAACACAACCCCTACCCCCGTCAAGCCAGCTGCTATTCCACCACCGGTTGCACCCCCAGCCAATCGTGCTACAGGTGGCTCCAGGTTCAGATGTTTTAAGTGTGGCGAGTTGGGCCACCGTGCTGTTGAATGTCGCAAAGGTGACTGCGAAGGCAAGGCCTTATTGCTGGAATATGAAGAGGGTAGAGAAAATCCAGCTAGTATGTATGAGCGTGATCCAGTGTTTGATGCTGAATTATCCGATGAGAACGTGGAAGAAATTGTGGGGGACGTAGGTCCGCTACTAGTGGTTCGGCGGGCATGCTATGCCCCTCGTGAAGCTGACGGGAATTCGTGGCTGCGAAGCAATGTATTTCAGTCTACCTGTACAATTGGAGAAAAGGTGTGCCGATTCGTGATTGATTCGGGGAGTTGTGAAAATGTGGTGTCAGAGGAAGCAGTCCAGAAACTTGGGTTGAAGACAGAGCCCCATCCTAGCCCTTATAAGCTGGCGTGGTTAAAAAGAGGTAATGAAGTCAAAGTTTCTAAAAGATGTCTAGTTTCATTTTCTGTTGGTTCCACATATAAGGATCAGGTTTGGTGTGATGTGGTGGCAATGGATGTTTGCCATCTCTTGTTGGGGAGGCCTTGGCAATTTGATCGCAAGGTTATGCATGACGGGGGCGCTAATACATATTCTCTCATGTCTGGGGGTACAAAGATGGTGTTGCTGCCTTCAAAGGAGATTGTAACCAAATCACCAGTTGGGGAGATTACCAATCTGCTGACAAGGGTGCAGCTTGAGGAGGAAATTTTGGCAACAAAAGTGATATTTGTACTTGTGAGTAAAGCAAGCTCGCCGGTAGTACTTGATCAGAACATTCCCGCTATTGTCCAGCCCCTACTGTCAGAATTTCGGGACGTGTTTCCAATGGAGTTGCCGGAAGGGCTTCCACCCCTGCGAGATATCCAACATCAGATTGACTTAGTTCCGAGTTCAAGCTTGCCAAACCGGCCCCATTATCGGATGAGCCCGAAGGAACATGAAGAGTTGCGGAGGCAAGTGGAAGAGCTGCTATCCAAAGGCTTTATTAAAGAGAGCCTTAGTCCATGTGCAGTTCCAGCACTATTAGTTCCCAAGAAGGATGGTACGTGGCGAATGTGTGTTGATAGCAGGGCAATCAACAAAATAACAGTAAAGTATCGCTTTCCAATTCCGCGTTTGGATGATTTGTTGGACCAATTGGTGGGAGCCAAGGTTTTTACAAAATTGGACTTGAAAAGTGGTTATCACCAGCTTCGTATTCGGCCTGGTGACGAATGGAAAACAGCCTTCAAAACACGAGAGGGCCTGTATGAGTGGCTGGTCATGCCGTTCGGGTTATCAAATGCACCGAGCACCTTTATGCGAATGATGAATCAAGCGTTGCGTCCTTTTATCGGTAAGTTTGTTGTGGTATATTTCGATGATATCTTGATATACAGTGCCTCGCCTGAGTTACATCTGCAGCATTTACGGGACGTTCTCACTGTCCTCCGGAGAGAGAAGTTATTTGGGGCGGTCAAGAAGTGTATGTTTTTGACAGATTCAGTATTATTTTTGGGGTATGTCGTATCCAAAGATGGGATTTCAGTAGATGAATCAAAAATTGAGGCTATCCGAAGCTGGCCTCAACCCAAGACCCTCTTTGACGTCCGTAGTTTCCATGGGTTGGCCGCTTTCTATCGACGTTTTATTCCTCACTTCAGCACTATTATGGCGCCAATTACAGATTGTATGAAGGGTGTTCGATTTATGTGGACAGATGTTGCAACCGAGGCATTTCAGTTGGTCAAACGGAAATTAACAACTGCACCTGTCTTGATTTTACCAGATTTCTCTCAGCCCTTCGAGTTGCATTGTGATGCGTCCAAGGTAGGAATTGGAGCTGTTCTCAGTCAACAGTCGAAGCCAGTGGCATTTTTTAGTGAGAAGTTGAATGGGGCAAAGATGAAGTACAGTACTTATGACGTGGAATTCTATGCCCTGGTGCAAGCACTTAAACATTGGTACCTGACCACGTCGTTCCGTGTCAAAAATAAATTTATAAAACCGAGAATTAACTACTACTCCGTAGAATAGTGGTCAAGACCGAGTATCGTTCCGACGGAGACAGTATGGCTGAGTTACGACAAATTCGATTGATTTTTAGATTAATTCGAAAAAGTAAAACTTGATTGGTTGATTTGTTTTGAAGAGCTAATTAAACTAAAGAACAATTTAATTAAAAGATTTAGAAACGATGGAGAAAAATATCTAGGGTTTCGAATCCACCCCAACCGCGTAACAACAATATGCATAGGTTAAGTTTATTTATTCGAATCAAAGGAATTATCGCTAGGACTTGCAAATCCTAACAATAATCGTCAAGAAAATAATTGGGTTATTAAAAGGCATAGACTATCCCATAGCACGGATCGTCTCTCAGTAGCACGGTTCGGCCACCTAACGGCACGATCCGTCTTACGAGCATAATCTATCTCAGAACTCCAACCACAATCAATGAAAACCATTGCAAAACTAGGTATTTGAAATCTAGAATACAAATACTCAATCGATAAAACGAATTAAAATCAATTCATTCAATTGAAACGAAAAGGATTCTGAGTTTTACAATCGATCCGAAAAAAACAAACCAAAACCCATGCATAAAAGAGGTTACTTGGCGTGAAGTTTCATCTTCTCCCTAGACAAGGGGTTTAGCCGGCCATGGGAATGAGAACCGTAGATATATGGATTGATGAAATCATGATCGGAATGCTAGAAAATCCACTGATCCGGTCGAGAACCCTGCGTTCAAGAACTGCAGCAGCCCCCGTGCAAGAAGTCACGCCTGATAACGTCGAAGAATTAATTCCGCCTGACGTCGTCCTGGAATTCTTCCGCCTGATCAGTAGCATCATATTTTATAGCTTATATTGTAGGGTTTTAACTTTTAAGTCCTAAATTACATTAAGCTCCTTTGGACTTTGGATAATAATAGATTAATTATGCAACTTTTAGACAATCTGCACTATGACCCCAAGCTTCTTTTAATCTTCTTATTACTCAATCCAATTTGCACATTTTCGCACCCATCAATCTTTGAGGCCTGCAAACACCATAAAATACTAAAACGAATCAAGTAACAGGGTAAACGGATAAACAATGCGTAAATTAAAAGGAGTAAATGGGTGTGCTTTTCAGCACCTATCACACCCCTCAACTTACACTTTGCTAGTCCCAAGCAAAGAAAAGAACTAAACAATTAATGAAAGCAATGAAAGATAGGACATTTGAACCCCCGGGTGCTCCGGTAGGACGAGTTTAGTCTCGTAAAAGTGTGAGGATTATCAGCAGTGAACACCCACAAACATAAGGAACCTTTCAATACAAAAATCGCAACCTGTCATGCAACTCATCGACATATCAAGCAGAGGACACAAAGCTACCACAAAGATATAGCAAGGCAAACATAGTTTCGAGTGCTAACAATTCAAGAAATAAACTGTGGCACTTAAACTTGGCGTGTGTGAATACGGGCCTCAATTACATATGAACAATAACCAACCACTCTCTCTGGACCGAGCCTCGACTTCAATTCTCACCGTGTCATGCACTCACAAATAAAATCACTTGAAACAAGTTGCATTATGAACTCTCAAGTGTGCGATTTGGAGGATACGTTAATGGAAAGCAAAGAACTCCGCACACTATGACACGAAAAGAACGCTTTATATAGTGGACACGCAATCTTATGAACAAAATGCCAAGCATTGGAACTCTCCACCAATCAAACCTCAACCCAACACCCCTAAAGATCAAACAGGACTTTAATTTAGGTTATAATGTGGGGTGAGGAAAAATATTTCAAGGTTACGGTAAAACATCACGTGTCCGAGAATAGGCAAACAACTTAGGGCTAATTTAATAATGTGCGCCCAATTTTTTTCACTTTTCAACTCCACCTTATCTCTCCTTCTAACCTTCCAATATTTTTCAATCATAAAACACGATTCCTCCTTTTCAAACATACCGGTGCCCCTTTCTTCTTCTTTTCTTTCTTTTGTGTTGTTGTGTATTCTTTTTTTTTTAGGGGCACCACCTATTCAAGTACAAAATTTCACAATCTATCCAAAAATTATACCTTTATATTTTTGCCTTTCTCCAAACACAATATGGTAGATGGAGCTAACCAAGAAAAGGCTAAATCTATAAGGCTCAATGTGGCTCGCAAGGGATAAATGTAAACACAAAGGAACGAACTAGCCCAAATATCAAGAAAGTGCCTATAATCCTCTCGCAGGGGTGTAACATCCATGTGACAAACCAAAACAAAGAGATATTGTTATGCTTTCAAGTTCCAACACTTGGCGGCCAAAGATGATGAGATTGACAACAAATGTGTTTCTTTCCATGACAAATAAAGAGTTTAATTGACACCACTCCAATAAAAGATAAGGCTCAAAAGCTCACAAGGGAATAAGTCTCCACTAATCATAGCCTTTAAGAACAGTCAAATCACAGCTCAAAAACAATTAAGGCCCGACGTGCAATGTGAAAAAATGCTAAAACAAAAGTGCCAGCAGTCTAGCAAATTGAAACTACTCTGCCAAAGAGATATCGAAATGGTAGCAGAGTGCTTATACTCAAGTAATCAACAAGCGAGCACACCCCCCAACTTAAACTAGTCACTACCCTCAGTGATTGCAAAGGCACTAAAAGAAATAAGGCAATGGAAAGAAAGAGGAAGGATATCACCTTGAGTGGAGAAATAAGCAGAGCAGAAAAGATATGGTGGCCGAGAGGCCCCCCCAACTTGAATGAAATAACCTGCAATGCGTTAGTCTCCACCAAAACAAGATACAAAAATAAATTACAAAACTAACTGACAAAACAAAAGGAAAAGAAGACTCCAGAGATTGCATAAAAAACATAAACAATTAAAATCCACCACTTTCTTCACGCGAAAGACACGGGTACTACTTTTCTCCCTTGTCAAAGACTGTGGTTCCCTACTTGTTGGAAGAGCAATATGCGTAGGATTCAACGATATCTTGAGAAGTGGTGCCATCATCTAATAGACTGTCACTCCCTCTGGGGCTACCAGATTCCTTACCCACCACTCGGCTTATGAAGCAATCTCCGCCAAGCTGGACACTAAAGTCGGATGGTTCAGACAGATTTCTCGCTGCTAACTACGCGCCTGCCGCCAGACCCAACCTCCTAAGTACTACATACATAGCTTTGACAAGGTGGCTATACCAGACCGTTGGAAGCCGTTCGAGCACGGCAAAAACTAGAGGTATCTCACCCTCTATGGATTTAAAGTCTCCCAGACTTCATTTAAAACTCAATTATCTGGATAAACCGGATCAACTAAGTCGACTTCCTCAATCACCTCCTCATTATAAATACCTTCCACATATGGTTTTAAACGTTGACCGTTAACCTTAGAAATTTTACCATCCTGTGGATCTTTAATTTCAACAGCCCCATGGGGAAAAACTTTTTGAATTATGAAGGGCCCATCCCATCTTGATCTCAACTTACCCGGAAAGAGACGCAAACGAGAATTAAAAAGCCACACTTTTTGATTTGTTTCAAAGGATTTTCGGACAATATGTTTATCATGAAAAGCCTTAGTCCTATCCTCGTAAATGCGTGCACTCTCATAAGCATCATTACGCAATTCCTCTAGCTCACTCAATTGGAGACGACGATGAGACCCAGCAACAATCATATCAAAATTAAACTTTTTAATGGCCCACAACGCCTTATGCTCCAACTCTACAGGTAGGTGGCATGCCTTACCAAAAACCAACCGGTAAGGAGACATGCCAATAGGAGTTTTATATGCAGTTCGGTAAGCCCACAACGCATCGTCTAGTCGTGTTGACCAGTCTTTGCGATCAGTCCTAACCGTTCTATCAAGAATTTTCTTTATCTCCCTATTTGAAACCTCAACTTGGCCACTAGTTTGCGGATGGTAAGGTGTCGCCACCTTGTGTGTGATAGAATACTTACGCACTAGAGCCGCAAAATACTTATTAACAAAATGGGTTCCCTCATCACTTATGATCGCTCTCGGACAGCCAAACCGACTAAAAACATTGCTCTTAAGGAATTCGAGCACAACTTTATGATCATTCGTTTTCGTAGCCACCGCTTCCACCCACTTAGACACATAATCTACCGCCACAAGAATATACTCATTCCCAAAAGAATTAGGGAACGGTCCCATGAAGTCTATGCCCCACACATCAAATAACTCTACCACTAGAATGGAGTTCAATGGCATCATGTCTCGGCGGGATATGTTTCCGGCACGTTGGCACCGAAGACACGTCCTACAAAACTCGTGGGCATCTTTAAAAAGAGTTGGCCAATAGAAGCCACTCTGCAACACTTTTGTCGCCGTTTTCTTCCCACTAAAATGTCCCCCACATTCAAGAGTATGACAAAATGTCAAAATACTATGATACTCACACTCGGGGACACAGCGCCGAATCACTTGATCCGCGCAATACTTAAAAAGTATCGGATCCTTCCACAAATAATGCCCAACCTGAGAAAAGAATCGGTCCTTATTTAGATGGGACCAATGCGAAGGAATCTCACCAGTGGCTAGGTAATTAACAATAAAAGCATACCACGGAGGCCGAACTTGCGACACCTCAAACAATTGCTCATCGGGGAATGAGTCATGGAGAGGCACAGTGTCACATGAGGAGTCAACAAGGATCCTCGACAAGTGGTCGGCCACAGAATTTTCGGAACCTTTCTTGTCCCGAATTTCAAAATCAAACTCTTGTAGCAATAGAATCCATCTAATGAGCCTAGGTTTCGCATCTTTCTTAGAAAGCAAGTGACGCAATGCAGCATGATCAGAATACACAACAACCTTAGACCCGAGGAGGTACGACCTAAACTTGTCTAATGCAAAAACAACAGCAAGTAACTCCTTCTCCGTAGTAGTGTAATTCAATTGAGCATCGGAGAGGGTTTTACTCGCATAGTAAATCGCATGGGAAACTTTGTCAACTCGTTGGCCAAGGACAGCGCCAACTGCATAGTCGGACGCATCACACATGATTTCGAGAATTAACTACGGCGCCAAAATTTGACCACGTCGTTCCGTGTCAAAAATAAATTTATAAAACCGAGAATTAACTACTACTCCGTAGAATAGTGGTCAAGACCGAGTATCGTTCCGACGGAGACAGTATGGCTGAGTTACGACAAATTCGATTGATTTTTAGATTAATTCGAAAAAGTAAAACTTGATTGGTTGATTTGTTTTGAAGAGCTAATTAAACTAAAGAACAATTTAATTAAAAGATTTAGAAACGATGGAGAAAAATATCTAGGGTTTCGAATCCACCCCAACCGCGTAACAACAATATGCATAGGTTAAGTTTATTTATTCGAATCAAAGGAATTATCGCTAGGACTTGCAAATCCTAACAATAATCGTCAAGAAAATAATTGGGTTATTAAAAGGCATAGACTATCCCATAGCACGGATCGTCTCTCAGTAGCACGGTTCGGCCACCTAACAGCACGATCCGTCTTACGAGCATAATCTATCTCAGAACTCCAACCACAATCAATGAAAACCATTGCAAAACTAGGTATTTGAAATCTAGAATACAAATACTCAATCGATAAAACGAATTAAAATCAATTCATTCAATTGAAACGAAAAGGATTCTGAGTTTTACAATCGATCCGAAAAAAACAAACCAAAACCCATGCATAAAAGAGGTTACTTGGCGCGAAGTTTCATCTTCTCCCTAGACAAGGGGTTTAGCCGGCCATGGGAATGAGAACCGTAGATATATGGATTGATGAAATCATGATCGGAATGCTAGAAAATCCACTGATCCGGAGCAGCCTCGTGCAAAAAGTCACGCCTGATTACGTCGAGGAATTAATTCCGCCTGACGTCGTCCTGGAATTCTTCCGCCTGATCAGTAGCATCATATTTTATAGTTTATATTGTAGGGTTTTAACTTTTAAGTCCTAAATTACATTAAGCTCCTTTGGACTTTGGATAATAATAGATTAATTATGCAACTTTTAGACAATCTGCACTATGACCCCAAGCTTCTTTTAATCTTCTTATTACTCAATCCAATTTGCACATTTTCGCACCCATCAATCGTTGAGGCCTGCAAACACCATAAAATACTAAAACGAATCAAGTAACAGGGTAAACGGATAAACAATGCGTAAATTAAAAGGAGTAAATGGGTGCTTTTCAGCACCTATCAGTACCACTATCTTATTCACAGTGACTTTATCCTGTATTCTGACCACGAAGCGCTGAAGCATCTTCATTCACAAGATAAATTGTCTGATCGGCATGCAAAGTGGGCAGGTTACATTCAGCAGTTCTCTTTTGTTATTAAACACAAGTCTGGTGTGTTCAATCGTGTGGCCGACGCCCTCAGTCGCCGCTCCAGCTTCCTCGCAATGATGCGTGCCAAGGTAATGGGTTTTGATGCGTTCCGTGAATTATTAGCTGAAGATTCTTATTTTTCTGAGGTGTTAACAGTTGTTGCTAGTGGCGCCGAGTCAGATTTTCATTTGCAAGATGGTTACTTTTTCAAGGGCAATCGGTTATGCGTTCCGGATTTTAGCCTTCGGTTAAAAATTATTACGGAATTGCACAACGAGGGCCATGTAGGTCGGGATAAAACTTTTGCTTTGGTGTCGGAGGCTTATTTTTGGCCTACGTTACGGAGGGATGTTTATCGATTTGTGGAGGGTTGCCATGTTTGTCAGGTGTCTAAAGGAACAGCAACCAACGCTGGATTATACATGCCATTGCCTATTCCGTCGCAGCCATGGGCTGATGTGAGTATGGATTTTGTGCTGGGCTTACCTCGTACTCAACGGGGTAACGATTCTATCTATGTGGTGGTAGACCGTTTTTCCAAAATGTCCCACTTTATTCCTTGCAAAAAGACTACGGACGCAGTCAAGGTTGCTGAGCTTTATTTTTCTGGAGTGTATCGTTTGCATGGGCTACCGAATTCTATTGTTTCTGACCGGGATACCCGATTCTTAAGTCACTTCTGGCGCTGCTTGTGGAGGTTGGCCAATACCAAGCTTGACTTCAGCACGGCTTATCACCCTCAGACCGATGGGCAAACTGAGGTGGTGAATCGATCTCTGGGCAACCTTCTTCGTAGTTTGGTGGGTGAATATCTCAGGCGTTGGGACCAGAAGTTGAGCCAAGCCGAGTTTGCATTCAACCACACTGTTAACCGTAGCACTGGTTTTTCCCCTTTCCAGGTAGTCTATGGATTCAACCCTCGTTCACCCATTGATTTAGCTCCAGTCCCGGACTTGAAGCGGATTCATGGTAAAGCTGAAGATTTTGTTCAGCAGTTGTAGAGCATTCACAAGGAAACTGCACAGCACTTGCGTGACTCTACTGCCAGGTATAAGCACGCGGCTGACAAAGGGCGAAGGTTTGTCGAGTTTGACGTTGGCGATTTCGTGTATGCCGTCCTCACAAAGGACCGATATTCTGCGCATGAATATAACAAGCTTGCTGCTCGCAAAATTGGTCCCGTTGAAATCACTGAGAAGATCAACCCCAATGCCTACCGTTTGAAGCTTCCGAGTCATATTCGTACTGCTGACGTGTTTAACGTGAAGCACTTGATACCGTTTAAGGGTGACAGCTCGTCTGATGAGGATCCCAATTCGAGGGCGAATTTCTTTTTAGACGGCGGGGATGATGCAGTAGCCAAGGAGGAGGAATATCATCTTAAACATGATTTCTACTAAGCGGCATTTTCGTAAATAACTGACCGTGGCTTTAGGCAACGGGCCCACCTGGGTTCAATCCGAAACGGCTCAACGGTCAGAACACAGTGCCTTTGGCCCTGTGCCGTGAGGATTTTAGCCTTCCGAGGCCATTTAGGCCTCTCAGTGGGCCTTCGTTCCGTTTTGGGCTTTTCTTTACGCTTCTATAACTTTTCATAGGCATCTTCGTTTCAGCCCATTCTTTTTTCTGAAGTCTTGTTTTTCCTTCTACTTTGTGGGTCATTAATAATTTCGGTATTGTTCCGTATGTTTTCCTAGGGTTAGGTTTGCTACCTTTATATTCGGTTTTATGCCTTCTGGCGAAACGTTGGATTAATTTGATAAAGAAAAGAGTCAGAGAGAGAGTTTCTCTAAATATTGTGTTTGTGATTGTCCTTGTCATATCGATCATCATCCTTCTTAATCGCTTCCCTGCATCACCACTCGTTTTTTGTTTTAAATTATGGAAGCGTGACAGTCGGTGCACCGTCGGTGGGAAAGTGGTCGGTGGCCGTAGTTGGGATCAAATGAAAAATGCAAAATTTGGAGGAGTCTTGAGTGGGGCTGAACTCCATTTGGCATCCATCTAAGAAGTTCATATTATTCGCAAATAATGCAGACAACCTTGTTACTTCCTGGGAGATAGAACAATAGAGCAAAACTGATCTTGATCGCGTTGCAAAACTAGATCTTGACTGGGAGTAAGGACCACGGTGACAGTCTTGGTGGAGATGGTTGACATGAATGGAGTATAGTATTTTTCAGATGAGTTCTCCCTCCCTCTCTTTCCATGTGTCAGTTTCAGTTAAATCACCTAACTACTTGTCTTATGTCTCAATTGAACATCCAATCACACGCTACTTGTTTGACTTCCAATTTCCACGATTTTAATTAACACTCTAAATGCCACAAACGAAGAAGCTTCAAATTTACAACAGTAATCAATTATGTAAAAAACAGAGCCGAAAGATACAAAATAGTAGATAATCACTTATAACTCCATATTTCCATCTAGTTTTAACCCCCCAAAAGTATAACATATCAAGCTTGTGGAAAAAATAGGTCTACTTGAACTACCTATGGAATAAAGAAAGTGTTCGTATGTTAAAAAGCAGTAAGCCGAGAGCAAAATCACGCTTGGTAAGCTGACCCAGAACGGAAGGAAAGAATATGTTGTTGCTATGAAAGCAAATTTTGACAGAAGGAGACATTTATACAAACACCTGGTAGTCAATAAATTTTGAACTCAATTTTGACAGAAACCCATATTGCACGCTCGCACGCTAGCAGAGACAGAAGAAGACATCTATACAAACACCCGGGGTAGTCAATAAATTTTGAACTCAATTTTGACAGAACCGAAACCCATATTGCACGCTGCACGCTAGCAGAGAGAGAGAGAGAGAGAGAGAGAGAGAATAGATAAAGGGCGTACAAACTCACCAGTGCTACGGCAGTGAAACGGCGTGAGCGAGTGCTTGACGCTCTCTTCAATGGTCTCAATGGTGGTGGTTTGCGTTGGTGACTTTAGCCGGGATTTATGGGGATCCCCTAACCGTGAGGAAACTCTGTGGAAGAGGCCAAACCGTGAGGAAGCTATGCGGAAGAGGAAGTCATATAGCAGATGGGTGGGAGGGGAGCGGTTGAGAGAGAGTCGTGGACTCGTGGGGGTGGGGGGTCGGTTGAGACTTGAGAGAGAGAGAGAGAGGGAAGGGATACAGCAACGTGGGATTTTTTTCGAAGCAGGTGTGTAGTGTGTTTGTGTGTGAGAGAGAGAGAGAGAGAGAGAGAGAGAGAGAGGGATAAGCCGGGACTGGGAGTGAAGGTGCAGTGGGGTTGGGTTGTGGGACTCCTGGGCGGGAATAGGTAAAGTATACAAAGCAATCTCAGCCACTGCTTGAAACAGAACATGAATCTGAACCCTTAATTCCTAAGCTAATGAAATCCCAACCATTAATTTAGGGCGAAGTGATTATGAACCGTTGGATACTTGAATTTATGTTGGGATTTAAAAACAGTCATTTCATATTTCATATATATATTAGAATGAAATTTTGATTAGATTAAAATAAAATAAAAACGATTCCCAATGGAGCCAAGCTCTATTCATCTCTGTTCGCCAACCTTTGCTAAATTGGTAACAATGATTAATGATCAACACCGTCAAATGTGTTTGGTTAATATTTTAAGTACCTTTGCTCTTGGCTAGTCTAGACTATGGAGTATTAACAAAGTCAAACATGATTCTGTTTTAATTTTTTCAAAATGTTAGAAATATCCTTGATAACAGAGAGGCGAATAGGCTCTAAATATGGAAGACCTACACCCCAAACCCTATTAGAGCAGTCGTGCAACACCACACCAACCACTACATCTCCCAGAACCAAACACACACACATTGAAAAAAAAAACACGCTAAAATAACGACACCTGAAGAAGGTGAAGAAGACCGCGAAAGGGGAGAGACAACTAAAACAACATAAAATTAAGCTAGAAAAGTTCCTAAAAACCTAATCTTGGCGGAACCAAAACACCACCACCGTCGTAGTAATCACCATCCAAAGCTGCCACCACTAGTTACCACAAATTAGACCACCACTACCATCACTGTGACAAACCAACAACCCTTCGAACACCACCACTAGCAAACCTCAGACGACACAGAGATGGGCGAGGGAGAACCGATCGCCAACAAAACCGCAAACGAATTAGACAGAAAACGAGGAAGGGCCAGCCAAGGAGAGGGAGGGGAGGAAGAAAAGATGAGAGAAGGCGGCATAAGGGAGAGGGGGAGGGAGAAGCCGCCTCCCCAAGGAAACCCTAACTTAAGAAGTTAGAGAGAGAAAGTAGAGAGAAGCGAGAGCATTGTAAACAACAATATTGTTAAGACTTTACAACTCCATACATGATTCTGTTTATTGCATGTTACTATTGTTTACCATATTTGGGGTATTTCGGCTTAATAGTCTTTCTAGAATTTATACAATTTTTTTTTTTTGCATTTTTTAGTTTTGTGTCAATTTTTGTTGGTTATAGATTCGTTTCAACAAAAGGAATAAATGTTTTTTTTTGTCAGAACCTTTAAAATGTTTACTAACACAATAATAATAACCCCAAGGGACTGTCAAAGTGGGCATGAGAAAACTCTAAGTATTTGACCATGAGGTCGCATGTACGAATCTCACGGATATTAACCATCCCAAACATTGGGAACTATCTTCAGGGCTCCTAAATTAGTTGAGGTGTGTGCAAATTGATTCGGACATCGAGTTGTAAAAGAATACAGTAATAACAATACAAGGGAGTGTTTTTGGACCATGTTTCACTAAACTTTTTGGATTTTTTCTTGATTTGTCATAATTTAATTTTTTTCACGTTTTTTAGTTTAGCGCATAACTTTTGTAGATTATAGATTCATCTAGACGAGAAGAATCTGAAAAGTAAATTTTTACCTTTTTACCCACATATTTTCGACAATATTTAAGGAAAAGCCCCAAAAATCAGCTTTTTGAATTTTTGGGATTTATTTTGAATATTTAAAAATATTTGGTAAAATTCATAATTTTTTTTTTTGATTTGGGTTCACCAGAGGTTTCAATAATTCAGACAAATTAAGATGCCTCTTTTGAGCGTAGGGATGCGTTTCCACATCTCACAATGCCGCCCAATTTTGTTTACGTTGTGATTGAATATCAACCCTTTATCTTGTGGATTGATCAGAGCCTTAAACCCTCAATTGTGAATAGATCTCTCTCTCTCTCTCTCTCCCCTTTTAAAGCCACATCTCAAAATCTCTCAGACGATGCCCTACCTCAACTGCCATCGCTTCAACTCTGATGACCCATCGTCTCTTTCCTCCGCGGCCAATGAACCCTTTCGCCATTGCAGAGGGCTTGATAGAGGGTTGGATTATCGGTGATCCAGATTCCAGAGGTAACAAACGACGACTGTAAAGATGTCTTTTGTAGTAAGACTTTTTTTTTTTTTTTTTTTTTGGTTTTGAATTTTTTCCCTAATTTTTCACCAGTTTTTTTCATAATTTCTTTGCCTTATTTTATTTTATTTTTTATGTCCTGGTTCCATATTGTTTTGAAGTTCTCTGTTCAGGATTCTCTCGCACCCTCTGTCTTCGGGTCTTTATGGTACCCAAATCCCTAGAAAAAAAAAACACTCAGGTCAGTGGTGATTCCTAAGGTGGTGTTCCAGATTAGGTTCTTTTTGAGAAAGTATTTTTTTTGGTCATGAACAGTAATTAAAAGGAACATCCGTTCCACTTCGCCCTGAAAAGTTCTTCTTTTTTGAAAAGGTAAGTGTTGTAATGACCATATTGTCCTTCCACTTCACCCTAGGTTGGTTGGTTGCTGAATGTTGACAAAATAAGGGAAGGGTAGTATTGTCCTTTCAAGCAGGAGTCTTGTCCAACATTTTTAAAAAATAGGAAGTTTCTAAAGCTGGAACGAGCTTTGTTTTTAGACCAAAAAAAAAATACTTTTTCTAAAACTGGAACAGGCCCTAAATTTGTTATCACTTAGTTCACCCTCAATATTGGATTATGGACAACTTAGAGTTCTTGGCGATTTTATATGTGAATGAGAAAACTATTTTATTGAAGTGAGGCTTTTGACCCAAAGCCTAGCTTTGGGGATTTATATAAAAAATCTCTTCCGACTGGGAACTGTGATAGTCCTTGGTAATGTCATGTTAATCAAGTTGAGTTTGTTCTAGGTGTGGGAGTTTTTATACAGTTGTGGTTGAAATCCTCCCTGAGTAGAACCACTACCGGTGTAACTTTAGAGATCCTGCTAGTGGAATACATAGTTTTTGAGTTTTATATTGTTTTGCGATACTGTCTGAAAGAGCTACTGTAATAGGGTATAGGGTATGCTGAATTGTGTAAGCCATAACCAAAACGTAGTTTGTGTAGTTTCATATTGTGCTTGATTGGCAAAGGAATTTCAATTTTGTGTCTTTGAATCTATGAAAAACGATAGACCATATGGTCTAAAATACACACAAAACATTTTAGTTTTGGTCTAAAATACACATAGACCATGGTCTAAATCGAAAGACCATAAGGTGTGACTTCCCAACCGTCTGATTTAGTGTCATACCCCTTATTTATTTCATTCATCTTTATTGTATTTTTTATTTTCTTAGTATTATCTCATGGTTATTGTCCATTTTTGTTCTCAGTCATATCTATGGTATACTTTTTAAACACAGGGACAGTATGTCATTTGTTCAAGTTGGAGCATTCCCAAGCTTCTTTGCTAATAAGTTCCTTTTATTATTAAATTGTCTTATCTGATTGCTGTTGAGACCTACGGTCTTCGTCAGGGACGGAGCTAAGGCCAAGGGTGGGGAGTCTTGGGCCACCCAACATTGCTAGAAACACCCCATATATAGTACGTAATACACATTAAATAGTCAAATGTATTGTATTGGCCCCTCCAAACTTCAAAAAATAACATAAATATCATATATAAAAGGAAGTTGCCGGACTTTTAGTGTGGATGCGATCATGGACGACTTTTGAGATTTGATAGAACCCCGGATTTTACTTTGGTTGGTAGTGGGTTAAAATGTAGTGGAACACAATTATTTCATTTTATGTATATATGTATGTTTTGCCAAATATGAATAGAAGGTGGATTATTTTTTCTTGCAGACATTTATTCCTTAGATTTCATGCTTGAGTATCGGCCCCACGCTATGTAAATCCTAGCTCCGTCCATGGTCTTCGTTAGTAGTATTTCTATGATAATCTAAAACTCATCTTTTAATTTTTAATGAGCTATTGCTAAATTTCATCCACAAGTGTAAGTTCTATTCAACTACTCGGTCATTGCTCCTCCATATGCTCTAGGCAAAATAATGGGGTTGGGTTCCTTCCAACTTACATTCAGTAGTTAGCATGACTGGCTTCTCTCCCTCCCCGTACTAAACAGGGGACCGGATTCCAGAAGGGACACCATTTCAAGGAGGGTGATTTCAAATAATTGATCTCATGCATGATTTCTTTTCAAATACTTTAGAGGATTTGGTATAATTTGTTAAGTATAAAACTTTGGTAGGTGAATGCAAAATGGCGTATTAAACTTAATCCTGTCATTATTTAGCATTTATGTTAAATGGTCTGTTGTTTTAGAACTTACTCCATTTTATAAGTTTCTTTTTATGTTTCTTGGTGTGGTTAAGACCACTGCCTATATAAGGCGAGAAAACGATTTATACAACCCTAAATGAAAGCGGGAAGTTTGATGACGGTAAATGAATGATGTGGTTCCTAGTAGGTTAGTGAGACTACTGGCCACTATATGTAGCTCCTAGTAGAAGGCTACTTATTACTGAAAAAAGGGATTCCTAGTTGAGGACTACTGGCTACCGAGGACGTAAAGCATCAGAATAATATTAGACCAAGTTTATATGATGGGTCTAAAATATATGTTATTCTGATTGGAAAGAAAGACCCAATTAATCTGATGAGTCCATCATCCCGACATAGTTGTTACCTCGGTTTAATATGGATCACAAAATACGTACTAGATCTGAAACATATATGTTGCCTCGAATCAATGTTGCTTGAAAGAATTGGATAAATTCTAACTGTAACGATTGTTGAGCACATTGCCATTGTGTCGTCGGGTATGGTGCTGTACTTCTTCCTTTTTTTTGTCACCTCTCCTACTGTAAACTATTTATAAATGGACTGTTGCGTAGTGTCTCTTTATCTATTAGCATATGTATATGAGTCTCTTTTAGCCACTTGTGTTGAATGTTTCTCTAGGAATGTTGTCTTCGAGACCCAACATATGTTCAGCAGATCTAATGTTATAGTATTGCTTTTTGAAATATTTTTTACTATGGTTTTGGTTTTTACCATATTTCTTTCCTCCCACATAGTTATCTTTTTTATCTATCTCATTCCTGATTCCCCTCCCCCAATCCCCCGCCCCCCCTCTAAAATTTGGTAAATTTGGGGGTTTGAAAGAACAAACAGAGGCTCCGATATTTATGAATGCTAGTAAAAATTAATTGACAAGGCTTCTAGTAGTGAAAAGACTACTGGCTTTGTAAGGGAAAAAGGCTGGAGATGGAAACAAAAGAAGTGGTATGACCACTAACCACACAAGGAAAACACATGACTCTTAGTAGGTGAACAGTCTACTAGTCATGTGGAAGAAAAAAAGTGATTCCTAGTAGGTGTATAGACTACTGATCACCTGAGAGATAAGAACTCTGAAAGCATTCATTTCAATTTATGAGATCAAAAGGAAAAAGTGGTTCCTAGTGGGAGTTAAGACCAGTGGTCATGTCAGGCAAGAAAACGAATTATACGACCCTCAATGAAAGGAGGAAGTTTGATGCTGGTAAATGAAGGAAGCAGTTCCTAGTAGGTTAGAGAGATTAATGACCACAACTGTAGCTCCTAGTAAAAGGTTGCTCGTTACTGAAAAAGTGATTCCTAGTAGAGGGCGAATGGCTACTGAGGATGGAACGCGTCAGAATAGTCTTAGACCAAGTTTATGTGATGGGTCTGGAATATATGTTGCTCCGATTGGAAAGAAAGGCCCAATTAATCTGATGTGTCCATCATCCCGTCTATTTGTTGCCTTGGTTTAATAAGGATCATAGTATAAGTATGAGATCTGAACCTATTTATTGCCTCAAATTGATGTTGCTTTTGTTGAAAGAATTGGATCAATTCCAACTGTAACGATTGTCGAACACATAGCCCTTGTGATGTCGGTTGTCGGGTATGTTGCTATGCTTCTTCCTTTTTTTTTTTTGTCACCTCTCCTATTGTAAATTAAATATAAGTATTATATATAGACTTTCGTGCAGTGCTGATTTATCTATTCGCATGTGTATATGAGAGTCCTGTAGCCACTTGCGTTGGATGTTTCTCTAGGAATGTTGTCTTCGAGACCTAACATATGTTCAGCATATCTAATGTCATGGTTATGGTCCATTTTTTTTTAATGTCAGGGCTCCATATTGTTTTGTAGTTCTCTGTTCAGATTTTTTCTCACACCCTCTGTCTTTGGGTCTTTATGGTACCCAAAGCCCTAAAAAATCTGAGGTCAGTCGTGTGGACAACTTAGAGTTTTTGGTGATTTTTTTATGCGTGAATGAGACAACAGACAACTATTGTATTAAAGTGAGGCTTTTGACCCCAAAGCTAGGCTTTGGTGATTTATATTTGATCAAACGATTTATATTTGAAAATATCTTCCGACTCGGGACTATGATAGTCCTTGGTGTGGGAGTTTTTATAAAGTTGCGGTCGAAATCCTCCCCGAGTACAACCACTACCTTTTAATGTTGTAACTTTAGAGATCATGCTAGGTGGAATACATAGTTTTTGTGTTTTACATTGTTTTGTGATACTGTTGGAAAGAGCTACTACAATAGGGTATAGGGTATGCTGAATTGGGTAAGCCATAACCAAAACGTTGTTTGTGTAGTTTCATATTGTGCTTGATTGGCAAAGGAATTTCAATTTTGCGTCCTTGAATCTATGAAAAATGAAAGACCATATGTTATTGCTTTTTGGAATATTTTTTTTGTAATGGTATTGCTTTTTGGAATGTTGTCTTCTAGCATATTTCTTTCCTCCCACATACTTATCTTTTTATTCTTAATTGTTTTCCTTAGAATTTGCCAAATGTGGGGGTTAAAAGAACAAACAATGGCTCTGATATTTTTGAATGGTTGTACAATTATTTGAAAATGCTCCTAGTAGTAAAAAGACTACTGGCCTAGTGAGCAAAAAAGGCTTGAGATGGAAACAAAAGAAGTGGTGTGACTACTAACCACAAGAGGAGTACACATGACTCTTAGTAGGTTTAGTCATGTGGAAGGAACATAGTGATTCCTATTAGGTGTAAGGACTATTGATCACTTGAGACATAAGAACTCTGAAAGCGTTCAATTCGATTTATGAGATCAGAATAAAAATGTGGTTCACCACTTGCCACATAAGGTGAGAAAATGATTTAAATAAGACCCTCAATGAAAGCGGGAAGTTTGCTGCTGGTAAACAAAGCAAGTGGTTCCTAGTAGGTTAGTGAGACTACTTGCCACTATATGTAGCTCCTAGTAGAATGCTACTGGTTACTAAAAAAGTGATTCCTAGTAGAGGGCTACTGGCTACCGAAGATGGAAAGCGTCAGAATAATATTAGACCAAGTCTATATTATGGGCCTAAAATATATGTTGCTCCGATTGGAAAGAAAGGGGCCCAATTAATCTGATGAGTCCATCATCCCGACATAATTGTTGCCTCCGTCTAATATTCATCATAGTATACGTACTAGATCTGAAACATATGTATGGCCTCGAGTCGATGTTGCTTTCGTTGAATGAATTGGATCAATTCCAATTGAAATGATTGTTGAGCACATTGCCTTTGTGTTGTCAGGTATGGTGCTGTGCTTCTTCCTTTTTTTGTCACCTCTCCTATTGTAGACTATTTATAAGTATTATCTTAGACTGTCGTGCAGTGTTTGTTTATTTACTCGCATATGTATGTGAGAGTCTTGTAGCCACTTGCATTGAATGTTTCTCGAGTCGATGTTGCTTTTGTTGAACGAATTGGATCAATTCCAACTGTAATGATTGTCGAGCACATTGCCTTTGTGTCGTTGGGTATGGTGCTGTGCTTCTTCCTTTTTTTGTCACCTCTCCTATTGTAGACTATTTATAAGTATTATCTTAGACTGTCGTGCAATGTCTGTTTATTTACTCGCATGTGTATGTGAGAGTCTTGTAGCCCCTTGCATTGAATGTTTCTCGAGTCGATGTTGCTTTTGTTGAACGAATTGGATCAATTCCAACTGTAACAATTGTCAAGCACATGCACATTGCCTTTGTGTCGTTGGGTATGGTGCTGTGCTTCTTCCTTTTTTTGTCACCTCTCTTATTGTAGACTATTTATAAGTATTATCTTAGACTGTCGTGCAATGTCTGTTTATTTACTCGCATGTGTATGTGAGAGTCTTGTAGCCCCTTGCATTGAATGTTTCTCGAGTCGATGTTGCTTTTGTTGAACGAATTGGATCAATTCCAACTGTAACAATTGTCAAGCACATGCACATTGCCTTTGTGCCGTTGGGTATGGTGCTGTGCTTCTTCCTTTTTTTGTCACCTTTCCTATTGTAAACTATTTATAAGTGTTATCTTAGATTGTCATGCAATGTCTGTTATTTACTCGCATATGAATGTGAGAGTCTTATAGCCACTTCCATTGAACGTTTCTCTAGGAATGTTGTCTTCGAGACCTAACATCTGTTCAGCATATCTAATGTGAAAATATTGCTTTTTAATTTTTAATTTATTATGGTTTTGGTTTTTACCATGTTTCTTTCGTCCCACATAGTTATCTTTTCTATCTGTCTTATTCTCAAATTTTTCCCCTTGAAATTTTCTAAATGTCAGGGGTCAAAAGAACAAACGGAGGCTCTGATATTTTTGAATGCTTATACAAATGATTTGACAAAGCTCCTAGTAGTAAAAAGACTACTGGTCTTGTGAGGAAAAAAGGCTGGAGATGGAAACACAAGAAGTGGTATGACTACTAACCATACAAGGAAAACACATGACTCTTGGTGTACAGACTAATAGTCATGTGGAAGGAAAAAAGTGATTCCTAGTCGTTGTTGATCTCTTGAGAGATAAGAGCTCTGAAAGCGTTCATTTGGATTAATGAGATCAAAATAAAAAAGTGGTTTATACTTTATAGTGGGGGTTAAAACCACTGGCCACATAAGGCGAGAAAAAGATTTATATGACCCTAAATGAAAGCGGGAAGTTTGATGCTGGTAAATGAAGAAAGTGGTTCCTAGTAGGTTAGTGAGACAACTTGCCACTGTATGTAGCTCCTATTAGAAGGCTGTTGGTTACTGAAAAAGTGATTCCTAGTAGAGGGCTACTAGCTACCGAGGACAAAAAGTGTCGGAATAATATTAGACCAAGTCTATATGATGGGTCTGGAATGTATGTTGCTCCGGTTGGAAAGAAAGGGGCCCAAATCTGATGAGTCCATCATCCCGACATATTTGTCGCCTCGGTTTAATATGGATCATAGTATACATACTACATCTGAAACATATGTATTGCCTCGAATAGATGTTGCTTTCAGAACGAATTGGATCAATTCCAACTGTAAAGATTGTCGAGCACATTGCCTTTGTTACCTTTCTTGTTGTAAACTATTTATAAGTATTATCTTAGACTGTTGTGCAGTGTCTGTTTACTTAGCTTTTCTTTTGTAACTATATTAAAAAATCTGGTGCTGAAGCATTTAGATTTTAAGTCTTGTTTCCTTCTCGTTTAACTCAAACTGTTAGCTGGTCTTTCTGGCGATCGACGATGATGCAGCTGCTATCATTTGTTTTCTTCTCTGAGAACAAAAAAATGTTGTTATCGTTAAGGCTTCAAACTGTGGAAATTAACAACGAGATTCTCTTTGATATTAAACCAGACATGAGCTGGTGCATACCTGCAATTGCTGCTGAACCTGTCATTGTAACTTGTCCTAGGTTGAGTTGGATTTCTTTTCCCATGCTGGGTCTTTCTTTGGCTTCTTTACGTTGTAATCAAAATTTTCTAATCCATGGTTAAGGTGGGGTTGTTGCCATTTGGAGACATCATTGTTCTGGCTTCAGAAAACACCCTTCATCTTTATGTAAGTTGTTGACATCAATGGCGTGTCATTAATTTCAAATTATTTACTTTCCCATTGAGTCTTAGTGATATTATTTCCATCATTTTCGATTTTTTCTTCAACTTCGATCTGGTAAAGCAAATGCTTTAATAGAATATATGAGATGGCGCCCATTACTTTGGCAGTTTGGCTAACGAAAGGGACAATCTGTCACACCAAACCATACTAGAAGAGTACCTTGCATTTTCCCAAACAAATGGAGATGTCCCTGTAATTGTTGGATCTTTTGGGAGGTCAGGGTGGTATACGGTTTATGAAAATTTTTCAAGGGAAATTTCGTAACTTAGACTGACTTTATTCCTGTGCTTATATTGTCTTGAAAAATATAGAGTGGCACGGATGCTTTTGGAAGTCATTAACATTTGCTGGACTGACCTATCACTTTTTCTGTACTAAAAGTGGGAGAAAAAGAGAAACACAGAAGAAAGGATTTCATTTTTTGCATCTCGAGCATCTGTTCCGCTCGTTAACTTTTCTTTGTTTCTTAAGTTTTGCGGTTAGCCCGTATTGTGTGGTATTGTTTTAAAGTATACACCTATAATTTACTCTTAACTTCGTTAATCCTTCTACCGAACAACTAGTGAAATTTGTATAGTTGTTGCTCCAGACAATTTGCTAATGTAATAGCTAACATATAGTCTGGGAGGCAGTGCTTGTGTAGGTATATGCTACCTTCTTCTTTAGGCAAAGGTCAAGTTTCAGATAATTTGATGCCTTCAGAGACAGTGCCTATTCTTCATGATTTGAAGATTATTGGGTTAGCGGATGCTGTTGACGGGCAAATCAATGTAGTAGTAAATAATGGGCAGGTATGTTGATGTACTAGTATGTTTATTGTTTCAGTTGCGATTGGATTTGAAGTAGTTTTCATTTTTTTTCAAGTTGTGGACTTAGTTGGAGAACTGAAAAAGGTGAGAGTGATTCCGACAAAATTCCAAATTAGCTATGATTGCTATTTCACATGAACTTACTCAATTAGTTGTTTTTGTTTTTTGTTTTTTGTTTTTGTCCAGATTTTTTGATGCGCACTTCGAAGAAGCCCATCATCTTTCTTGGTCAATGATTGCATAACTGCAATGTCTGAGGGACTTAGTTCTAACTTTTACAATCATTTTCTTGCTCTTCTTTGGGGTGATGGTGATTCAGCTTATTTGTCTAAGACATGCCAGTGTTGATGTGGAGTGGGAGTCCTACAGTAGTAGTATTATGAGAATGTGTTCAAAATCTAGATTCACGCCATAAAGAGTTTCAGATTCTATTTATCAAAAAAAAGAAAGAAAGATTCTATTTATGGCTGTTCTTGGGACTTCCTTATAAACAGCAAGTTCGACAAGAACTATGGCAAAACTAATGTTCTTGCCGGAATTTCAACCGGAGTGTCAGTTGACCTTCAAGAATCAGATTCCCCTGGATCATATGTCGATGGTGCGCAAACCCCAGAAAGGTCATTCTACTCGGAGGCTCGGAGCTTCTGATGGAAACTTTGGATGCTCTTCATGCAGTATATGAAAGTCTGAAGCTAAACAGTCTTCGTAAACAGTAATTTCTGATTCCTTATAGAATTTATATTGCTTTAGTATTGATATCTTGTCAAGAGTTTTCTTCTGATTATTTTTGGTTACTGTTCAAAGTTCCTTGAGAATTTTGTTCACATCTTCTGTTTTCTTCAAGGCTAACCAATCAGAGTATGTACTGGTATGTGTTGCATCACCTGCATGACATAAGTTACATGGCAAAATAGCATTTCTTAACATTGAAATATGCGATTGACTACAAGCTGAAGTTCTTATACTGGTGTATGGCCCACAGCAACAGTTTGTCTTTAGTATAGTTCCAGGGTAGCTACTTGTGCAAACTATTCATTCATTTATTTTCTATTACGATTATGAAAGGAACACCCCTTTTGGTGTAAATGTCAGTTTTAAGGCTGGCTCACATTTCAGTTTTCCTAAATTACCCTTGAACTGCCTAAAGAAACTGCCAAGAAGAAAAAAAACCGTCACCCTAATTTTCTTCTCCCCTCATTCCTACTTTCGGCTCAGATTTTCATTAGAGATTAATCTTAATTGAAGATTTTCCTCTTTCCCTCTTTTGTGTAATATGATGCGTGTGCTTGGGCGTCTAGTATATTCGAATGTATATATTGGAGGGCTTGCTGTTTTGCTATGTTATGTGGACTCGGTGCCAGGTGCAGATTTATGAGATGTTATATTCTACTCTATTTTCTTACTATGCAAAAATTATAATGCTATGATTTAAGTAATGATCGTTATCCTATTCTTTTCCTCCTAAAAATAACAGAAAACTCAGGAAGCATTGGTTTTAAAACAGGACACATATCTCATAATTTGTAGACAATATTACTGAAGTCAACCTGAAGGGCCCATGCAACATAGCTTTGCATGATGGGAATGACGTGACCACGTTGTCTATGGTCCCGTGGACCTTCTGTTTTTGAATATGGCTGATGATAGATCACCCATTATAGCAAGAGCTTAAGTTGTTAGATCCCGTGCAAACTTGTCTTGCACTTGGAGATGCAAATTCAATAAATATAGAGAAGCAGAATGCAACTAAGAAGAAGAATGCAAATGGGAACCAAATGCAATCGGAAAGATTTTAATCCAATACCTTTTCACCTTTTATTGCGTGCCCAAAATTTGACAGAGTAAGGAAATGGGCCCAATAATGTAGATTGAGCCGTCCAATAGCAGGCCTTTCACTATCATGTTATTTTCAAAGTTATTCCATGTGGCTGAACTTTGATGGTTAAAGATATCTGCATTCCCTGAATCATTATTCCTGGACTATATTTTGGGGACCTTTCTACTAGTCGCATTATAGTTACTGGAGTTAGGAGAAACCTTTAAACATATATGCAGAAACTAGCTGTTTACTCATGAATCAGAGTGGATTAATTTGTCTTTACATTTTTATAACAGCAAGAGGGTCACCTTAAAGAACAATGCATAAAGTATCTGTGTTCTGTCATGCTTCTTTACAACCACAGTCCTGGTTATGGTAAACTATCATGTCAACACCTGTTTTATCTCTCAATATTTATGTGGCGCAGTATGGTTATGTTATGTATTTGTCAGTCCTGTTAATTTTTTTTTTTGTTATAATGAGAATCATGATAATTGCGTCTAACTCTCAGAAGATGACATGGTACCTTTACGAGTTGAAAAGCCCAGCCCACACTACTCCTTAAAACCCAGGTGTTAAGAAGAGGGAAACTTGGCCTTATAACCAGCACAGATGGGGCATGTCCAGGTGATGTGGGACACATTCCAACACACCCTTTTGGACCACAACACATGACAAACGGATAACGGTCCACCAAACAAAGGCCCAACCAAGCTCTGATACCAAGTTGAAAAGCCCAGCCCACACTACTCCTTAAATCCCAAGTATTAAGAAGAGGGAAACTTGGCCTTATACAAGCATAGATGGGGCATGTCCAGGTGATGTGGGGCACATTCCAACATTAAGTACTCAAATAAATTGGAAAATACTAGTAATTGCTGGATTTTACCCATAAGGTGGGGTTATTGCTAATGTAAGTATAATGTCGCCTGGAATTAATGGTTGGAAAATACCTGCCAGTTGAAGCAGGGAGACCAAGTGGGCAGGAATAACGAGTTAGGTTTGCATTTGCAGATGCTTAGAAATACTCGTACATTTCATCGACTAGTCATTGATCATTACTATTTTGGTGGGTTCCACTGTAGACTGGGTTGACTTTTTGAGGTATTGCCAGGGGAATCTGAAAATTTCAAAATATTCACCGAGGGTTAGCTTCCAGGGCATCAGCTGAATGATGCTGAATGGTTTTATACTTAAAATTTTTACTCACTGCTCATTTTTCAGTTTCTGTTATAAGAAAACAGAGCAATTTTGTGGAGGATTATTAAAATCTCATTTCATATTCTGCTATCTATTAGGTAAGATCTTTGAATTGAGGTTTTTCCTTGCAGAGATTTGGGCCTTTTGGTGGCCCTATTATGTAATATTGCTGATTTTCTGGGTGAGGAGAGTTATTTAGATTATTACGTCTGTGATTTTCCTGGTCTTTCCAAAAAGTTCGGGATGCGGATGTCATTTTCTGTGAAAATTTGTCCCTGTTTATTCAGATGGATTGAAAACTGTTTGCGATATGGATATAATTCTTCTGATAGCAAAGATTTTCCACCTTTGCTTCATAAAGATGAAGGTTCGGTTTTGAGCTGGGCCCGGAAGATAATTGCGTTTTATAGTCTTCTGTGTGGTGCGAAACACTCAGGGAAGAATCTTCCATCCGGTGTTTTCTGTAACATTGCCACCGGATCATCTTGTAATTTTGAGGAGCTGACAGTCTTGGCGATGGTTGGGGAAAGATTTGGATTGCAATAACTTGACTTGCTGCCTTCTGGTGTATCACTTCTTTTGCGACATGTGAGTTAAGTTCTACTTGATTGTTATTCTTAATATCATGTTATCATGACGATGGTTGAAAATTACCACTTTCAAGTCTTAGGATAGACAAGTGATTGGGAACATTTATGGATGCGCATCAGTTTAAGGAACTAGTGGGGTTATTGCAAACTACCTTTTGTGTTCCTTAAGGATATAATCAGTCACTATTAAACCTCAAGCATGTCATGGCATTAGTATGGCTATGTATTTTTTCTCCCTTTTACCTAAAAGACGATGGACAAAAATAGAGCTAGGACGGTCTATTTATTGTGCTCCTGTCTTCCCTAATTGCTGGTCCATTAATCCATTTTTAGATGTCCCAAAAAGTTCATTTTACAAAGCCGAAGTCTAGAATTGGTACTTTTCCAAAACTATCCTTTAGGAATGGCTTTGAATGTATTCCAAGGTAGTTAGAATAAAGGGGCAATGATGCCTTCACCTTCAGACATGAATTTAAGTGCAATCATTGCAACTTTGCAAGCATCCTTAAAAAGTTGGAACCCCTAAAAGGACCAACATTAAAGGATGGAGAGAGTATATGTGTTTCTTTCTCGTAGAGTGGTAGTTGAAAACCATTTGTCAGCTATAGCAGCTGTACTGCTCTGCTGTTACTCAGCTGTACTTGGGGTTAGTCCATGCATACCTTAGATTCTGCCAATCATTTCGTGATAATTTGTTCATAGTTCCTGAAAATGATTTTCCCACTGACTGGCCTGCTGCAGCGTATTCTTCTTGGTCGAGAAGATTTGGCTTTGTTGCGCTTTTCAAACTCAAGCAAATCCAAGGAATCGAAACCCCAAAACAATGTGAATTTGGTTTCTATGTCCACGCCATACATGCTACATCTGCATCCGTGACGATTCCTTCCTCGATTTCTGACACAATTGGATTGGAGGATACCTAGTTTGAGGATGTTGATGGATCCGTGACAGATGCTATGGAACACATTTTCAACTCTACCCCACAGTTGCGCTACAGCCGCGATCTGTGATTAAATGAGGTGAGCTGTGCTGACCCAAGCCAATAACACTTGTAAGATACCAAGCAAAGATCTGGGAAACTGTGCTGTTAGCTGTTGCTTTTATATGAAGACTATTGCAATTCTTGGTTTTTGTCATCTTTAGGCTTCATGTGATTACAAACTGAAGTTGCATTGTCATGTGACTCATGCGTATCTTCTTTTTTTCTTTTTTTGGTGCTTTGGAAGGAAAATCATGCATATCTGTACTTTAATCAGGTATTCAGGTCCTTAATGTATGTGCATTTTGGTGAAAGTTATACAATTTGAAAATGAATTCTCTTTTGCATCATTGATTGAGCTAGGTTACAAAACTTTGAGGAGAAATCCCTTTCCCTATGGTCAAGCTGTTTCACTCGCCAAAAGCAATGGTCTTGACCTGAGCTAATTATAATATGCATGAGGATTGTTTTCGATTAATAACTATATTCACCGAGACATTTGAGCTGTTTTTTATACGTACGAATGTGACGTTATATGTTTGCTAAACCAGAGAAGAATTGGGAAAAGGTTTAGAATAGTTGAGCCTGGATCTTGTAATCTCTCTCTCTGGTGATTGGTTTTCCTTTAGCAGTTCCTGGAGGAGAGTTATAGTAAAACTTCTGTTCAGAATTATGTTGTCCTGACATTCAGGGAGTGCGTTGTTAATGGATGTATTGCTGATATGAAAAGAGTGATTAGCACCACTTGATTTCTAGGCTTCCACAAGAAGGTTTTCCTTTTCAATAAAGATACTGTTTGTTCTTTTTACTTTCGCAGCTTCGCCTACTAAGATATTCCTAAGAGTAGGCCCCTTTTTTTTCCTCATCAATGTCTGTGATTTACTCTTGGGCCGTGTATCTTTGGGGTAGAAAACTTTGTAGTGCACTGCTTCAGATCTGGGCTGCAGACTCAAGATATTTCCTCTTGGTTTGGGTTATTTCAGATACTGTAGTCAATGTGATCATTGCACGTAGTCATTTTTTTGGTTGTCTAAGACTCTAGAGGGGGCGTTGTGCTTGTTCATGGGGTCATCGATTTCTGGAAATCACGTCTGCTATCTTCATTGCAAATGTAGCCATGTTTTCATAGTTGTTCTGATTAAATGTGTCATTTAAACTTCCTGCTAGTCATCCTTGTCCTTGATAGCTACTTCCATTCACTGTAGGTTAGATGTCTTTTGTGCTCCGCAAGATCTGTGGCAATTCAAACATCTGTTAACCCTACAGCTTCTGATCTGGACCTCCAACAGGTATTCCGTTTTCTTCACTTTTTTGAACACTAGTCATGTGTCTTTCATGGTATAAAGCTCTTTTTAGCAATGTTCAGTACACTAGTAATGTGTCTTTAATGGTATAAAGCTCTTTTTAGCAATGTTCAGTTAACTAGTATGGAAACTGAGGAAATAAGTTGATGTTTTTTCAGTCCAGGCACTTCTTAAAGGTTGTTATCTTTTCCTTTTCTGTCCCCAGTATACCTGATGTAGTGATATCGTAGTTCTATTAGTTTACAAGTAGAACCAGAAGTTTAGGCCTCACTCCGGGTTGCTGGGGTTGTAATCTGGAGCTTCTCTCTCAAAGAGCCCACAACTTATGTATTCTCCAGGTTTGGCACTTAGCGACGAAACGAAGAAAGATATAGAGTTAAAAAATGAAAAAGAAAACCCTACAAGTTGCTATATGATTGTAGATTATCATTAGTAAAAACTAGACTTTGCCTTCCTCTCAATAAGCTGGGAAATTCTTTGACGGATTGAAAAACTAATTATTAGGGAAACCCTGTACATGAGGCTCCCGCTATTGCAGGGCCTAGGGAAGGGTTGGATGTATGCAGCCTTATCCCCGTTAGCAGAGTGGCTGCTTCCTTGATGAACCCGTGACCGCCAGGTCACATTGGGGCAACCTTACTGTTGCCTGTGCCACCGTTCAACGAACTAATTGTTACATAGGGGAAGATGAAGAAAGAAGCTTTAGAGAACATGGTGTTGATTTTGATGGTTTATGCCATGAGATTTTTGCCCCCTCTTTCAGGACATACCTTTTGTGTTTTGTATGTCCTCTTTGGTCTGATCTAGTTGCTTCCATAGATCTTTTTCGTTCATTGTGTAGGCTCAGCTATGGCAGCTTGCTCAAAGGACTACAGCTCTTCCTCTTGGCCATGGGGCATTTACTCTTGCAACTACCAGTACTCTTTTAACAGAGGTGGTTCCTTTCCTGTTTGCAGTAATCTGTTATTCTGTCAAAGTTAAATTGACTTGTTTTCAAAGTTAAATGCTTTCCCCCTTCTTTTCCTGCGTCTAGCCCGTATTCATATATGTATATATATATATAGGGCGGTTCCGGAGACATCAAAAAAAACACCTCATAGTTCCCGATCAAATTTTGATGATCCGAGCCGCTCAATGTGATCGAAACGTGATTTTAAGGGTACCCGTGAGAAATCGGCAAAAAAAATGATCGGGAAGGACTTGATCCGAACAGTTTTGAACAGTTTTTTATTGAACGGTTCAAATAAAAACTGCTCAAATCAAGCCTTTCCCGATCATTTTTTTTGTTAATTCTCGCGGGCACCTTTAAAATCACATTATGCACACATTGAACGGTTCGGATCATAAAAATTTGATCGGGAACAATGAGTTTGAGATTTGGGGTGTTTTTTTGGGTGTCTCTTAAACCGTCCCGATATATATATATATATATATATATATATATATATATATATCAGTCCCCTTCAGGTAAGGGCGCCCTTACCTAATTAAGGTAAGGGCTTCCCTTTTTCTCCCTTTTCCCGATCGAATTTCGATGATCCGAGCCGCTCAATGTGTTCAGAACGTGATTTTAAGGGTACCCGCGAGAAATCAGCAAAAAAAAATATTAGGAAGGGCTTCATTCGAACAGTTTTTATTTGAACCGTTCGATAAAAAACAAACAAAAACTGCTCGGATAAAGCCCTTCCCGGTCATTTTTTTTGCCGATTTCTTGCGAGTACCCTTAAAATCACGTTCTAAACACATTGAGCGGCTCGGATCATCGAAATTTGATCGGAAAATGGGAGGTCCTTACCTTAACAAGGTAAGGGCGCCCTTACCTGATTGAATCTGTATATATATATATATATATATTTGTAGTTGACTTAAAGATTGAATCTTGTTCTTATGAAATCCTTTGAACTTTTTCTTTGTAGGCACTCGCAGTACCGAAGCTTGTGTTAGCAGGTCGTTTGCCTGCCCAACAAAATGCAATCGTATGTTCTTCTTCTTCATAACTCGTTGAAGGAATTTGTTTGCCCACATGTGCGTCTCTTCCAGAGTTCTTATTCTATTACGGAAATTTGTATGATTTTTACTTGTTTGTGCAAAATGTTTTCCCGCTTACTTTGCAGGCTGAGAACAAAGAACTTATTTTGAGATGGTACTATTTGTTTTGCTAAGTGGCATTGACTTTTAACTTGAAATTTGGTCTGGGGGATTTTTTTCTCCTATTTTATGTTTACCTTTTTCCTTGCTACAAAAATCCCACTTAGTCGTGTTTATGCTTGGACACTCTTGGTGTTTAGTTCTTTGACCTGTTCGTAATATTTTTTTTCTTGTGCCATTTTTTTAAACATTTTTGTTTTCTTCTTTGTTAGGTTAACCTGGACCCTAATTTAAGGAATATTCCGGAACTTAAATCTTGGCCTGAGTTTCACAATGCTGTTGCAGCTGGACGGCTAGCTTCCATGCAGGTTTATTTACTCCTTGAAGATAAACTGCAGTACTTATTGTAGTTTAACTGATGCAGAAGTTATTTGCACAGTTTCTTGCAATGTTGATTCATATTTTGACTTGGCCAACTTTTACCCAGTAAGTGAGTTCTAAATGTTTAGAGAATTAGTTGCACCAAGTCTTTGATGATATGTGTTGCATTGAAGCTTGAGTTTGAGTTCAATGAATTCAATCTTCTCTCATCTTCCCCTTGTCTTGCTACTTGTATGATTTGCCTTATGTGACAATATTTCATGGATAACAAATGAAGCTATTTGGCTTCTGATACACAGGGGAAATTGTCAAGGACATGGATAGTATATGAAAAAGAAGAGCCGAATGTTATGCACGCAGGACTCTTCCTTGCACTGGGTTTACATGGACATCTCCGTGTTTTAACTATAATTGACATATACCAGTGTTACTCGCAGGTTTGTGTTCTATTGGTGTTTGACCCGTTATTGTTTTTTCATGTTACCATTTTTTCTTCTTCAAATGTTTGTGGACACGCATACACAAACACATGCACACACACAACTGCTTACAGACACACCTGCAACTTTTGACTTCTCCTTGAAAGTATTATTGTTTCATTTTACGCTCACCCTTCTACTTCTTCCATTACTTTTTATCTTTGTTTTTTTAGACTTATTTCTCGTATCTTTCTCCTTCAGTTCTACATTTAGTGTTCCTGATGTTTTTACCTATAGGAACATGAAAGCACGACTGTAGGATTAATGCTTGGTGTCACACCCCAAAATGGTAGTGACCGGCCATGAACCACAAGATCCAAACTCGTAGAACATGCAGCCTAAAAAGAAATTTAATTAAATTCCAAAGCAATGAACTACTAAACAACCAACCATTTTTTTTTTATTAAGAACAACCCCAACTAATTAAATTCCACAAAAGCGTGGGGCACAAACATCCCATGAACCAAATAATATCCAGTGATCCAACAAAAATAAAAAGAATTTGTTTTTTGAAAAATGTTTCGAATGTGGAAGTGATTATTAAAAAAACACTAGAATGAGATACCCTAAGGAGGTCGACTAAAGAAATCCCCGAGACGCCGCTAGAGTCCATGCCATAAAAATCCATCAGTTGACGAGCTCAGTGAATAGCAAATCATGTTTATTGAATAAAGTTGAAAGTGGGGATTAAAAATAATTTACCAATTTGGCATACGAGATCAACAGTAGAATAACAAATTAAACCAATGTAACCAATAAATAATTCTTAGTGGTGATCACAACATTACATCCATCCACAATGGGGAACCACTACCAAATAGTACCATGGCAGCCCATGGTACTTTTCCCTAAGACGATCTGGCGAAAGAATGCCGTTGAGCATTAGGGTCGCCTGCCTAACACAGTTTCTTCCCCAATGGCCAGGGTCACCAGCACGAAGAGGCATAATTTCCCTAGACTTTCAAAAATAATTGTTATATCCACCAAGAAATAATAACAATTGATTTTACCAAAAGTTCATCGCATGCCAATTCATAGAACAAATTATAAACAATTATGTATTTCCAATTTCAATCATGGATTTTCTAAAACAATAATTTAAGGGACACGGGGAAGTTCGAAAGTACGTAACATGCTTAACTACTCACTTGAGTCCAAAAGTAATGTAACCGAACCACGTACGCGAAATGAGGCTATCCTGAACAAAATAACAAAACATGGGAATGACCGACTATTCAAATACACACCAAGTAAAAACAGAATATCTCTCTCTATCAAAATAAAATAAAAAGCTAGCCTAAACCTATTTGCTAACCTATCAGTAGCAAACAAAAACCCAAACCTCACTTTACTGCCACGCCACTACTTCTTCCTCCAACTCTCCCATAACAATTTAAACTTCAAAACCAATTAACTCCACTACAAGTCTATAACTGTTAATATTAAAATTATCCTACAAACTCCAACCAAACACCTCTTGCACTGAATCAACACATGCACCGCCACACACCACTTTGCCAGCCACGTACACGGCGCACTCCGCCATGCACAATTTTAGACATCTTGTCTCACGCCCACATCACACAACTCACCTCCACTGCTCCATATTTCATCAACAATAAAACAAATCAATCGGTGGCAATAAATGAACTTTTACAAAACCAATACAAAACCCATCTAACCTCTCAACAAGGAAATAAAAAGAGAAGCTAGAATATTGAAGGGAACAAGAACCACTTACCCCAATGATCACCAATCCCCGAAACCTTGACTACGGCTTCTCTCTCGCCCGCGCTAAGTTCTCTCAACCTCTTATCTCAAATGCTCTGCCCAAATAAAACCCTACACCGTGAAAATATCTCCTAACTTTGTAAAACTACTCACTACTCCCTATATTATAGCTAATTAGTTAATTATAATTAGATGGAACGTAACACAATTTATAAAATTACCATCCGGTACCACTATTTTACCCAAAATCAATCTCATACCCCAAATATTACAATCGTGTCAACAATATCCATAGTGTGCACAAAATAATTAGTTGGGACCGAATCATAACACCAATTAATAACAGCTATATAACTATTTAAATATATGAAAATGCTAGGCTGTAACACTTGGCCTAGCAGCATCTTATAGGGGGACTATGCAACCTGCAATATCAAAGCTAAACGCTTTCAGTTGTTGGACCTCCGTCGCTCTCTTCTTTTATGCTCACCATATCAACAGTTGATGACTAATATTCTTTAGCATGCTTCTGCACTTCCATGAATAGGAGTTTTTTCTTCCTGGCGCTTTGTAAGATGCAATAGGGGCATTTTTTGATCGTGATCTGTGCGGTTTCTTTGATTGTGACCTCCGTCGCTCTCTTCTGTTATGCTTTCACCATATCTTTCTCCTTCAGTTTCTGGATCCAGATTTTATCATCATTGTTTTGCTTCTGGCTTGCAGTGCTTTCATGTCTTTAGCATGGTCTAGGGAGTGGCAAATTACATTCATTCCTTGCATCATGCTTTTGGGAGAAAACATGGTTTAGGGCAACGTCTGATAACGTACAAAATGTAATATGGATGATGCAGTTTTTCTGCATTCTGTTGTCTTTTAGGCCCAACCCTATATTCTTCTTGACCCGCTAACAGGAACAAGAGGAAAATTGTGTGCGACCTTTTGTCTCATCACCCATCATTGTCACATCGACTATATTCTTCTTGCAGTCTTGTTTCACTTGTTTACTGGGAGGAGTTAAGTAAATGTATCACCTTTTGTCTCATCACCCATCATTGTCACATCGACTATATTGCAATGTGAAATGCTCCCTAAGAGGTTATGCTAATTCTTAAATGGTTGTCAGATATGTGAAAACAACAAAGAATTGAAGTCTGAGGACAAAGCTAAAGGAGGTACTTCGTGAGACAAGGTTTGAACATACAGATGAATGTTGATTGCTCTAGCTTTACCTGTTCTTGCTCATTATAATATATTAAAGTGAACTGAATATAGGGGCCACTCATGCATCTGTAAATGAATTTTATCAGAATCAAAGATCAGTTTTAAGTGTGAAGTACTAAAGCTGATTGAAATGGTGGGATTTATTCATATGATGCACTTTAGTTTCACATATTTTTCGAATATCATCCTAGGTGGAAAAGGTCCTTAGTTTGGGCGATGCTGGGAAATATGACATAGCTTTTTCAAAGATTATAGAGAACATGAATTGTGTGGTCGGAAAAAAGTTTTCCTATAAACCATATTCTGGCCGTAGATAAGGCTGTAAAATTGGTACAGCAGATGTCTCTGCATATAATTCAGTACGTTAATTCCAACCAGTTTAAGTTCCAAACTTGCGACATTGTAATCATACTGTAGTTTCTACTGCATATAATTCAGTACGTTAATTCCAACCAGTTTAAGTTCCAAACTTGCGACATTGTAATCATACTGTAGTTTCTACTGCATATAATTCACCTCGGGTTTTAATTATCCTGGTTTCCTGTTATTTGGTCAAATTGGGGGAGCCAGGTTGGAAGGAGAGGTATTATGAAGGAAATTTTCAATTAAAACTGCTGAGGAACTTGACTGCATACGAGAAGATCTCGTGAGTTTTTTGAACTTACCTGTCATTGATATTGTTTAAGGATCTTAATACCCCATGAATGGGTTCAATTCCCGCTGTTGGTTGCTTGAAAAGTTGGTATGCTTCACACTTTTGAACTTGCTGTGGTTGTACGTAGGTTAGTTGTTACCTTTGTGTCTTTAGGGTTTAGGGTTTACAGTCGGTGAGGTGCTGGGTGGTTCCTTTAACGGTCACTTTATAACATCCCTTTCTGTTTTTGCCCACCTACGTGTATTGGTGGTCTAAAATCAGTGTATTTGCACATTATTACCATAGATTGGGGAATTTGGGGTCAATTTGGTATGAGAAGAGAATGCTTTCGTAGTCTGGTAATCTAGCTAATAGGTGATTGATTTGGTGATTTGAATTGATAGAAGTTTTTTTTTTTACTTATCCTAAGTGAATGTGTTATGGTTGATAAGATGTGGTTTTTCTTCAAGTCAAATACAGCAAGGAACGGTAGTTTGGTCCATTGGCGTATAATGAGTTGTCGAAGTCTTTTTTTTTTTCTTTTCTTTTCCTTTTGGAGGTAGTCTAATCTTTCCTGGATAAATGAAATTTGAACAGCCCATAATTTAAAAAACGTATGAACTGTCTTCTCATTTCATTTAGGGCTTACATGCAGTGGTGGGATGTATAATTATATATCGCTTTGTGCTGGAGATCCTTGCCCCCGAATTTTCAGGTCACCGGTTTCTGGAATGGGATTTACTATTATGGACAATCAAGTCATGTAAGCTTTCATGATCAATGAGGAAAATTTTGCATACTTTTAGATGAATATCAAGATGAGTCAAACAGAGTGTTTATTTATAGGAGGATGGGGTTGTACGTACGAGAGTGTTTCTTTGGCATAGTTTATGTACATTAAACGCTGCTTCAGCAACTTTGAAAAAGGAAATATGTTGTAATCTTGCTCGTCTTAACCTCAGGGTTAATTTAAAATATTCATGGTCAATGATACGATCGATGATGATAATAACATGCATGTAAGATGGACCGATCGGATTGCAGGCTTTATTTTTGAAGGAGTGTCCATTTAATTTGCATCTGTTAGAATATCGTAATAATATCGTAATCATATATGATGATTTGATTACGATGTGATTACGATTTGATTGTAATTAGTTAATTAGGATTATTTCCTTTTCATAATTATGTGACCTGTCGTATAGTTTCATTAATTCAATCAAATACACATTTTCCCATCTTCGTTTTATTCTAACATGGTATTAGAGTTAGGTTTTGGGTGGTCTCACCTCTCGTGGGAAAGTCTCTGTCATCTTTGTCTTCCAAGTCAATCACTCAGCTCATGGTCTATCACCTCCATGTGCATTCGGGCTGCACGTGAGGGGGAGTGTTAGACTTGTCCCACATCACTCATTTAAGCCATCCAAGCTTGGTTAATATATTCTATAAGTTATTTCACCTATTGCCAATTGGTTATATTAGATGGATGTCAAAAATGCTTTCCTCAATAGTGATCTTATTGAGGAAGTTCATATGCAACCTCCCCTGGGGTACGATCATCCTCCACACATGGTTTGTAGACTTCGACGTGCTCTCTATGGTCTCAAGCAAGCTCCTCGCGCTTGGTTTGCCAAATTCAGTTCTACCAATCAAGCATGCATATGGATTTTTCTCTAGTCGTTATGATTCGGCGCTTTTTATACGTCACTCTTCCCAAGGCATCACTCTGCTTCTTCTCTATGTGGATGATATGATTATTACTGGTAATGATATGGCTGGTATTTCCGATCTCAAACTTTTTCTTAGCAAAAGTTTTGAGATGAAAGATTTGGGTTCTCGTAGTTACTTCCTAGGTCTTGAGCTCTCTTCTGATACTAGTGGACATTATCTCTTTCAGGCTAAGTACTCGTCTGACCTTCTAGCACGTCTTGGTCTGATTGATAGCAAAATGGCGTCAACTCCACTTGAACCCAATGCTCGCTTGACTCCTCTAGATGTCACATTACTTTATAATCCCACACTTTATTGCCAGCTGGTTGGCAGTCTTCTTTATCTCACTGTTACTCGATCAGATAGAGCCTATGCTGTTCATCTTGTTAGAGCATCCGCACTGTAATAATCAAAATTAAAAGATTGCTAAAGTTAGCAATGTATGCTTTAAAAAGTGCTCATATTGTAATAATCAAAGTTAGTAACCTTCTAATTAATAATCAAATTTGGGCATTTGAATAATCAAAAGTAACAATGTGGGACTTTACATTGTTAACTTTAGCAACCCTCTAAGTAAATAATCAAAAGCTGACGTGACAAGTTTTGATTATTCACTTTTGATTATTATATCGCTGATGCTCTTAGTCAGTTTTTATTTGCCCCTCGGTCCACTCATTATACCACTGTCCTACGGATTCTTCGTTACATCAAGGGCACCATGTTTCATGGACTTTATTACTCTACCAACTCCTCTCTTGAGCTGCATGCTTATTCGGATGCTGATTGGGCTAGTGATCCTACTGATTGTCGTTCTACTACAAGCTTCTGCTTCTTTCTCGGCGATTCTCTTGTCTCTTGGTGTAGCAAAAAGCAGACAGTTACAGCTCATTCCAACATTGAGGCTGAATATTGAGCTCTTGCTGATACTACACAAGAGCTTCTTTGCTTCGTTGGTTGCTCACTGATTTAGGTGTCACGCACTCGTTAGCCACAGTCCTATGTTGCGATAATCGCAGTGCTATTCATATTGCTCATAATGATATCTTCCATGATCGTACTAAACACATTGAAATTGATTGTCACTTCGTGCGTCAGCGTGTGGTTGGTGGAACTATTCGCCTTCTTTTTGTATATTCCGCTGTTCAAACCGCCGACATCTTCACCAAGGCGCATTCTCCTGGGTGTTTTCATGATTTAGGCCTTGTTCCGGAATGTAAAATAAGTACTTATTTTTTAAGAAGGCAATTTCAAGCTAAAAAATAATGTGTTTACGCAAATGATTTTCCTACCAATATGGATCTTGTTTAATAGATCTCATCAAGATTTTTAATACGGTTCGAAAAAAATTAAAAAAATATTTTTCATTTACATTATTTTTGAGTTTGAAAATATGAAATAAACTGTTTATTTTTTAAGAAGGTTTCTGGAACGGGGCCTTAGTTTCCAAACTCAAGTTGGTCTCTGTTCTACCTCCTTGAGTTTGAGGGGGGCTATTAGAATATCGTAATAATATCGTAATAATATTTGATTACGATTTGATTGTCATTACTTAATTAGGATTATTTCCTTTCTCTAATTATGTCTCTTCCCCTTGTATAAATAGATGACCCGTTGTATAGTTTCATTAATTCAATCAAATACACATTTTCCCATCTTCGTCTTATTTCAACAGCATCAATTTGTACTTTGCGAAACAAAAGTTGAAGTTATATATACAATAGTATTGTAACAATACCATGAGAGATGCGGTATTATAAATCACATCACTCTTTATCTAGTAAGGTTATATAACCTATGAAACCATATATTCCTAATCAAAGATGTGAAAGGCCAAGACACTCGTTAGGAAAAAAATTGACTGGTCCTTGTGATGCAGTAGGATTTAGGGGTATTGTTGTCATTTTAGTGTCTTTAGTGTGTATAGGATTTTGAGTCTATAAATAGGTGTCTTGTGCACTCATTAGTTAGTTTTTGATATATTGATAATAGATATTTGAGAGTTTTTGCTCCTTGTATTCCCCTTTGAGGGATTTATCACTCTTATGAAATCTATCCTTGAATTGGTTTGCATCATTTGGTATCAGAGCTTCTAGGCTCGATCCCCACCGTTCTTCTCGCCGGAGACTTCACCGGAAACCTTAATCTCGCCGGAGACTTCACCGGAAACCTAAATCTCGCCGGAAACGTGAAACGGAGCTGGAAAATCTCGCCGGAGCCCTCAAATCACTCCAAATCCTCAGATCTATCCAACTCAACACCCTATACTTCGATTTCGACCCTATTTAGCCCTGAATCGAACCCAAAACCCTTCGGATCTGACCTGTTCGAACTTGAATCAGCCATTTCGGCACTGTTCAAGCTCGATCTACCCATTTCGGAGCTGTTTCGGAGCTGCTACAGTGATTCCGAGTCTGCTACAGTGATTTTCGAAACTGTTCGGACCTGTTTGAACAAGACCCAGGCTTGTTCGAGCTCAAATCTGCAATTTCGGAACTCAAATCGAAGTTTCAAACCCAGATCTGCCTGTTTCGGACCATTTCGGAGCTGCTACAGTGATTCCGAGTCTGCTACAGTGATTTCGGAGCTTGCTACAGTGATTTCAAGTCAGATCTGTGGGTTTTGAGATTTTTCGGACTGATTTTTGCTGATTTTGGACAAGATCTAAGGTGAGTAAGTGTCGATTCCTTATTTTCTTTGCTGAGTTGTTGCTAGATTGCTCCGTAGTTGTCGATTCGAGTATGATTATTGGTGATTACGTGTTTTTGGGGTTGTTCTGTTGAAATTGGTGGCTGAGTTGACTGGGTTTTCATTATTTGGGGTGGATTTACTTGTTTGGAGTTGAATTTGGGTATTGTAATGGCTTATCGGGCTAAAGGTAGACGAGGTAGAGACTTGGTGGTGAATAATGGTGATGGAATTGATAACTTTGGCAACCAAAATCATTATAGGAATGAGATTGAAGAGTTGAGTACACAAATTGCTACCTTAAACGATAGGGTGCAATTGTTGATGTTGAAAAGACAAGTTGCTACCTTGATTACGAAGGTACATCGTTTACTACCTCGTGGAGGTATTGATAATTCTTATAGTCAATTTAAGTCTAGTTTTAACTACAAGGAGGAGAGCGACATTGATGTTGGCCTTGTTGAATCTTATGGAAAGTTTAATCCAAACGAGATTGAGGAGGATGTGAGCCTCAATTCGGATGAGTTTGAAGGGGGAATGGAACTCGATTATTTCGATGATTTTCCTATCTTCGATCAATATCCTAGTGAAGACCTTGAAGGTGTTCTTCAAGATGATTGCGCCTTTGAGATTGAAGATGAGTTTGGAGATTTCTCCATCTTTGACGAGTCTCCAAACGAAGATGTTGGAGGTGAATTCGAAAGAGTTCTCATGTTTGACGAGTCTTCAAAGGGGGATATTGACGTGGATGACGTTCCCATCTATGATAAGTATCCAAGTGAGGATATTGATGGTGATGAAGATGGACTTGAGAACGTTGGAAGCTCCAATGAAGAACAAGAAATGCCCATTCTTATTAGCAATGAACCTCGCTTTTTGCAATGGGACGATAGCAAACAAGTACAAGAAGAAGGGCATGGAGCGAATGTTGCATTGTGTGTGCTACCCAAGACAAATGAGACTGCTTTCGAAGTCCCAATGAGTCCAGAGGACTTCATAGAGCCAAAATTTGATGATTGTTCTCCAAACATGTCTCTCGGATTGTCTTTGGTCCAAGATGTGCAAGTTTGTGATGTTGTGGTGCCCGAGCAACTTCTAAAGTGGCCGAGAGAGAGAAGAAACGACTTGGGACATCTTGAAGATCCTTTGGGAATGGTGTTCACTCAAGAAAGTCTGGGGTATGATCTTGGACAAGTGGTGAAGTTGAATTTTCTCTATGCGAAGGTTGATGATTCTTGTGACGTTTTAGAACCAAGTGTAGTCACCTATGTTGAGGAAGTGTTGAGCCTTAGGAGGCATGGCAAATGGGTGATTTCTAGGCACATAAGCAAGGACGCGGTGGATGTACACAAATGGAAACTCGTATTGAAGATGGGTTATTGCATGATCGTGGCGTGGATCCAGAATTGCAGCCGCATGCCTACTTCGGAGCTGCATAATAAATACTTCTAAAGTTCTATGTTTTCCTTGATTTAGTTGTCTTGAGTCATTTTGTCCAACTTGAGGACAAGTTGTTTTCTTTAGAGGGGGTGTATGATGCAGTAGGATTTAGGGGTATTGTTGTCATTTTAGTGTCTTTAGTGTGTATAGGATTTTGAGTCTATAAATAGGTGTCTTGTGCACTCATTAGTTAGTTTTTGATATATTGATAATAGATATTTGAGAGCTTTTGCTCCTTGTATTCCCCTTTGAGGGATTTATCACTCTTATGAAATCTATCCTTGAATTGGTTTGCATCACCTTGCTAGCTACTAATTGCTCCGGAGTTGTTGGAAATACAATTCTGTTATATGCTGGGATTTGTGTATGTTTTCATGAAATAAACAGAGAAATGACAACGAAAATAACACTCATGGAGTCTTGACTAATTGGAGATCTTAAAAAAAGAGATGGCCGCCCCTTAAACTATTACTCACTCCGTCCCGTTTTAAGTGTCCCGCTTCGTAACTCTAAATTATTAAAAAGACATCATCAGTACATATTTCACATCAACTTTTACCTTCACTTTCTCTCTTTACCCTCTATGGAGTCATCATAATTACATTTTTACTCACTAACTTTTCAAAATAGAATATACTTTTAGGAGCAAAATAAAAAATTCACAAACTTTTACCCACAAACTTTACAAAATGGACACTTATTGAAGGACAACCCAAAATGAATTACTGGACTCCAAAAAAGGAACGAAGGGAGTAGCTTTCTTAAGTCAATATACTCTTTTAAAGCTAATAGTTTAGAGGTGGTCATCTCTTTTTTAAGATCTCCAAGTTAGTTTGGTAGGTGCAAGTTGCAGAACTTAGAGCATCCACAGTGGAATAAGCAAAACAAAAAATTGTTAAAGTTACTAATGTTGGATTAAAAAAGTACTCACATTGGAATAACCAAACTTAACAACCTCTTAACAACTCATTAAATTTTGGCTCTTCAATAATTAAAGTTAGCAATATTTCACTACAAGAAAATGAAAATTGGTGACGAAAAAGTGGCGACGAAATTTAATTTTGTCACTAAATGAGTATATTTGGTGACGAAAAAATAAATTTGTCACTGTTTTGATAGTGATGAAATAATTTTGTCATCAATTATACCTGTTTAGTGACGAAAAAAATATTTTCGTCACCAAAGGTACCAATTTGGTGACGAAATACATTTTTCGTTGCCAAAAGCTTAAAAAAGGTAACGAAATTATTTTTCGTTGCCAAAGTTGAGCATTTGGTGATAAAAAATATATTTCATCGCCAAATGAGACCAATTTTGATGTAGGACAAAAATGGAGAGTTTTTGTATTTTATTTTTATTGTTTTAGAATAAGATTTTGGTTAGGAATATTTCCGTTTAGGTTAGAATTATTAACTTTTCGTATTCGGTTTAATTTTGATTTTTACCTTTATTAGGATTCTTGGTCTACAAGAATTAGGATTTTATTTTAATTAATTAGGAAATATATTTTATTTAATGTCGCTTGTTTTGGCATGATTTATTATTTCTTTTACACTAGGATTTCTAGGGTTAGGGTCTTATAAAAAGGGCTGTAACCTATTCAATTATTTTACTTTTATAACTTTTATCAATAATATTCAGAGATTTTCTCTTTCTTTCTTGTGCGCAAGAATTGCTCGTTGCGATGAGTTGTTTATCTCGTTTGGACTAGTACGCTAACTAGTCTCTCGTGAATTCCGCTGCGTCAAGTGGTATCAGAGCAAGGCTTTACCTGGTTCGATGGCACCAAACAAAGTTGAAGACACACCCATTGATGTTGGTCGTGGTGAAGAATTTAACAGAATTCGCACCAAGGGATTTGCCCATGGTCAATCTGTTAAATACAAAGTTAATAGAAACTGCGTTGGGGGATTTGCCCACAACCAGCCTATTAACCAAAACGTTTCCGGAAGATATTCTTATTATCAACTTGATAGTGAGGATGGATCTAAAGATGAGTTACTTGATGATTATTATGGATATCAGTCGAAGAAGCGACATTCAAGATCCGAAGGATTTTATCGCACAGATGACGACTTTTTAACTTTTCAAGTAGAACCAATAATTCCTACTTTTCATGGGTATTGCCATCTTGAAAATTTTATTTATTGGTTTCGTAAAGTAGATAAATTCTTTGAGTTCTACACGGATATTCCTGAAGAGAATGAGGTCAAATATGCAGCTCGTAAATTATATGGCTATGTTTCTACGTGGTGGAACGATTGCAGTCCAATAGATTGCGACAATATAAACAACCCATTAAGACATGGCCCAGGATGAGACGATTGATGAGTGATAGATTTCTTCAATCAAATCATGGACAGGAATTGTATCAAGAATATCGAAGAAAACTTGAGTCAAAACAAATGTTACAAGGTACTTTTGATTTGCAATATTTTTCACAAAGAGTTACGAGTTATTTGAGTAAATACCAAGCAATTTTTGAAAGTCAACAAACTAGCCATGCTCTTTCAACTTCAAGTTCGACACTTCTTAATTGTATTGATGGATATGAGATTGCTGAAGAGAAAGGAGATCGAGTTAAACTAGAGAAGGTGATATTTGTTGAACCTAATATCGAAGAAACAATGGAGGTCAATGTAGAATGCAATCATTATGGGTACAATGAAACTGATGATAAAGAGAAAGTTGACCTTTATATTAGCAAAAAAGAGGAATGCAAGATTGAAGTTCATGATCAAGATGAAATTGGCATCAATACTTGTGTGCAAGAGAATATTGAAATTATTTCAGATGAGGCTGCGGAGGACCAAAATAATATTGCATTGGAGGTTTGTGCGTTTGGGCTTGATGAATCACCTACAATGGAGTTGACTACAACACTACAAGAAAATATGGCTGTTGCTGAAATTCGATTTTCTAACAAAGGAGTGCCAACCAACTTTATAATAAATCAAAGTCTAGAGAATCAGCAACTTCAGCATAAAGTTCTAGTTGATTTTGTTGGAGTGCAGCAATTTGATTGGGTTCTCAACATTCATTTAGTGAATTTTGTCAACAAGTTAAAGCATGCTGAGAAACAATCTTTGCAAGTACACTTTTTCTTGAAGTTTTATTTCAAGTTAAAAAAGGAGTTGAAGTATTCTAAGTATCTGTTTCTTTGGCATGGAAGATGGCAGATTCCTAACGAGAACTCGAGGTCGAGTTCTTTTGAAAAAAAGGAGACTGATGTAGGACAAAAATGGAGAGTTTTTGTATTTTATTTTTATTGTTTTAGAATAAGATTTTGGTTAGGAATATTTCTGTTTAGGTTAGAATTATTAACTTTCCGTATTCGGTTTAATTTTGATTTTTACCTTTATTAGGATTCTTGGTCTACAAGAATTAGGATTTTATTTTAATTAATTAGAAAATATTTTTTATTTAATGTCGCTTGTTTTGGCATGATTTATTATTTCTTTTACAGTAGGATTTCTAGGGTTAGAGTCTTATAAAAAGGGCTGTAACCTATTCAATTATTTTACTTTTATAACTTTTATCAATAATATTCAGAGATTTTCTCTTTCTTTCTTGTGCGCAAAAATTGCTCGTTGCGACGAGTTGTTTATCTCGTTTGGACTAGTACGTCAACTAGTCTCTCGTGAATTTCGATGCGTCAAATTTAGTAACGAAATACTTTTTTCGTCACCAAATGCTGAACTTTGGTAACGAAAATCACATTTTAACGCTTTCAGCGACGAAAAATATATTTTGTCGTCAAATGGGTACATTTTGTGACGAAATTTATTAATTGCGCTTTGTCACTAAATGTATTTCGGATGTAACTCTTTACTAAAAACTCCAATTGAGATAATTTAAATTGGATTTGAACAATAACTCATTTGTCTACAACTTTCATGTTATATCAAAATTGGTAATTTTAATGTTTAAAGGTTCAAAATTACATTCGAAATATATTTTTATGTTAAAAGTATATCTTATATATTAGATATTTCAAATATTTATTGAAAAGTGTGTGTGGTGCAGTTGGTCAGAACTTGCGCGAAATACTCAAGGGACTTGGTTCGAAACCCAGTAGAGAAGGATTTTTTTTTTTCATATGAAAACGTTTTTGCAACGAAAAATTTCGTTACCAATTTTTTATATTAGTGACGAAAATTTTCATCGCCAAAAAGTACAATAAGCGAGGAAAAAAATTTCGTCACAAATTATTCACTTTTTGGGGACAAAATATTTCGTCATCAAAAGGCACTATAGGTGATGAAAAATAGATTTCGTCACCAGGGAGGAATCCTCGACAACTTTTTGTCGACAACTTTTTTTTCGTCACCTATATTATTTGTGACGAAAAACATGCAATTTGTGACGATTTCCGTTCGTCACCTAATTTAATTTTTCTTATAGTGTTTTGTCAATAATCAAATTTTATCTCTCAATCAAGTACACCAACATTACACATAAATTTTCTCTTTTCCATTCTCTCTCTCAACAATGTTTTCAAAAAATAATTTAAAAAAACTGTAACTTTCAGATTTTTTTTTTCTGTTTTTTTCAGAAACTTTTTTTTTTTACAAAAAACAATTTTTTTTCAAAAATTTTAAAAACTTAAGTAAATAAAGTGTGTTTTTCAAAAATCCGTTTTTGAAATTTCAAAACTCTTTTATAGAAAACTGTTTTTTACACAAAATCTGTTTTTAAAAAACTGTTTTTATAGTTTTTAAAATTTCAAAACTATTTGTGTAAATATAATTCTTTCAAAATTTCTCAAAATTGTATTTACAGGTTTTAAGTGAATAAAGTGTGTTTTTTTTTTAATTGTTTCTAACATAAAATGTTTTTTCCCCCTTCAAAAATCGCTTTTTCAAAAAATATGCGTGAAATGAAGGAAAAAAATTTGGAGGGCCCATTGGTTTTCATTATGGGCAAAAAATAACCAATGTGAGATTTGACATTGTTAACTTTATCAACTTCTAAATGGATAATCAAAATTTGATGTGGTATGTTTTAATTATTCACATTTGCTTATTTCACTATTGATGCTCTTATAAAGTGACCAATTGCTGTTTTCTTCTTCATAAGTGTGTCAAAAAACAGTTTCCGAGCACATCAATTAATTTGAATTTGAACTTAGAAAGTGACCAATTCCAATAATTTCAAGTGAACTTGGGAAAGGTTTCTTCCAGATTAAATTCCCATATACTGACTGTATTTCTTTTAGTGCGTTAATGCATAGCTGACCCTTGAGGGGACGTCTGAAAGCCACGAACTCTTCCCTGTTTGGAAGCAGTCCTAAAAGACAGCTCAATTTTCAATTTTTATTTTTTTTGGCCAGATGAATATATATATATATATATATATATATATATATATATAGAGAGAGAGAGAGAGAGAGAGAGAGAGAGAGAGAGAGTGCTCTGCATACCCGTCAGAGAGTAAAGCCCACACGCCCGTTCAGCTTTCTTTCTAAACCTTCTTTTTTCAAGAAGAAGGTAATTCAAACTCAAATATAACGAAAATGAAAAGTAATATTTCAATTTTTTTTGCACCGTTTAAAAAATCTCAATGAAATCTATCAAACAATATTCATATTGGTAAAAAAATTATTTGTGTAAATACATAATTTTTGAGCTTGAAATTATCTTCATTTTCTAAAAGTTTCTTTTTCAAGAAATCGGAGATCCTTTATAGGGAAGCGTACACAGTACACCTCACCAACGTGGGCCAAATTAAAGCCATAGTCTCACTGCAAGCTTCATTGGGCCCTGGTAGTGGATGATGGGTTAAGTCCTCGGAGTGTGTCTATAGCACGTGAACTAGCACATACACACTCTTAGTTATCAGAGAAAATGTTCCACCGCGCTATATATATGTACGAGTGCTAGAGAGTATGTTTAGACCCACCAAGTGACTATACAGATTTTAACTTACGTCTCGAGCAATTCTTTTGGTAATGTAGGGTGACATTCCAGTTTGCACGCATTTTGGACTAATTCCTCTCTCATAGCCGTTTGCAAGAATTCGCAACTACTTACCTATTAGTGATGTTCAAATGTGCATTTGCCGAGCCTCCAGGCACAAAAGAGTAAGACTGAGATGAATTTGAAGGATATAGGTGCAAAAATCTGAAACAAAAATGATGTAAAACAAGTTTACGAGGATTTCTTGGAACAACTGGACCGACTCAAGTCAAAGAAAGAAATAAGCAATTACTGCTGCTTGTTTTGTAGATCTTAAATCTTTCACTTATCCCAAAAACAAAAACAAAAAAAAAAAAGCTTTCGTATTTCCTATTTTGGTATGATTTTCTGTTCTTTTTTTCTTATAGTCTTGGTTTCCAAGTAATTTAATTATTTGTTAAGACTCCTACTAGTTTTTTTTTTTTGGAGGGTGAGCCTAAGTTCATAGGATTCAATCATCAATAATATTATTTCAGAGTTTCTCTGTTTTTTCCCTTGGGAATTCAAGGTGTACGTCTCGTGATTTGAGTGTTCTTTTTTAAGTTAGAATGCTATTTAGTTTTCGTATAAGTTCCACTACGTCAAAACATGGGGAGGTAAAATTTGGAACATAAAATTTACAGTAATATTGATATTTTCTAAAAACCTTAGTACTATATATGTAATTTTGAAAAACTCCAAAGAAGAATAACTAAAGTGCAATTTTTTGCAAAATAATTCAGTGCCTCTGTGCAATGCACGTAAGGTCTTTCTCACTACACATTTTAATGTGGAGTCCACCGCAAACTGGGTGATCCCATACCAATGTATGGCGGAGAGAGCTCGAGAGCATGCATGTGTCTTTGCACAGGAGAACCGTATAGACTATAGTTTTGATAAAAAGTTTAGCTAAAGCCAATAGTCTTTGTATAATTATTATCGAGTAGTAAATTTGTCATAGCGGGTTGGCGTCTAAAGGAGTTCTCGGTGGGCAGCAGTGATTGGTTTTTTTTTTTTTTTTTGCTTTTCCGGCGAAGGGTGGCTTGGCTTGGCTTGGGTCTTCGTTTCAGTGCGGCAGCCAGTTTTGATCCTAGGTTTTTTTTTAGGTGTAGCCGTTTTGGTTTCAGTGGTAGGAGTTGGTGCGGGTTTGCGGTTTTCAATATTGTTTGTGGGGTTTCGGTTGGCATCTTACCTTCTTTTGGGGTTGGTTTTCGCGTGTCTTTTTGCCGGTGTGCCCGAAATTCGTTTAATCTTTGTATCCTTTGCTAAGATTAGTAAAATCTTTTTGCTTAGGAAAAAAAAAAAAAAATTAAACTGTGATGCTGGTGAAAAGTTCCAAAGTTGAAATACGCCTGCATTATATATATACGATGACCATGAGTGGAAGAATGCTACAGAAAATCTATTTATACTGCATACATAGAGAGAAACGATAAGGAAGTGGGTCCGCTCCGGTCCAAGTTTTGGACTGGAGCAGACAGTCAAAATCTGGACCGTCCAATGCTGCAATTAATGGTTCGGATATGCTCAGAGATTCTTCGCGAGAGAAAATGGCTGGATTGCTTCTTGCGAAGAATTTATGAGCAAGTTTCAATCATTGATTTTCCTTATGTGCGGTCCAAATTAGGAGTATTTTCTCCTGTCCAAGTTTTGGACGGGAGAGGTTTTGATTCCAAACAATAATTTACAGGGGTTGGTAACGAAATTATCTTGCAAAACGTTCAAAATGTGAATACATGTCCTGATAAATTGTCTAAATCAATTTACATTAGATCTATGTAATGAATATGCAGGGTTTTGTTCTACTCCCGCCGTGTGTATTTTTTAGTCTCAGTTAGAACTTTTTGTTGTGTCAAAAATATTATCCCAGGGTTATAGTTAATGAATGTTCTATTTAACCCTTCTAATTTTAAATCAGTACTACTAAAAAAATTTAAAAAAAGCAATGATTGAAGGGTAGAATGGAAAAATGTGGTGATTAGACATGCAATGATTATATTCTCTTATGCTGTGTTTGGGACCCTTTTTGAAAAAAAAAATTCAACTAAAAAAATACTCATTACCTCTACTTCCAATCATTATTCTCCATTCATCACACATATCTCCAATCATTATTCTCATTTCTCTCTCTCTCTACTCGTTATCCATACTTCTAATCATTACTCTTATAAAAAATTTCTCAAAAACTCATTCAGAGTCTCAGACACAACATTACTGTATATACTTGGAATTTTCAAAATGGATTAAAAATCGGGGACGGAGGGAGTATTAATTTTCAGTAAAGATAGGACTGTTTTCTTACTTATATATTCATTGCAGAGTATAATTTGTTCATGTAACATATTTAGAGCCACTTTGGCCTAAATTTTATTTATTCGTCTATTCTGAATTGTTTTTGGATTTGCGTTAAGGTTTTTAGATTAATCATCTGTAGGCCTATGATATTAATCTAAAAAGTATAACATTACCATCAAAATCTAATTTTATTTTATTAAATTAAAGAAGACAAAAAAGTTGAAGCAGCCAATGAAATACTATTTTCCTCACATCTTCCCAGCCGATCATTTTTAAAATTGCAAGTGCATGTTTGGCATTATTGAAACAAAATATTAAGTTGCTCATATACCTGTAAATACCGAATTGAATTATGTTTAGTGTATAAAAAACTCTGTGTTCCAAAGTTGGGGAGACACCTACCCCACCATCCATCGATGTGGTTCCGATCGCCAGCCTTCAGTGTCACCATATTTGAATATTTGTCAACTTCGGTCCATTTTTTTTTTTTTTATGATTCGTCTTGTACAAGAGGCAAATTATTAACCCAAAATTTTTGACAAAAAAACTAAACAAAAGATTACTAAAAGTAAAATAGAATTTTAGTAGTTACTCCGTAATATTTTGCCTCTGCTAAAATAGGAGTGTTTCCGACGGTCCGGATTTTAAATAAAAATTTTCGGGGAAGAGTTTCCAAAACACTTTTGGACAGTCCAGATTCAAAAACTTTCTTACGGAACCCTCCGTAAATAAGTTTTTCTCATGTTTTAAAACCTAGCCACAGTTGCTTCAGAACGAGACATTCTTCATGTCACTGATCTATCAAAATCGAAGAAGCAAGTATTTGATGAATAACAGCCATGGAATGGAAGCCAATAGAATCGAGAAGATTGAACAGCCAGCCAAAATTAAATAATTTAAATTTGATCAATGAACAGAGGAAAGACGGCTCAGTACTACTTTTAAGATGTGATATGATAATGATGCATGGGAGTATCTGTGGAATTTCACAACTATCTTTTGACGAATCTGAATTGTTACACATAGAAAAATGCCTTAATACAAGGAGGTAGGCCTACTTGAATTTGAGAGTGGATGTTAGAATATAATAATTATATAATATCATAATCATGTGCTGATATTATTATGATAGCACATGATTATGATATTATGTGATTGCCTTAATTTTATTTTGATTGTAATTGATTATGATTTCATTATAATTGAGATGATTCTCTTCCATAGTTAAACTCATTCCTCTTGTATAAATAAAGGTCTCATAGTACGATTTTATTATCGAATTCAATAAAATATCTTTTCTCTCATAGCTATATCTATATCTATATAACATGGGAGGGTTGTTTTTAAATCCCTTATATTTTCTCCTATATTTTGAAACATAGGATCGGTACATATTTTTTCAATGGTCGAGATCTACAAATAGAAGGGCTAACGAGATATTTGGAAAGGATGGTACAAATATTCCTACCTTCTATCTAGCGCTAGCCGAAAATATGGAAATGATGGTACAATGATATATGCAGTAGTAATGCCACATTCTAAATTTTCGGCCTTTCTTCTATCTATCTAGCCGAAAATATGGAAAGGATGGTACATATTTTTTCTGCGGCTAAGATTTACGGATAGAAGGGCTAGAAATATAATTGGAAAGAATCTATGTCCATATGGTACGGGATTAATTAGAAGATAGTTGTTAAAATTAATTAACCAGAAAGGTGGTAATTTGAATGGTCGAACAAAAAGGAAAGGTAATTTGCACAATATAAGGGATGATATGGCTAGATTAATTAGAATAATTAGAATTTAGAAGATAAGAATAAAAATTAATGGCTGGTAATTTGCACAATATATATGGCTGGTAATTAGAACTTAGATGATATGGCTGGTAATTTTAATTTGCACAATATATATGGCTGGTAATTAGAACTTAGATGATATGGCTGGTAATTTGCACAATATAAATGATTATATGGCTTGATTAGAAGATAATTTGTTAAAATTAATTAACCAAAAAGGAAAGGTTTCTACTATAAACGCTTCAATATATGTGAAAAGCAAAGTTTCCTATGGCTTCGAACAAAATTGGTATAAAAACGTTTGTATTTCCATCATGGTTCACGCCTCCAAATCTTCATCTTTTGAACCCTCCATCTCTTCCAAACCAAATCATTGTGACTCCATGCCGGTAAGTCCCTCTCCCTGTCTCTCTTTTATCTTTTGCCCTTTGCATTTTTTGGTTTCTTTGGCAAGGTCACGTTTGTCTCTCCTATCAATTTCGAGTTAATAGATTTAAGAGTTGAAATGATTGACCAAAGACTGCAATCGGAATCGACTTTCCACGGTAACAATCTCCCTTGCTCTTTTTTCACTTTATATCGTTCTCTCTCTTTTTTTGCCTCTTAACAGTTTAATATTTTTTATTTTAGCTAACACAAAACTATGGGGCCTTGTTCGTTTGGTAACTTTGAGTGTTTTAGTTTTGGTAGTGGATAGAGAGAGGAATAGGATAATGATTGAATAGAGGGGTAATGAGTGAAGAGAGTTAGAGAGAAAGAGAAATGAAATTAATAATTGAAAAAATAGGGTAATGATTGAAGAAAGATATAGAGTAATGATTGAAAAACAAAGTTAAAACAAAGTAAAATTTGGAAACGAACAAGGCCTGGGTGTTTCCAAGTTTCTTCTAACGTAGTTATCTTTATTTTAATGGTTAAACTGGGAGAAAGCAGGTGATTGCGTTTTGGGGCTTCTTTTTTTTGTTTGTATTATTCATGATTAACATGTTAGGTTTTGATAATGTTTATTAATCAAGAAGAGAGTAAGGGCCAACCAAGGAAAGGATTTGCCGATGCATGCTTGCGGAGGGAGAAAACCTGAAAACATGAGCTAACGTTTTTCTATTTTTCCATTTATCTTGCCAGATATTTCTTACATTCTTTGTACCCATAAATTTGGACTAGGGAGGGCAATCTATATAATGTGGAGCGATGGTTTTCATGTTTATGTTATGTAATCACTATTATAGTGTACTGCATTTTATTGATATAGTTTCTCTTCGTCGCCCACTAGAATGTTTTCTTTTGGTCATAGCAATGCCTTATATAACAGATGCATATGTAAGGTTGTGAATTAATTAGCATTCTGCATTAGGAAGATTATTTTATTTTTTATTTATATTCAGGAGGGTTGTTTTGTTGATCATGACTTTGGTGGAATAAACTGATTTGACGATCTAGCTTTGGAGGATTTGCCAGAGAAACACCTCTTAATGTAAGTATATATCGAGACGACTCTTTTTGAAGTCATAGTTTGTTGAATTCAAAATTTTGTTTTGTTTTGTGCCCATGTCTAGCTGAGGATTTTGGAACCGTATAAGTAATTAGACTGTAGGTTAGGACTGAATTGTTTTCTTACATGGCTTTTAGCATTTTGTAGTTTTGTTAATTTTCTTTTTATCAGGCTTATATGAAACAGGGGTTGGTGTTGTAGATGGTAAAAAATTGCATGGGAGAGCTACGGGAAAATATGGCGATTGAGGTGGGCAGATGCATAAGGATCACATGCAATGGATTCCAGTTTTCGTGCGAAAATATTACAAGACATGAGTTCCTCCTACTATTGCTAGAGGGAGTTGAGAATAGGGAATTATGGTAAGTAGTGAATAGGGATTTGAATGGGATGATGTGGGTTAGAATGGGTGAGAATATGAAGGAAGATTCGGATGTAAGTCATGATAAATTGGGGTTTGAAATGTATTACGGTTAACTATGTTTAATAAGTTAGAGGATGAAGATGGGTCACTTGCTGGTACTAAGTCTGATTTTGTAATTACTATTGTATATGATTTATTGGACATGCAATCACATTACGTTTGGACGTTTGTAATTTATTTTGTTTCAAGTGTGACTGACTCTCGATGGAATTGTTGAATTCTAGATTACTCGCTGTGATTCCCATTAATTAGGAATCGGTTTGTGTTGGGATCAAGTTGTGTGGGTGTGTGTAAGCATGGCCAGTTGTCCACAACTTGCTAAAGACACTCAAAGCCAGTTATAATGCTGCATTCTTCGAGCTATGCTTTCAGGCACGGGCATGAGCTAGTTTAACAATAAGGGAGTAGATCTGCTCCGGTCTAAATTTTGGACCGGAGCAGACAGTCAAAATCTGGACCGTCCAATGCTGCAATCAATGGTTCGGATCTACTCAAAGACTCTTCGCGAGAGGAAATGAATTGCTTCTCGCGAAGAATTTATGAGCAGGTCTCAACCATTGATTTTCCTTATGTGCTGTCCAAATTAGGACTATTTTCTCTTGTCCAAGTTTTTGACGGGAGAGGTTTTGATTCCAAACAATAATTTACAGGGTTTTTCTTTTTTGTCAATCGAAATAATTTACAGGGGTTGGTAACGAAATTATCTTGCAAAACCTTCAAAATGTGAATACATGTCCTGATAAATTGTCTAAATCAATTTACATTTGATCTATGTCATGAATATGCAGGGTTTTGTTCTACTCCCTCGTATCTATTTTTTAGTCTTAGTTAGCACTTTTTGTTATGTCAAAAATATTGTCATGTTTGATTCATCTTGTACAAGCGGCAAATTATTAACCCAAAATTTTTGACAAAAAAAACTAAACAAAAGATTACTAAAAGTAAATAGAATTTTAGTAGTTAATATTTTGCCTCTGCTAATAATAACACCACATTTTCTTAAAGTTGAACATATGTTTTAAGTTTTAAGAGACAAACTTATTTACGGTGGGGTGAATCGGGACAGTCCGGGAGTGTTTTCGACGGTCTGGATTTTAAATAAGCTTTTTTGGAGAAGAGTCTCCAAAACACTTTTGGAAAGTCTGGATTCAAAAAATTATTTACGGACCACCCTCTGTAAATAAGTTTTTCTCATGTTTTAAAAACCTAGCTAGCTAGTTGCTTCAGAATCAGAATGAGACATTCTTCATGTCATGCACTGATTTATCAAAATCGAAGAGGCAAGTATTTGATGAATAACAGCCATGGAATGGAAGCCAATAGAATCGAGAAGATCGAACAGCCAGCCAATGAACAGAGGAAAGACGGCTCAGTACTACTGCATGCTTTTAAGATTTGATATGATAATGATGCATGCTGTGGAATTTCACAACTATCTTTTGACGAATTGGAATTGTCACACATAGAAATGACTTAATACAAGGTGCAGTGGTGTACATATAAAACTGCCGACCAAATGGGTCCGTCCACTTTCATGAGGACATTCGTGTTTGCTAAAATGGGGCTGATGACTTTTTAAGAGTAATATTGGTTGTGGCGGCTAGATTTCGCCCCCACCAGATGACAAACTTGTGCACCCGTGCGCTCTCTCTCTCTCTCTCTCTCTCTCTCTCTCTCTCTCTGATGAACGCAGGGCCGGCCCAGGCCCAAGGCTCAAGAGGCATCCAAAAAATTTTAAATTTTAGGGGCACTTCAATATTATTTGTAAATTAGTATATATATATATTATTTGTTCGTTTTATAACACAAATGTCCTAGCTAGCTCAGTAATAAGTTGATTTTAGTCTATTTGGAGTGTCCGAGTTCAAGTCTTCTTTTAACTGCCAGATTTCGAAACCAAGTCAAATAGAATTCAAGCCAAGCACTTTCTTTTGAAATGTTTTTCCCCCGAAAATAATGCTATTGTAATTGCCAGGTTTTGGTTTCAAAACCAAGTCAAATAGAATTCAAGCCAACTACTTTGGTCGTTGGTGACAAATAAATTAACATGCATTATAAAGTCTAAAGTAATAATATAAAGAAACATTTCTATCATAGTTGTTTAATTCTAAAAATACGTAGGGCACCACCCCACAATTTAGCCTTGAGGCATCCAAATCCCTTGGACTGATCCTGGACGAACGGGACAAAAAAATCAAATTGATTTTTTTTTGGGTCCCATATATTGAATAGGAACAACACTAGTTATTACATATGTGTGGTTGAGAATTAGTTTGGAGCACCGTCGGGCATAGAATATTTTTAATTTCCTCCATATTCACAACCCAGCCTAATCAATACAATAAATAAGCTCATTATAAACAAAGCAAGAAAGGAAAAACCCCTCTAAGGAATGAACATTATCACGTATGTGGAAAGATTCGAACTCCTGATCTTTAAGTAAGATGCAAGAGTACTGGCCAACAGAGCTAGCCCCGGCCAGTTGGTTATGTCCGGCTCGATTGGAAACCCCATTTTCTGCCCCACCAATCAGCACTTGCAAACTAATCAATTACTTGCCTCTGAAGGCTTTGGAAATACACGTGCACCAACAGAGACTATTAAGCTTGGGTTTTTTTCTTTTAACTCCATTACATTCCCACTGAGATGGGAATTACTAGCTTTGATGCAAGAAACATAGACCAATTTTTGGTCACGTGGCATCAAAGAAGTTCTCTCCCCTTAAAATCTCAGTGAAAGTCTTACCTGGATTAGAAATCTGTTATGGTGAAGAAGTTCTAATTAATCATCCCATCTTTAAATGAAGAAAGTATTTTGTTGACAATATACCAATTCTGCTAGCTAGGTTAAATTATTTGGTTTGACTTATTTTGCCTATAATATTGTTTTTTAGATGATGGACTATATTATGTTGACCATATCAACTGTTTGGACTTAATTGTTCAGTTTGGCTAATTTTTGTTTTTCTTTCTATTGGATTTTTGTATTTGGTTTAAAATGTCTTATTTTTGCGATTCGTCTGGATGAGAGTAATTGGCCGGAGGCAAAAAAGTTCTGAATGAAAACTTTATTAAGGTCAATAATGACGATTCTCTTTTGAGTTTTTTTAATGTGTTGAAAGTTGGTTCGTGTTTTATTATTTTTTCAAACCCTCTTATCAAAACGAAGTGATATCCCTTAGATAGTGATAAAAAAAACTCTTAAAAGAGTCACTAAAAAATTAAAATAAAAGATTAAGTTAGGCCAGGAATAGAACACCATTGGAGCACAAATAGAGCACAACTAGACATTGTGATTTGTTTTGGTTTGATGTAAGTTAGGCCAAGAATATCGATATTAATCCTTGGAATTCAAGGCGGATGGCCAGTAGCCCAAAGAAAATAAAGAATTGGTTACATTTTTCTTAGGATCTCCTCTTATAGATAGATTCACATAGAAGTGGGTAAATTTATATTGTATCATAATTGTGAAATTATGATTAAGCTGACCAAATTAAAAGTTGGCATTGTTTGTTATGTATATAATAGTTAAAGACTAGCTTTTAAGTTACTTAAAATTTAATATCTGGTTTCAAAAACACCCTAACCCAACTTCGCTCCAAATCTAATTTTAGATCATTTTTTCAACTTCAAGAAAATGTCTTTTATGTCTTTCAAAATAAACTTCAATAATGGTGTGTAAATGTCAATAATGGTGTTCTATAAGTGACTATTTTTGCAGTGAACAAACTGTGTCTGGGAAGAAATATTCAACACCACAAAGGATGAAAGGTAGAAAAAGTAATACAAGGGCTTATTATATTACTGTAACTCAGAAGGACAGGGTCATACTTCAAAGCTGACGACTCCTGACAAAAATTATACTACAGTAGCTGAATTGCCGTTACCCCCAATACATTCCAATATCTCTCTTCTTCTTTTTAATAATTGATGTCCGGATCGGTCTGCGCGCATTTCGACTAATTTCGAGATCGATTATTAAGTTGAGGATCAAACAAACCTCTAGCGGCCCCAAAATGTGAAATGTTAAACCTTTATGGGATTCAAACTTATGATCACCTCTTAAAAGACAAATTTGGTCTTTAGTTATTTTCTCGTACACATTTGACCAAACACTTAACTCCTTTCTTTGGTCTTCGCCTCTTCTCTCTCTCAATGTCACCTTCATGATCTGACATTCACAATCTGTTTACTTTATACAGACTGCAAGTATATATATGATTGATATGTTCTCAGTTCTCATTACACAATACAAGTTGCATACTAACTCATAAACACAAAGTTAGGTTCCAATGGTATCACAATCGTACTCTACTTCCTCCTCCTCCTCCTCCACCACCAACCCTTTTCCATGCCCACAAGAACGTGACAAATTCAAACCACCCCCGCCTCCGTCGCCAGCACCCCATTTTCATTCCTCGCTCCATTCTGTTCGTAAGCTTTCGACGAAGATAATGAAAGAGCCAATAGCCCCGCTGCCACCGACTCCGCGTAGAGTCTACAAGGTGGATCCTTCAAACTTCAAACAACTGGTTCAGAAGCTAACTGCGGCACCTGAGTTCCAGTCACGACGTCTCGAGAGCGTGGCACCTCCCCCACTTAGTCTCCCAACAACCACAGTATCTGATAAATCATCAACCACCTTAGAGCTCCTTCCGTCACCCATTGCCATAACACCTACTATGTCTGAAACTTACAGTGAGTTGATGAGTGAGAAGCTGGAGATACAGGCGTGGAAGCAATCAGACAGTTTGGCGACGACGAGTGCCATGGGATTTAGTCCGTCGCCAATGTCTCATGCATGGTACTGTTCCAGTGAAATACTGGATACACAGCCATTTTCACTGGATACAGAGCCATGGAAGCAATCAGAGAGTTTGGCAATAGCGAGTCCCATGGGATCCAGTCTATCGCCAGCGTCCCATCTGTGGTGTTCCTTCCCCCTTCTGAGTCCGGGAACTGTATCGTCTTTGGAGAAGGGCATGTGGATCAGGGATGGACGCATGATTTGAAGTTTGGGTTGGTGGACATTAAAAATAATTGAAGTACTAATACCCGAACTAATATGATATTTTATCCAAGCATTTCCAAAAATATTTTTATTTTAAAAGTACTCTTGGTTGTATGTACGGGTGTTAGACTGTTCAAAATGATATTGGGTGGGCGAATGTGTGTATATATATATATATATATATATATATATATACTTTTAATACTTTTGAGATGAAAACTATTATAATTCTCTGTAAAAACTTGAAACATGGGTAAGGCAGTTGCCCGGACTCATCTGCCCATCTACCTCTCCTTGATGCAGATCCCCTACAAGTAAAAGCAACTTCAGCCTCTTGTAATCTCTATCTCTTGTTACAGTTCTGTAAAAAAACCCCTTTCCCATGTCGGTTTTTGGAGGATATAAAATGCATGAATTCTTGTACTGCTTTTCCCTCTGAAGAATGCAAATTAGATGTCATCGTTTTAAGTTCTTTGTGATAACCATTAACTGCACTGGTTGTTTTCAACCTACCTCAGGCTTCCAAAAAGACCAAATCAATGACTACCGATTTGGACAAAGCCAACTAAGGTTTTGCATTTTTAACCATTGGGAGGGAGGGAAGAGGAAAAAAAAACAAGGTGCTTTGTTCTTCCGGTTGCCTCACACACACGCAAGTGGCTGTAGAAAACTTGGTGAAACTGGGGAAAATTTAAGGCGTGGGGTTTATATGTTTTTATTTGTTTACCTTAGTTTCTAATATTCTCATATTCGGGTTTTCTGTGTTAAGCGGACAAAAGAAGTAACGACGGGAAAGATGGGCACGCCAGAGATGGAGTTGTTGGAGTGGGTAGAAAGAGATCAGGTGAGATGGAGAAAGAAGAGAGGAAGTGGGTGATTTTAGGTTTTAATCTCAATCATTCATTTCAATGGCTGAAATATAATGTCAAAATTTGTGTCCAAGGAACCGGCCCTATATATATAAGTTTTAATCTCAGCCATTCATTTCAATGGCTGAGATGGAGTGTCAAAACTGGTTTTTAAATTTGTGTCCACATAACCGGCCAAGACCTTTTAAGAAAGCATTCTTGTTGGAAGTTCGACGTTATTCGGTTTGGAACTGAACTTTTAGTGGAGCATAACTTGGCTTCCTATCTTGTCCTGAACAATGTTGTTTGATAAAAGGTTATTTAGCACTTCTAGATTCTCTTACAGAACACTGCATACACCGGTGGATAATGGCAAACAATCAGCGCCTTAGGGTCACCCATTGGTTACCTATATAGCAAGGGGACTGGCATTCTCTCACATCGAAATCAATAAGAATGTGTCAAGCCAATCAATTTAATTTATTGAGACAGTGAGGAGGCTAACTATTTTCAAACATCTATTTTTACAGACGTGTAATACTTGAAAATGCTCCAAGTTTTCTCCTGAGCGTGGGTCGAAAATCCAACAAAAAAGAAGAAGAAGAAGCAGCAGCAGCGTTGTGCTGAGACAAAGGTGACAGATAATATGAGCCTAAATTTCGACAAGAACAACTTAATTATACTAGTCATGGAGATCAAAGCAAATTCTGATGAGAAATAACAGAGAAATTAAGGACAGCGGAGATAAAAATTACGGTCTCAAAAAGCTTAGTACTGCTTAATTACACTTCTAGGACGTTTAAAATCGACTGGCCGTAAACATAGTAATCTGTGCGAGATAAGCCATAGGCCTCATAGTGGGATTCCCCAGCAATGGTTTTCTCACGCATCTCCAATATGAACCAAAAAACATGAATCTTAGGAGCATTCTTCACTGCTAGGGCCCATGCCACACCCAACTTTCCCCTCCCTAGTGAAACTAAACGTGCGCCCCCGACGACGAGGGGTATCCATTCGAAATCATCATCGTCATCGTCGCTGTCATCATCGACAGACGAAGACGATCCTCCTCCTCATACCATGTTAACTGTCTTCACCTCGTTGTTAGGCTCCGAGAGATCGAGGGTGAACAAGTAACCAGTAATGCACGCGTCCATGAAATACAGAACCCTGTCATAAAAGGCAGATGTCCACCTATTTTTTCCGAAATTCTTATGATACATCTTCCATCTATCAGCATCCGCGTCGTAACCATAAAGACGTTCGTTCATATGACCAAACACGAAGATCCGCTTTCCCCATCGAGGACAGCATGCCCGTTTACTAAAACGGGCGCATCCTCTCTGTCCTTCAACTCGATCCAACTCTCCTCCTCCCTGCGGGTATCGAAAACTTCGGGCACTATAGTTGAAACCTGAAAAGGACCGTCAGGTACGAAACCTCCAAGGACGTAGATCTTCCCGTCTATGTGGACGCCGTAGGGTTCCTGTCTCGGTCTATTCAGGGAAAAGCTTAGTTTCTTCCACCCTTTCTCGGGGCAAAGGGTGTCGATATAGAACACGTCGCGAGTGCATGGAGGGTTCCAGTCCTCCACCTGCTCTTTGCCGCCGAAAACATATATGGTGGACCCAGCGGCGACGCAACTGGAATAGCATCGGAATGGTTCTGGATCCAGAGCCGGAAGCAAGAGTTTGTCGTCGCCAACTTGATCAAGTTTGTTCTAGATCACAAACATAGTTTTAAATCGCGGTATCGGTCGCCGTCGCGGTATCGGTCGCGGTATATCGGTATCGGGACATATCGGTGATACGTCGCGGGAATCGGGTGTCGCGGTCGTGAATTTTTAAAAATCATCAGCAACATGTATAAAACTTGAAAAATATACTGTTGCCCCAAACATTGGCTTAAATTATCACATTTTATTTAGTTTAAGACATGTAATAGCCCATTCTCTTTATGTGAAATATCCGATAATTTATCAAAACTCGCAAGTCAATAAGATTTTACAAATATGAGAAAAATGCAACATTATAAGTTTCGATATAATTGACATAAATAGCAAAAATAAGATGAAGACATTAAAATAAACACACTATAGAGGTTTTACATTACATAATCGCTAGCCACAATTAATTTCAAGCTCATAGCTTTTAAGTCAAACATAATTTTGCTAATACAACTTCAATGCCAGAATGAATGACGTGGAGGTACCGATACGTACATGAATGACGTGGAAGCAAATATATACATATGTGTGGAAGGAGCTCTGTTTTTTGATTTTTTCTGTTTTTTTTTTAAGCTCTGTTTTTTTGGTTTTTTCTGTTTTTTTTTTTCCAGAACCGATACGTACCGGCCGTAACGGCTGTATCGGCCGTACCGGTCCAAAAATCGGTTACAGACCGATACGTTTCGGGAACCGGCTGATACGCCTGTGAATTTCAATCTCACCGATATATCGGCCTATATCCGAACCGGGAGTCGAAAATTCCGGTACGAACCGGCCGATACGTACCGTATCGGCCGATATTTAAAACTATGATCACAAACCATTCGTTCCTGTCCGCGGCCACAGCAGCGTGGAAGTAAATCCTTGGATCGCATATATCTCCTTGATGTTTCCGCTCTACAATTTCTGAACCGGCTTGGGTCTCGGTGGTCGACATCTCACTGTCACAACTCTTTTAGGGCTTCCGAATTTAGGGCTTTCTTATGTATATATACACAATACAAAGAGAGAGAAAGAGAGAGGAGAAATTTTGCAGTGCCAAGCGGGAACCGGCCACGTGGCGCCGAGCACGCATCTCGGCCGTTCAAACGTGTTTTGAACGGTCCAGATTTATTTGGGCTTGAGGGGATTTTTTGGTAATTTTACACTCAAAATTTACCCAAACAGATCTGAGCTGTTCAAAATACGTTTGGACGGCTGAAATGGTGCTCGGCACCACGTGGCTGTACCCACCCGGCATTGACAAACTTCTCGAGAGAGAGAGAGAGAGAGAGAGAGAGAGAGAGAGAGAGATGACGTTGGGCGCATCAAGATATGCCACATGTGACGCTTTTTTCACCGACCTACTTTCGCATACGTTACCTCTTTTCTTTTCTTTTTTTGACATGATACATGTCACGGGGTTGTTTTCCGTCTAGAAATTTGTCCATGATAGCATCAAGTTTGCCAGCAATTTGGTTTCAGCCAACTAGTGTTTACTCACACACCCGATATGTTTGAACGTCTAGAAACACACTCAAGAGTTACGGAAGCCATCCCAACCTTTATTAAGCATCAACTTACAAAGGAACACACTCAAGAGCCTAGACAGAACATCCCCCTGCCTTAGGCTACGAAAATGCCTTGCTTATATAGGTTTACAATCATAAAAACGTGGCCATTAAGTACATGAGATCATGGGGCCAACCCATGATCTTGCAGTTGACACCCTCAACTGCCCTAGGGCTGTGCTGGCTTTGCCAGAATCTACCAGCACATTGAAATATGAAATTGCTTGGAGATAACTGTCGATAACTGCCTGTTTCTACCTTGGGCACCTGTCCCATGCTCCCAGCAACACGTGCAGAATGCTGTTAACCGTCAATAACCGTTTTGCCTGAGCTAACTCAAGTCTGCCTCCGTTTTGCCTGAGCCAACTCAAGGCTGCCTGGCCAATTTCGTGATCCAACCCCACCTCCTAATACTAAGCCGTTTTTTCTCGATTGTCTTGTCCCACAAGCCTGCTTCCCCGTTTAGCATCCCTGCCTCGATATCATTAGGCCTTCACGTGCATCATGACTGCCACTTACCTAAGGGACCAGTGCCAACACCAACCGACACCATAGGGTCACCTTGTAAAGACATGTCTGCCTCATGCCTTTGATTCCATCGGTTGACTAGGGTGTAAGGTGCCACTACTAGCCAAGCTTAGCAAGCCTTGGAAATCAAGGTGCTATCAAACCACCCCCACCAGAGGAAGTCGACGTCCTCGTCGGTAAGGCCCGGAAGTACTCCAGCACTTACTTCTCAGACTGCCACAAAGTTCCATCTGTTTCCCATGTAGCCTCTGGGTCTTGCCTATTTTCACACTTCGCCAAACAGGAGGTTCTCCCACTTGTCTCGCTTTGCCCTTTCGCCATATCACCTAGAATCCCATGCACCTGAATTGCGAGAGAAGCCCTTTGAGCTTGTTTTCTTCCAACATCTACCAAGTTTGGAAAATTCTGCACTTGAATTGTCGATAGACAGCCAACTGTTGCTTTCCTTGCCCGCTTTCCCTACTCTGCCTTAGAACAACACGGTACAAAGCGAGGCCATTTCTCATCAGCAATCAAAATCCCCCCGAGATGTGGCATCACAGCCACTTTTGCAGCCACAAAAAACTCATTGCCCAGTATAAGTTCGAAGTCGTCAAGCGGATACACCATCAAATCCATTTGCCCGTTTCAGTCCTTGATCCTCAAAGCGACATTGCCCGTCATTCCATGCCCCGCCTGTGCATTGGAATTTTCTGTCTTGATCCGACTAAAACTTTCAATGACTTTTAATCCGAGCGACTGCACCACCCATTTTGAAACAAAGTTGTGTGTGGCCCCCGTGTCCACCATGGCCAACACTTCCGTTTCACAAAGCAACACTTTGACGTACATCAAACCAGATCTCTGTGAGGTTACTGCCTTGTCTGCATGAATCACGTTGATGAATCACGTTGAGCAATTACATAGGGTTGACTTGAACATGCACTTCCGAGTCTGAATCACCATATTTCCCTTCATCCACGCAAATAGCATTCAACTTTTCACACTTTGGGCAATCCTTTGCCTGATGAGGCCCATCGCAAATGAAACAACCCTTGCTGAAATTCCCTTTGCCTTGCCGTTTGTCCTCCATAAGTCCTTAGTGGATTCGACTTCGGTCTTACCGGGTATTGTGCTACATCGGTCTCAGCCCTACGCTTGGGGTGATAAGTACCAAAATATACATATTTTGGCCCTCTAATCTACATTTAATAGTCCTTTATTTTTGTTAACTGATTTTTATTCTGTGTTTTAATGTTTATAGGTTGCTCGAGCTCGGTTTCCAATAATTTGGGTAAAAAGAAGATTTTATAGAAGTTCTGGATCAAAATGCAAAGTCCTTCGAAGTTGAATGGCTAATGTTTTATTATGTGAAGTCCAAGGGCCAATATGTAATTTATACTTTCAATCCCTATAAAGCTAAACTTATACCTACTGAGTAAGGGTTTCTCGGCAGCTTTTGGAAAAAAAAAAGAACGACAGTAAAAAAAAGAAAAAGCTACGCACAGGAGGCGATTTCCCACTGGTGGAACAAAAGGCTGCGCAAAAACGGAGAACAAGAGCTGTGCGAATTGTATTGTGCCGAATATTATCTTGCAGTTTTATACTCATGTTTTTCTTTTCAGATTTTATTTTCCTTTCAAGTTTTCAAGTTTTGTTCAGATCTTCGCACTCCGGTAATTCGTATTAATTTTTGTTTTTCGTTAAAATTATTCGTTGATATTCAATTAGTTGGTAGTTCTTGTTTATTGTTTTCACCTCCAGTTAAAAAGCATGATTAATTCTAGGGTTTTATTCTTTTTAGTTTTAATAATGAGTGAGTAGTTTTTCTGAGATTCGGTCGCTGGGTAAAGGCGCGCAGCAACTCAATTAGGATTTGTCTCACAGCTATTTCGTACATTAATTTAATTAAATAAATTTAGTTGGTGAAAACTACGTCCGTTGGACGAATCCGAGGCATTGCCTGGACTCATGTGAGCAGGAACATGAGACCAAAACCTGTTTGCTGCTGTGTACGGGACCGGCAACCTTAGGATTCGCATCCTTCGGAGTTTCCAATTCTCCCTGAATTTAACCATTTTTTTAGAATTTTGAAAAGCGAGCGGATTCTGATTGGGTAGCGAGCGCCGGATTCCCTACGACTGTGGCTCTCTTTTTAATCATTTGAGCAAGTTATTTGTTAGTATTAATTAATCTCAATCAAATCAACAAAGGGTGGCTACCTAAGAGCCCGTTAAATTAGTAACAACCCGAGTTTTTAGTCAGCACACATCACCGTCTTCGTGGATTCGACTCCGGTCTTACCGGATATTGTGCTACGTCGGTCTCCGCCCTACGCTTGGGGTAACCCATTATTTTAGGTCTAGGATTCCGTCAAGCATTTTTGGCGCCGTTGCCGGGGACGGTTACGTGTGTTAAAGAATTCGGGTAGTTAGTTTTATTTTTGTTTTTATTTTTAGTTTTGTTTGAGGCCATCATAGGTAGAGGTGCGCAATCCTCCATTGTAGGAAAGCAATCACCTCTAAAGCCTAAGTACTACCGAGACAATACCAGGCTTCTCGTAGCCATTGAGAGAGAGCCGAGAGTAATCGTGGAGGGAGAGTCTTTTAGTGGTGATTCTTTTGATATCGGTGCCCTTTTTGTTGATTTAATAATTGAGCCACCAATAGTAGAGCCACCGATGTCGATGCGTGCACACATGCATCCTGAGAGGACCACTCCTCTCGGTCCAATAGTTTTACCAACCGAGACGGTGGAAGCACGTAATGCTTTCACCATTAAACCTGGTACGCATAATGCCCTTCCCCTGTTTTGTGGGAAGGAGAATGAGGATCCGTACGAGCACGTCCGTCATTTCGAGGGGTTGGTGCTCACCCTGGCAACCACTACTCAGTGGGAGAATGCTTGCCTTAAGCTTTTCCCAGCATCGCTCAGGGACAATGCAGATAAGTGGCTGCGGATGCAGAAGCCACAATCTCTCATGACGTGGGCTGCTGTCCGAGATTTATTTTACAAGAAATATTTCTCGGAAAGTAAATCGAAGTACCTGACTCGCCAAGTCCAATCGTATAAGCAGAAAGAGGGTGAGTCGTTTTTAAGGTGCTGGGAGCGGTTTAAGGACTTGCTATTGTCCCTACCGCATCATGGTTTCGTGAAACACCAGTTGGTGTCATTTTTCTATTTGGGCTTGAATGTTGCTACGGTCCAACAAATGGAGTACCTCTGTAAAGAGGAGGATTTTCTAGATAAGTCCCCAGATGATGCATGGGACTTTCTCGACGAGTTGGCCGAGAAGCACCGAAGTTGGGAACCTTCCGACCTCGGTGATAGGGCCATGGCTGCACAGGGACCCAGTGGGTCTGGCATTTTTCCTTCTAGTGTACGAGAGCACAATGTCTAGTCTCAGCTGGACAAGATGGCTAAACAGTTAGAGGACTTGAAGCTTAAGCAAGTCCATCAGGCGAATGAGGTAAGAGTTGAAGAGGTGTGTGCATTATGTGAGTGTCCGGGGCATCTTGTCACTGCTTGCCCCGCATTTCCCATTGTCAAAGACGCATACCATAGTAACCAGGCTGAGGTGAACGCGCTTAACCAGCGTTGGGATCTTTATTCAAATACCTACAATCCAGGGTGGGCCCAAAACCCACTTTTGAGTTGGAAGGATCAAAAAGCCCCGGTGCAACCCCAAGCACCACCTCAACCGCAAGTTCAGCAGTTTTGGCCTCCTCAAGGCCAAATGACCCAGTTTCGTTACCCACCTCAGCAGCAGCAGGGGTTCGGTCCTTCATCTTTTGGACCACCCCCAGGCATAAACCATCCCCCGCGGGATAAGCAGACTGATGAGATGATGAAGGCTCTCATGCAGTCTCAGTTAAGCTTCACTGAACAAACCAAACAGGCAATTGGTGACATTAGAACCCAATTGACCCAGTTGACGGCGGCAGTTGGACAAGTCCAACAAGAGAAGGGAAAGTTTCCTTCTCAACCTTTAGTCAATGCCACTGGTACCCATTATGTGGGCGATTCTTCTGGCCCAAGTAATCCGAATCTCAGTCTGGAAGATGCTAAGGCGATCACCACTCTCAGAAGTGGGAAGGTGATTGACAAAGATTTGCCCCTAAAGCAGAAATCGGTGCCACCCCCCGTGCCGGTAGCTATTCCAGCAATCATTCCAGATTTGGGATGTATTCCTGAGGTAGAAAAAGAGAAGGAGTCTCCTGAAATGGTAGTGCCTGCAACTGCGGCCCCCGCGACTCCAATGCCACCCGTTGCTCCATATCCAAATCGCTTGGTGGCGAAACCTAAGGTCAATGTGAACTCTCAAATGCTTGAATTATTCAAGAAAGTTCAGTTTCCTATTTCTTTGATGGAAGCCATTGACGCAATTCCTCAGTTTGCTAAGGTCTTGAAGGATCTGTGCACGTCGAAGCGGAGAACCAAGAGTCAAGACAAAGTGTTTCTGACGGAGCAAGTGAGCTCCATTCTCCAGGCTGAGATCCCCACCAAGTGTAAGGACCCTGGTTGTCCCACCATCCCCATAGGTATCGCGGGCCAAAAGTTTGATAAAGCTTTGCTTGATTTAGGAGCGAGTGTGAACTTGCTCCCATATTCGGTATACTTGAAACTGGGCTTAGGCGATTTGAAAGCCACTCCAGTCACGCTACAGTTGGCTGACCGGAGTGTGAGAGTTCCAAACGGAGTGGTGGAGGATGTTTTAATTCAAGTGGGCGAGTTCCTATTTCCAGTCGATTTCATCATCCTGGATACTTGCCCGATTCCGAAGGTTTTTGAGAAGACTCCTATCATCCTAGGCCGTCCATTTTTAGCCACTTCCAGTGCTGTCATGAATTGCAAAACTGGACAAGTCCAATTGTCGTTTGGGGACTTGAAAATGGAGGTGAATGTTTTCAACGTGGATAGCCGGGTTGAGGATGATGAGGAGATATATGAGGTGAGTTTGATCGACACGCTGGTACAAGAGCATGTCGATAGTGTGTTATACAAGTATCCTCTGGAGATAGCCTTAACCGCCGAAGAGGCGTCATTTTTAGATTCTCCAGAGGTAGGAAGTTTGATGGAGATGCTTGCAGTGGAGGATGTGTGTGGCGCAGCTTGGAACCCAGTTCCTGAGCCACTGGGCGCCCCATCTCCTAAAGTTCTCCCATCGTCTGTCCAGCCGCCTAAACCAGAGTTAAAGCCTCTGCCGGACACGCTTAAGTATGCCTTCCTTAAAGGCGATGATACTTTTCCGGTAGTGATTTCCTCATCCCTCAAGGAGGATCAAGAGGCTAAGTTGCTTGCCTTGTTGAGAAAGCACGTGGGTGCAATAGGCTGGACAATAGCGGATTTACAAGGAATTAGTCCAACGGTGTGTACACACCGCATTTTTCTAGATGAGGATGTGAAGCCTTCTAAGCAACCTCAGCGTCGTCTGAACCCCAATATGAAAGAGGTGGTTCGAGCTGAGGTGCTGAAGCTTTTAGATGCGGGTATTATTTACCCGATATCCCATAGTGAGTGGGTGAGCCCAGTGCAGGTGGTGCCTAAGAAGGCAGGAGTGACCGTTGTGAGAAACGGCGAGGGCGAGCTAGTGCCGACCCGTGTTCAAACCGGGTGGCGAGTTTGCATCGATTACCGGAAGCTCAATGCGAGCACCCGGAAAGACCATTTTCCTCTCCCATTCATTGATCAAATTCTGGAGAGAGTGGCTGGCCGGGCATTTTATTGCTTCCTTGATGGGTACTCTGGCTACAATCAAATTGAGGTAGCCATGGAGGATCAGGAGAAGACCACCTTCACGTGCCCTTATGGTACGTTTGCCTACCGTCGCATGCCCTTTGGCTTGTGCAATGCTCCCGGAACCTTTTCAAGGTGCATGATGGGAATATTTAGCGACATGGTAGAGAAGATCGTGGAGGTGTTTATGGATGACTTTTCAGTTTTTGGGGATTCGTTTGACGAATGCCTCGAGAATTTAGGAAAGGTCTTGCAACGGTGCGAGGAAAAGCAACTTGTGCTTAATTAGGAGAAGTGCCACTTCATGGTGAACCAAGAGATTGTGTTGGGACACATTGTTTCATCCAAGGGTATTGAGGTGGATAAGGCGAAGATTGATTTGATAGCAAATCTTCCCACTCCAAAGTCTGTAAAAGACATTCGATCTTTCCTCGGTCACGCCGGTTTCTACCGGCGTTTCATTAAGGGATTTAGTGCTATCTCCCGGTCATTGTGCCATTTACTGTCAAAAGACACGCCCTTTATATGGTCCGAGGCGTGTGAGGAGGCTTTTCAGACGTTGAAGCGGAGTCTCACTACTCCGCCGATCGTGCAGCCTCCAGATTGGAGTTTGCCCTTTGAGTTGATGTGTGATGCCTCCGACTATGCAGTCGGAGCAGTTTTAGGGCAGAGGCGAGGGAAAGATCCCTGCGTTGTTTATTATGCGAGCAAGACGCTGAATGAGGCACAAATGAATTATACCACCACCGAGAAAGAGTTGCTGGCGGTGGTATTTGCCTTAGATAAGTTTCGATCCTACTTGTTAGGGTCGCAGATTGTGGTTTTTACCGATCATGCGGCTTTGAAGTACTTAATGACCAAGCAGGATGCGAAAGCTCGCCTTATCCGGTGGATTCTTTTGCTGCAAGAATTCCACATTGTCATTAAGGATAAGAAAGGGGTTGAGAATGTAGTGGCCGACCATCTGTCTCGTCTTGAGTTTGAGGACCCCACCTCTCATCTCCCCATTGTGGATACTTTCCCTGACGAGCAGTTGTTTGCTACTAATATATGCCCATGGTTTGCAGATATCGCCAATTATTTGGTGACTGGGCAAATTCCACCCCATTGGTCCACAGCTGAGAAGCAGCGATTTTTGAGAGAGGTCCGGCAATATATCTACGATGATCCATATGTGTTCAAGTATTGCGCGGACCAACTTTTGCGTCGATGTGTCCCCGACACTGATCAAAGGGGAGTTTTAGAGTTTTGTCACACCGAGGCGTGTGGAGGTCATTTCTCCGCAAAGAAGACCGCCGCCAAGGTCAGTGAGTGTGGTTTCTATTGGCCGAGTCTATTTAAGGATGCGTATGTCTTTTGTAAGTCGTGTGACCGATGTCAGAAATTAGGTAAAATTGGCTCGCGGAATATGATGCCCCTCCAGAACATTTTTGTGATAGAGGTTTTCGATTGTTGGGGCATTGATTTCATGGGCCCGTTTCCAGGGTCATACGGTTATGAGTACATCCTCCTGGCGGTGGATTACGTTTCCAAGTGGGTTGAGGCAATCCCCACTAAGACCAGCGATTCTAAGGTCGTGCTAGAGTTCTTGCGAACTAACATTTTGTCAAGATTTGGCATGCCACGTGCCATTATCTCTGATCAGGGCACACATTTTTGCAATAGGTCTTTTGGGGCATTAATGAGCAAGTATGGCATCTCTCACAAGGTGTCTACTGCCTATCACCCTCAAACAAATGGTCAGGCTGAGCTAGCAAATCGCGAGATTAAGGGGATTCTAGAGAAGACCGTGAACCCGAATAGGAAGGATTGGTCACTTCGGTTGACCGATGCCTTGTGGGCCTACCGCACTGCTTACAAGACCGTGTTGGGTGCTTCACCCTACCGGCTCGTTTATGGTAAGGCGTGTCACTTGCCCGTTGAGATGGAGCATAAGGCCTATTGGGCAATTAAGACGCTAAATGCGCGTTTACCAGAGGCAGGTGCCCATAGGAAGCTCCAGTTGTGTGAGCTTGAGGAAATTAGGAATGACGCGTATGAGAGTGCGAGTATTTATAAGGCTAAGGTTAAGGCGTATCATGATAGAAATATTCAGCACAAAACCTTTAGTGTTGGTCAGGAAGTGTTACTGTATAACTCGCGCCTTCATTTGTTTCCTGGTAAGTTGAGGTCCCGTTGGGATGGTCCCTACGTTGTGCATAAGGTGTATCCGAATGGTTCGGTAGATGTTTGTGACCCTAAGAATAACAATGTTTCCAAGGTTAATGGGCAGCGTCTAAAGCCATTTTTGGAATATGTGGAAGTAGGTGAACCTGATGAGATTTTGGTCGATCCTGTTTATTCGGATGACCCTGTTGTGTAGCTGTTGGGCTATATCCTGACGGGTAGCTTTTGCGTACCACTCTCTTCACTAAGAAGTGGACCCGGCTCCTAGCAATAGGGGTACCCATCATTGACTTGGGTTTTGGGCACAATATCTGTATACTTGTTCTTTTATTTCTTGTTAAGCTTTTAAATCCAAAAAAAAAAAAAAAAAGGAAATTGGAAAAGGAAAAAAATTAGCATAATGGTCTGGTATAGCCACCTGGTCGAAGCTATGTATGTAGTACTTAGGAGGTTGGGCCTGACGGCAGGCGCGTAGTTAGCAGCGAGAATTCTGTTCGAACCATCTGACTTTAATGTCCAAACTCTGTGGAGATTGCTTCACAAACGGAGTGGTGGGTAAGGAATTTGGCAGCCCCAGAGGGAGTGACAGCCTATTAGATGATGGTACCATTTCTCAAGATATCATTGAATCCTATGCATATTGTCCTTCCAACAAATAGGGAAACACAGTCTTTGGCTAGGGAGAAAAGTAGTACTCGTGTCTTTCGCGTGAAGAAAGTGGATGGTTTAATTTTTTGTCTTTCATTTTATTTCTTGTCTTATTTATTTCTTTTAGTTATTTTTCTTGCTATCTTGGAGGCTAACATTTTGCAGGTTATTCGATCCAAGTTGGGGGGTCTCCCTCTCTCTATAGTTTACTCTGCTTAGCCCTTCTTTTTCGAGGTGATATCTATCCTCTCTTTTATGTTTATGTCCTATCTTTATTTTTCATGCTTTCAATGTGGACATTGAATAATTCAAGTTGGGGGGAAGGATCACTTTGTTCTTTATTTTGTTAAAAAAATTGAAAAAAATAAAAAATAGATGGAATTCTTTTTGCATGAGATTGAAAGCGGTTGAGATTGGCTCTTAGTTGATTGAGTTTGTGATGTGATAGTCATTGTTTTGATATTGTGGTGGCATAGTAGTTCTTTTTACTAGCCTGTCGCGAAGAATCTGTCATGGCATCTATTTTTAGCACATTTGCACTTCACGTCTGTTTGGGCTTTGGTTGCTTGTGAGCTGTGACTTAATTATTCTTGATGGCTAGTTTAGTGGAGACTTATGCCCCATGTGAGTTTAGAGCCTTATCTTTTCTTGGAGTGGTGTCAAATAAACTCTTGTTTTTCACGAAAAAAGTAAATTCGTTGTTGATCTCATTATTTTTGTCGTCGAGTGTTGGGAATATTGCCTACTTATCTCTTGGGTTTGGAAATTGCATGGTTGTATTGCTCTTTGGAGAGGATTATAGGTCATCTTTGCTATTTTGAGTCGGTTCATTTCTTTCTTTCACACGTTTATCACTTATGAACCAATTTGAGCCTCATGCATACAGCCTTTTTCTTGTTGAGCTCCACCATCTATATTGTGTCTTGAGAATGGTTAGTTAATGATGTGAAGGTGAATTATTGAGAGGGGGATGAGTGGAATTGTGAATTGAACTTTGATTGTTGGTTATCTTTCTCATTCAAAAGAAAAAGAGAGAGAAAGACAAAAAGGGAGGACACACCAAAATTATTGTAGAAGAAGAAACATTTGTTCTTAATGTGGGATTGTATTAAAGAGTTAGGGAGAGAGATATGGTGAAGTTGAAAAAAGAAAAAAAAAAAAATGGGCATCGTTATATTTGTCCTATGTGAATTATGGTTAGACTATTCTCAGACACTTGAATGTGTACCCTAACCTTGAAATATTTTCCCTACCCTAACGTTATCACCGGAATTGAAGTCCTATTTGATCCTAGGGGCAATGGTTTATGGATTGGTGGATAAAGAGAGTTTCCAACACTTGGTATTTCTTTCATGAGATCGTGTGTCTACTATATAAAGCTTTCTTTTCGTGTCAACTTGTGCAGGATACTTTTGCTTTCATTTACATAACATCCGCCTGCACATATTGAAAGTAATATGCACCTTGTTTTGAGTGATTTCAATTGTTGAGTGCATGACACGGTGAGATTTGAAGTTGAGACTCGGTCCAGAGAGAACTTTTGGTTATTTTTCACTTATAACCGAAGCCCTTGTTCACACACGCTGAGTATCGGTGCCATGACTTATTTTTCTGACTTGATAGTATCTAGAACTGTTTATGCCCATTATCTCATTGCGATGGCTTCATATTCTTTGCTTGAAATATCATTAAGCCGTCTTACAGGTTTTTGGGGTTCATGTGAAAAGTATTCACAATGTTTGTGGGTGTTCATTGCTGTAAACCCTCACGAGACTCCACTCGTCCTCTGGGGATCGCCTAGGGGTTTAAAAGGCTTGTTGCACATGCTAAGTGCAATCGTGAGTCCTACGAAAGTGACATAGTTAGAATTTATTTATTTTTATTCTCTTTGCTCGAGGACTAGCAAAATGTAAGTTGGGGGGTGTGATAAGTACCAAAATATACATATTTTGGCCCTCTAATCTACATTTATTAGTCCTTTATTTTTGTTAACTGATTTTTATTCTGTGTTTTAATGTTTATAGGTTGCTCGAGCTCGGTTTCCAATAATTTGGGTAAAAAGAAGATTTTATAGAAGTTCTAGATCAAAATGCAAAGTCCTTCGAAGTTGAATGGCTAATGTTTTATTATGTGAAGTCCAAGGGTCAATATGTAATTTATACTTTCAATCCCTATAAAGCTAAACTTATACCTACTGAGTAAGGGTTCCTCGGCAGCTTTTGGAAAAAAAAAAAGGACGACAGTAAAAAAAAGAAAAAGCTACGCACAGGAGGCGATTTCCCACGGGCGGAACAAAAGGCTGCGCAAAAACGGAGAACAAGAGCTGTGCGAATCGTATTGTGCCGAATATTATCTTGCAGTTTTATACTCACGTTTTTCTTTTCAGATTTTATTTTCCTTTCAAGTTTTGTTCAGATCTTCGCACTCCGGTAATTCGTATTAATTTTTGTTCTTCGTTAAAATTATTCGTTGATATTCAATTAGTTGGTAGTTCTTGTTTATTGTTTTCACCTCCAGTTAAAAAGCATGATTAATTTTAGGGTTTTATTCTTTTTATTTTTAATAATGAGTGAGTAGTTTTTCTGAGATTCGGTCGCTGGGTAAAGGCGCGCCGCAACTCAATTAGGATTTGTCTCGCAGCTATTCCGTACATTAATTTAATTAAATAAATTTAGTTGGTGAAAACTACGTCCGTTGGACGAATCCGAGGCATTGCCAGGACTCATGTGAGTAGGAACATGGGACCAAAACCTGTTTGCTGCTGTGTACGGGACCGGCAACCTTAGGATTCGCATCCTTCGGAGTTTCCAATTCTCCCTAAATTTAACCATTTTTTTAGAATTTTGAAAAGCGAGCGGATTCTGATTGGGTAGCGAGCGCCGGATTTCCTACGACCGTGTCTCTCTTTTTAATCATTTGAGCAAGTTATCTGTTAGTATTAATTAATCTCAATCAAATCAACAAAGGGTGGCTACCTAAGAGCCCGTTAAATTAGTAACAACCCGAGTTTTTAGTCAGCACACATCACCGTCTTTGTGGATTCGACTCCGGTCTTACCGGATATTGTGCTACGTCGGTCTCCGCCCTACGTTTGGGGTAACCCATTATTTTAGGTCTAGGATTCCGTCAAGCATGGGGCAACCCATTATTTTAGGTCTAGAAATCGGTCAAGCACACTCCGGTTCGGTTCAATTCCTTTTAGATTTAAGGTTTCGGTTCGGTTTGGTTGGGCTTTGGGTGAAAAGTCAAGTGACCAAACCAAACTGAAAATTTCAATTTTTTTTATTCCAAAACCAATTACGCTATGAATGTCAGACTTTGGGAGTACTTTGTGGCTCTAAGCCTCTCTATGGGAAAGACATGAGCACCTCCCAAACCAGCGGTGGATTTAAGAAGGGGCGAGTGGGGGCACCTGCCCCCACTGCTGCAAAATTCCGGAACTTTTTTTTTTATTTAAATTTTGCCTTTAAAAAAATATTTGCTCCTTAGTCCTACCTTTTTGTCCTCTTTACAATTTCCACCGACCAGCGAGGGCAGGGAACCAGAGAGGCAGAGAGCCGATCGTCGACATCGAAGCTCGTTGGACCAGCTCCAAGGCCGATCGCCAGAGATCGTCGGACAGTTGGGTATTTTTTTTCCTCGTTTTGTTTGTCCTCCCTTTACAAGCAAAACTAGGGTTGTTTCTCATTCCTTTTCCGTGAATCTGTGTTCGTATGAATCGTATTTTGATGATGATTCATCTGTTTGACTAATTCGAGTTCTTGTGGGGAAGAAAACAAGGGGACTGGGGACCTAGGGAGGTGAATCTGACAAATGATAATATACATATACCTATAGAATAATATAAAACAAGGGGAATAAAATAAGTCTACACTACTTTAGCAAACAAAATAATCAATAATGCCCACTACCATCAAAATGACCCCCTCTGTTTTTTTCCGGATGTGTTATAAACTATTTTTTGTTTACAGATATGGAGAGATACTATAAAACAAAGCCAAAAACTGATGAAATCCGTGATTCTCAAAAACAAGATGAGAGTTCTCTTTCCAAACGAAGTTGTGTGGATTTTAATTTGACAGAACTTCCAGCGGATCCAAGGCTATGTCCTTCGATTATGGATTGAAATCTAAATGATTAAGACTAAAAACAAGATGAGAGTTCTGTTATGCCCCTAGAGGTCTTCATTCCTGGCTACGCCACTGTCCCAAACCACAACTGGAATCAGAACTTGGGTTTTCGCCACTCATTTCCCTCAAGTCCAAAGTGTGGTTTGAACAAATTGCCTGTATTTCGGTGCTAAAAGTTGTCAGTTCTAGCTTTATGGTATGCATTGTTGTTGACAAAAGCACAGGTTCCCACACTATACTAACAATCAGAAATGGAAGAAATAGTTGAAAACAAAGCGGGTATTTAGAAGACAACAATTCCCATAAAAATAAACTACTAACTCAGAAGTGAGAAAATTAAGTCAATGATACAAAAAAAAGAGAGAAGGTGTTTCAAACTTTTACCTCTCTACAAACCATTGCGAAAACATCACCGACTGTGAGATTAAGCTATGGAGATGATGCTGCATCAGTTATTCATTTCCAATTAATTTTAGGAAAAAAAAAGACATGACAAAATGAAGCTCAATAGCTTGGTCAATTTGGACATATTGGTATGATATGCATGGTTGTCTGATCCAGTCTTGTAGATTCATTTGTGAATGCATGATGGTAATGGTGTTGGGCAAAAGGTGGCTAGGGAGGGAATTCTTGGGATTGGGATATGGTTTCTTTATGCAATGAAAATCATATTTATTTGAAGGAAATGCATTTTTTAAACCTCAATGGCAAAATCTATTAAGATAGTGCATAATTATTGCTTTTCTTTAATTTCCAGCCCCTTTCTCAGTTGAAAATTGAAACAGATGCATGAAGGTTGCTCCGTATTGATAACCCTGTAGGTTGGCTTAGCCACAGCACAATATATGATTTTGGTTATAGGAATTACAAAATAAACAAAGACTCCCGTTTGGTATTTGCAGTTGTAATCTCTATTTGCTTACTTGTATATGAAGCTTGCTCTGAATTGGGAGGATCCCAAATTTCAAATTTTTGTATATGAAGCATGTTTAATTGCAGTGGGAAAACATTAGTTATTGAGATCTCTATGGCATTTACTTCGCTATCTTCCACGTGCATCCCACGTGCCTCTTTGCTAGTTTGCCCAAATGTACCAGCCCATTAATTGTCCAACAAAAAAGTAAGCCCATTAGAACTAGCCAAACTTTACGACCCCAAAGAAATACTAAGACCAACCCTAAAGCAGAAAGACTGAGGCTCCTTTTATTTTGATGTAAAACAATTTTCTGTAAAATATTTTACCTATTTTCTGTCGTCTGACATTTCGTTTAGGAAAAGACCGTAAATTATTTTAGTAGATAAAACATTTTCGGTCATATGGATGAAAATATTTTACTCTTTAAAATAGCGTAAGTCATTTTTAGTTGCTTGTTACTTCACGTGCTCAATCAATATCGTGAGTTTGTTGGAGTCCTCCACAACACCAACCTTTTCATTCTCAGTATCTTTACGAAGTTGAACTACTCTAATCACAATCAATCTATATGCTCCATTTATGTCCAGTGTCTACTCTATTTTCGTTGAGGAAAATACTCTTCAACTATCAACCAAACATGCATCAAAACGACGAAACAGAAAATTTCTTTCTGGGGAAATTGTTTTTTATGGAAAATATTTTATACCAAAAAAAAAAAATTATGTTGAAACCAAATGGAGCCTAGAACAAATCCTAGTTGAAAAGGAGAAAAAAGCGCAGTAGAAACAGGTCGTTCTTCTTGACGCAGCTACAGCGACGATCGTTTCCTCTTCTATTTCATTGGTGAACCAAATCTGCAGAAACAACCGTGTCCACATTTTTTCCGCCGGATCTCGTAAGTATCACGCACCCGCGTCGTGTCGACACGGGTTCTTCTTCCAAAACTAGGAATCCGTGTAAAATCGACGAAGACATAAAACAGCATAGAGAATCAGAGATGTTTAATGAATAACTAATACTAAAAAGAACCCGATTGTTAATGAGTATATGTGTGTGTGTAGAGAGAGGGAGAGTATTCCAATACCATATCATGCAGGCATATCACTGTCTGAGACCAACAAGTACGTTTATATTAAATCCCAACTCTCCCGCATCACAAGCACTTGTAACATGGTAGTATTATTCATGTGATTAGATCTCTTTCTCAATCGCAGCTTTCGCGTTAAAACCATAAACCATAATCACCGATGAACGTTCCTACCGGTGAAGAAGACAACCACATAGGGGTTTTCCTTGACAAAAGCGATATCATCCAGACCTTCGACGATGAAGATCTTTCTAACGCGGAGGATGAACCGGGATCCGATGGTGAAGACCACAGATGGGTTTTCCTTGATGAAACCATCAACGACGATGATCTTTCTGAGGCGGAGGATGTACCAGGATCCAATGGCGAGGCAACTGATGAAGCCAATGATTCCATGAACATATTTACTAGTCACACAGACGCACTTTTTACATTAGCGCGTAGTCCAACAGATGGTACATTGGTGGTAACAGGGGGTGGATATGATAAAGGATTTCTTTGGACAATGGGGCAAGGAGATTGGACATTTGAGCTTCAAGGTCATAAAGATTCTGTGTCTAGTTTAGCCTTTAGTACTGATGGACAATTGCTTGCATCCGGAAGCTTTGATGGACTTGTTCAAATCTGGGACACAAATTCTGGCAGTCTCAAGTGTGCACTTGAAGGTTCTGGAAAGGACATTGAGTGGGTCAAGTGGCATCCAAGAGGACATCTGGTCTTGGCTGGTTTATTTGATTCTACTGTTTGGATGTGGAATGCGGACACAAGTTCATATCTTAATATGTTCTCGGGTCATACTGACAGTGTGACATGCGGTGATTTCACTCCTGATGGTAAACAAATTTGTACTGGTTCCAAGGATGCAACTTTGAGAATATGGAACCCGAGAATTGGCAAAACGGTCCATGTCGTTGGAGGTCATCCTTATCACACTAAAGGCTTGACATGTTTAACAATAACATCCGATTCAACACTTGCTCTTATTGGTTCTAAGGACGGCTCAGTTCACATTGTGAATATAACAACTGGGAGAGTTGTTAGTTCTCTAAATGCACACTAGGATTCAATAGAAGGTGTTGGGCTTGCAAAAAGCTTCCCTTTGGCTGCGACCGGAGGCGTTGATCATAAGCTGGTTGTTTGGGATCTATAACATTCATCGCCCCGTTGCATATGTGAACATAAGGATGTGGTTACATGCTTATTGTGGCTCGATGAATCTAAGTACTTGGCCACTGGTTGTTTAGATGGGAAGGTGCGAGTGTGGGATAGTCTCTCTGGAGACTGTGTGAGAACCTTCCGCGGCCACTCTGAACCCATTCAGTCTTTGGTTGTATCTGCTAATGGGAAATTGCTGGTTTCAGGTTCAGATGATGGAACTGCCCGAGTATTTGAGATAGCATATAATCTCTATAGGTTGGCATTTTAATGAGTTATGTACCCTTTTTTTTGGTTGGTTTGTTTTTTGAATCTTCTTAAGGTGCATAATGTGGATTTTTATTATAAAATGGACTTAGAGTTGCATATTTGTGGCTTTTAGTAATCAACATGGTACTGTAAATTTATTTCTCGCAAAATACATTCATGTGATATTAGGTTTATAGAAAATGGAAAAAATAATAGAGAGTAATAACTTCTCCACTCGAAAATCAAAATTGGAAGGATGCAGGCTCTAGTTCAAAAAAGCAGGTTCAATCATTTTTAGTTTATTCATTTTGGTACGTTAGGGCTGTAACTTTTGATCTATTATATTGTTATTCCCCTCTTGTTATCTTGTTGATTTAAGGTCTCCTCATAGAAATTGTGCAGAAAGTTTAAGATGTTAGGAAATGGGTCCAGCAATGGAGATTACATTGTCCAATACCTCCCTCACGTGCGACCCCATCTAGCACGTAATGACATAAAGATGCAAATACAATACCTAACGCGAAGAGGTTGCTAAGGGGGAACCAGTGCAAATAGAGAGAATTGAGCCTAAGACCTCCTAGAACCAAAGCACTGGTGGCATGTTAGATTCATGTATAGGCCCAATAGCTGCAGCTGTTAGGAAATGGGCACAACATTGTATATCAAGCTATCCAACAAATTGAAAACTTTTGGTCAAGGGGAATAATTTACATTCAGGACTGATATGTCAACATGCGAGAACTGAGTGTACTTTCCGGCAGTTTACTGTTGAGGAATAATTTACAGAGTTTCAATTGTTGTCAAAATTCTGTTGTTGGTTAAAGTTAGAAGCCCACATATATATGTAGATGCTCTTAATCATGCCGCTGGTGTGCAATAGTCTGATGTTGGAGCCAAAGTACGCTTGTAGTCCAGATCAGTAAACGAAAGAGCTTTGACTTACCCACTTACATGGACAATCATGATTTTTCTATGTATGGTGTTTTTGGTGGTGGCTATATAGTTGAGCATCAAAAGTAATTAAAGGGTGTTCATTCTCAGAGACTCTCACTAATCACAACCATTTTTTTGTTTACAGCTGTGTTCTTTCACCTAATTGCCAAATTCTAAGTCACCTTAGCTGCTCATGAGTATTAACAATGCGGCAAGCATTTCTAGGATTCCTGTTATCGGCTAAAGCACTGCCCATGTGTTCAAATTGACATCATAAAAAGAGTGCTCATGATGAGTTATAATGAGTGATACTGATTATGTTTTCCACTTTCTTGTTTTCCTGTTGCTGAGATAGTGAGATTGCAGAGGCCGATGGAGTGGTAGGTAAGTACCACACTAATGAATCTCTGATTATAGGAAGGAGGATCACGTTTGGTAGAGTTGTTTTTTCAATATGGGAAGGAGGATCATGTTTGGTAGAGTTGTTTTTTCAATTTCCTAGGCTCGATTCTAGGCCTTAATTCCTCATCTCCTTTGGTTCTGCTTTATCTGCTATTTTTGGCTATCATTTTTGGAGGATTGATTTGCTGCTGACTGCTGTCGCTATAATTGGAGGAAATATGCTGCTGGATATGGACTGTAATAGTTTTTCTATCATTCATCATATTCTGGTCCTCTTTTCTGGAGGTTTTGAACTGCTGCTGCTACTATGATTGGAGCTGTTTATGCTACTATCATTCTTGCTGTCATTGTGGAGGAAATTTTGCTGTCATTATGGAGGAAACCTGATAAGTGACATCCATTGTTTTCATCGTTTCTGTGCTGCAATACTTGATGGAGAACCAGTCATCTCCCTCTCCTTACGTGTCCAATTCAAACTATCGAGTCATAACTCTCATTGGCATCTCAGTGCACCATTTCAAATTGTAATCTTAATCTTAACTTTTGTGGGTGCATTTATACCCTAACGTTGTTCAAAACCTCGGCTGAGTAATACGGAATAAAATTCCCCGCTTTCATTTATCCCAACCAGGTGCCCTCGTTTTGAAACACTGATGCTCTCTCTCTCTCTCTCTCTAAAATCACCTTTCTTGCCGCCGCTGTAGTCTAGGGTTTCGGAGGGGAGGAGGCACTGCCGGCCCCCTTCCACCCCCTCCCACCGCCGCTACCACTCCCTCACGCCGACGATCTGTCTACGCTGTCGATGTGTCCGCTTCCCCCGTCGCCGTTCACGACGATTTCGATCTGTGTCGCTCCGCCTCCCGATCTGTCGATCTGTGTCCATTTCCACCGTCGTCATCATAATAGGTAGTACAACTTAGTAGTATAATAGTATTCTCTCTCTAACTACTCTGTTCTCTTGTAATCGTCACTGCTTTTACTAATTGGATTTTGGATTTTTGGTTCGTGAAAATTGTTTAGCTATGCAGACCGAAGCGCTTCCTCTTGTGAACAAGTTCCAGCTTAAGGAGGACCTCAATTCTGTGTTAGTTTCCTCTCTCACTTTTTTCTTCTCTTACTAGAACGTGTGTGTTGTATTTTCGTGGAGAAGAAAATTACAAGGGAACTAAGCCAACGAAATTTGAATTTATCGTGCTTAATGTAGAAAGGGAGTTTTGTTAGAAGTTGTCTGTGCTAGCTTGTTACAGGTGGTGTACGCATGATTTGTGTTTAGCAGGGGCCCAATCACATGTATTTTCATATTCATGATAGAAATATGTTTTATGAGTGTATATATTGCTACTTGCGAGATACAATGAAGAAACCATATTGTGTGTATGTGGGTAAACACCATTTAATTTTATACATGCAACCTAAAAAATGATTGATAACTTGAAATTTTAGGAAATTTTACTCAACACCGTATAGAAATTTTAAGAAATTTTTATCATTTGAGGGACTTGTAGGGGCCAAGCCCAAATAAATTTTCTTAATTAACCTGAAAATTGGTATAATACACGAGAATATTCTGAATGTATATGATACTTATAGTTATGCTTTTTCTCTCTTTTAAAGAGTACACAGACGCCAACTGGTTAAGTGTATAGCAGTAGTCCTTACCATTATACACAAATGTCTTGCATGCACAGTACATAGACGTATTTCATGGCAACTCTTCTACAACCACATGCACTTACACAAACACAATACACTCACACTAATGTTGGGATCCACACACTTTCAATGTGTGGGGCCAGAATGTGTGTGTAAGAGTGTGATTGTAGAGTTTTTGATTTCATAGGCAGCAGAGGTATGTCCTTTTATGACAGCTACATAAATAGCAAATGCATAGTGATGATGATTGATTAAGGAAATGGTACTAGGAGAACTAAAATTATGAAGCAGGACAGTTTTCCGGTTCTTGATTGTGTGTGTGTGTGTGTGTGTGTGTGTGTGTGTGGGGGGGGGGGGGGGGGGGGGGGGGGGGGGGGCGGTGTTGAATTCCACTTAAATCCTTTCCTCCCTCTGTTGAATGATGTGGGGGCTTGCTGAGTCTGGAGAGATTTCTACCGAGTTTGGGGTGGTTGTTGCCGAGCAGTGGAGCTTTGCCGAGCAATAGGGTGGTTGCCACCAAGCCTGGTACCTACAAATCGGTGGGGGGTTCCTCCGAGTAAAGCTTCCGACGAGCTAGTTAGTACCCGGAGAAGATAAAACGAAACATAAAGCAAGGAATATAAGCCGTTATGTAGGAGAGGAGAGTTGTGTACCTTAGGTGAGGGGAAGAGCTTTGCTTATATAGAGAAAAGGTGAGTGAAACTTAATGACTAAGAGCATTCACAATGTAATAATCAAAACTTAAAGGTTGCTAAAGTTAGCAATGTTTGTTCAAAAAAGTGCTCACATTGTAAGGCCATCCACAATGATATAATCAAAAAAGGATAACCAAAAGTTGACACATCAGCTTTTGATTATTTACCTAAGAGGTTGCTAAGCTTAACAATATTGAGCTTCACAATGGTCACTTCTAGTCCATAATCAAAATAAGGGTCCACTACAATTTCACTCTCTCTCCCCCTCTGTTTTCTGTCATTCACTTCCCCCCATTTACAATTTTTTTTTGGCAAAAATATATCGATTTCCTCTCTTAATTTTTGGAAAAAATCGGTGACTTTCTTCCCTCCTATTATAAATTTTTTTGGGGAAAAAAAAATAGAAACAAAAAAGAAAAGTGAAATACCTTAATCCTGCGATGATAGGTTGAATTGTAAATGATCGAAAGATATGAGCTTCACTTTTTGAGGGAAAGAAAGAGAAATAGTTTGTAGGTAAAGTGAAGAAGATATAGAGTATGCGAAGAAGAGAAGAAAAAAATATCAATTGAAACACGCGTGTATACAAATTTTGGAACTAGTTAACTTATGTGACGTGGAGTCCACAAATTTTGATTATTGAAAAAGGTTGCTAGTTTTGATTATCCAAAGCCCAAAATTTGATTGTTTCTAAAGATGTTGCTAAGTTTGATTATACCATTGTGAGCCACCTTTTGCACCAACGTTGTTAACTTTAAAGACAATTGGCTTTTGATTATACCACTGTGAATGGCCTAATAACCAAATTTAACAACCTCTTAGCAACTCATCAAATTTTGACCTTTGAATAACCAAACTTAACAACTTTTATCAATAACCAAAACTCAATAACCAAACCCAATAACCAAATTCAAAACTAAAAAATTAAAAAACACCTCACATTAGAATCGTCTCATCGAGACGAATAATTTGGTGTGGTTGGGTACGTGATTGGAACTTATTTGCAATTGGACATAGATGCATTGCGTATTGTAATGGGGTTTTTTATAAGGATACAAAAATAACCAATGTGGAGATCAAGTTTGTTAGGTTTGATTATGAACTAAATGGATAATCAAATGCTGACGTGGCATATTTTGGTTATCGATTTTGATTATTCCCATTGCGGATGCTCTAAGTAAAGGCTATTAATTGAAAGTTACTATAAATGAAAAGTTAGGAGACTTAGGGAGTAAGCTAGGTAAAAAAGTGCAAAGGAAGCTTCTAGAAGATCACAGCTTGTCGCGTCCACATACCGAGCAATAGCAATACGTTCCGAGAAATATAAAGAACCTTTCGAGCAATACAAAGAGCTGCCGAATGATACTAAGAACTGTCGAGCCGAGTGATAAAAAGAGCTGTCGAGCGACAATAAGAACTGCCGAGTAATATAAAGAACTCCTGAGCGTATTTAAGACAAATGTTCGGCAATACTTGTGGGATAATACTTTACTTGCTGAAATTGTTCGGCTGTAATGATGTAGCTTCGGCAAGATAATAAATGGAAGTCCCGAAACTTGAATATGAACAAAGATAAACATCTTTTGGTCCTTCAGAGATATAACGGTACACCTTTTGGACCTTATGAACTGAGGGAAATTTGGCCTCCTACAATAGCCCATCAACTTCTTCTTTATTGCTTAGATGAAGGAGGAGTTGAACCCATGTGTTGCCGAATGACCGAAGTGAATTCTTTGCAAGATGCAAAATAGACCATAATTGCGTTTCGAATAAATTTAGCATAATAACCCAAGCCGGGGTGATGTAGCCGAGCCCCAGAATGCTAATAGAAGTCCTGTCCTCGACCAGATTTCGGCTGGAATGAGAGAGAGCTCTACGGCTAGATTCAGACAATCATTCAGCCGGATTGTCCAAAGGCAATGAAATCCGAATGCGATAGTAACACAAAATTCCAAACACTCTTGAAACCTGAATGTTTATGAGATGATGCATACGAAATGACAAGTCTGAAATGAATTGAAAGTGAACAACTGAGGATACACGACGCTCGGTATTCCCAAGAACTGAACACTCGAGCAAAAATGTCGAAGGTATGCATTGGGTTATGTGTCGCGCAATCAAGATAGTAACCGATAGAGTATCCGAGATGGTAACAAATCCAAGCTATCTTCGTCTTCTTTGTCGCCCGAACGTTGGAGGCCTACAACCCGTAGAGAGGGTTTAGTCCAGTCGTAAGAATCCTTCGACCAGCAGGGAAGGCTTAAATGAACGTAGGAGACCTGCGACCTAGAGGGAGGGCTTGGTCTGAACCTAAGGATTCTTCGTATAACTTGGCGCGGCTGCATGACTCTTCGGGAGGGACGGGCTGAGGTTGGAGCGCTGAATCTTCATTGCTCGACGGATTTGGGCCATCTTCAACTTGTGAGCCCATACTTCGGACTGGAAGAGTCAGTGGTGGAAAGTGGGACCATCTAGATGTGAAACTAGGAGTGAGCCCCAATGCTCGGTGGAAGAGTCCGCCGCCGGGAGTGAATGCCTCTTCGAACGGCGGAGTTGAGATGTCTGAACGAGGAGATTTTCGAGGGCTACGAGGATTTCGCCCAAACAAATAGATTGCTGAGGGCTACGAGGATTTTGCCCGAACGAATGTATTGCACATTTAATTATAATGAAATTTCCATTATTAATCCCATGGTTCTAACAAAGCGCACGTAGATATTTGCAGTTTGTAGACAAATATATGAATTGCAAAATAGTATTACAGGGAGAATGTTAATCGTTGTCAGAGTAGCAACGAATCTGCTGTTTAGATAAATCTCAGTAATTGAATGGTTGGTAGCCATAATAAACTTATGGTAGCAAATGAAAAAATAATTTGAGCACATATCCGAACAATTGGGTAGAATGTCACATAGTTGGAGAATATAAATCACAATTAAAGAATAAGTGTTTATGTGAGTCGAGCACTTTAACTTGCTATTTAAAAATAAAAAGGACAAAAACCTGTTCCACGAAAGAGATGAATGGAGGGTCTTAGATGAGGACCCAAAAGCGAAAAATGGAAGAGAGAACTACCGCCGTACGATCAGAAATTGAGGTGCTCGAAGTCAGATCAGGACGAGCCCACCAATATATGCCATGTTTTCAACCCCAGCAGAGTCACCAATTGTGGGCGGGTGAATTCCACTTAAATCCTTTCCTCCTTCTGTTGAACGGTGTGGGGGCTCGCCGAGTTTGGAGAGATTTCTACTGAGTTTGGGGTGGTTGTTGCCGAGCAGTGGAGCTTTGCCGAGGAATAGGGTGGTTGCCACCAAGCTTGGTACCTACAAACCGGAGGGGGGTTCCTTCGGGTAGAGCCTCCGACGAGCTAGTTAGTACCCGAGGAAGATAAAATGAAACATAAAGCAAGGAATATAAGCCGTTTATGTAGGAGAGGAGAGTTGTGTACCTTGGGTGAGGGAGAGAGCTTTGCTTATATAGAGAAAAGGTGAGTGAAACTTAATGACTAAGTAAAGGCTATTAATCGAAAGTTACTATAAATGAAAAGATAGGAGACTTAGGGAGTAAGCTAGGTAAAAAGTGCAAAGGAAGCTTCTAGAAACTTCTAAAAGATCACAACATGTCGCGTCTACGTACCGAGCAATAGCAATACGTTCTGAGAAATATAAAGAACCTTTTGAGCAATACAAAGAGCTGGCGAGCCGAGCGATAAAAAGAGCTGTTGAGCGATAATAAAAACTGCCGAGTAATATAAAGAACTTCCGAGCGTATTTAAGACAAATGTTTGGCAATACTTGTGGGATAATACTTTACTTGTTGAAATTGTTCGGTTGTAATGATGTAGCTTCGACAAGATAATAAATGGAAGTCCCAAAACTTAAATATGAACAAAGATAACATCTTTTGGTCCTTCTGAGATATGACGGTACACCTTTTGGACCTTATGAACTGAGGGAAATTTGGCCCTCTACAGATTGCCCTCTATAATGGAGACAAATTTATGTGAACCTACCTTGAATGTGGACATAACAAGTATCCAATATGTTTTCACTTAATTATAGAATCTTGACATTGATTTAAAATGGGTCAATGTTATTTTTATGATTGGTTTATATTTTGTGTGATGCAGTGTTGTGTTTTGTCAATTGCATTTTGTATCACAGGGGATCAAACATTACAAATAGTGTTTTCCAAGTTTCAATTATCTCGGTTTTTTTTCTCTCTTCCTTTTGGCATTTGAAGTGAACTTGCTTCACTGTTGCTTTCGGGTACTATATTCTCTGATGCATGCCGATATTTTAATTATTTAAGAAATATAGCAATGTTAGTTTATTATTTTACAATTAATATTTTATTAGGAATCTTTTCGTTTTCGCATAAATTGTCTAGGATATTGGGTTTTCTTAATTAGGTTGATTCTATTTCCTCTTTATTGTTTTCTTGCTCTCTAAGACGTAGATTTAGTTTTTCCTTATTTAGGTTTCCTTTTTATTATTTCTAGCTTATTATAAATTGAGTTGTAAGCCTTATGGTTAAGGGAGTTGTTTTTTGATGAATATTAATGAAAATTGAGATTATTTCTCATTATTGTGTGTTCGCAGAGGGAGCACCTCTAGTTCATACTTATTCGTGATTGTCCTTGTTGCGCGTTCTTCTATTTCGACATGCCTCCATGCATTAGTTGGTATCAAAGCCTGCGCTCGATTCCGGATCATGGCGCGACAAGGAGTTCGTTATGGTCATTATGCTGTTATTGAAGATGTGTATGAACGAAGTAAAGCTGCACGAGAAGCATGAATGGAGGAGAGGTTTCAACAACTTGAGCAGTGGATGGAGGAGACGTTTCGTGCGCTGGCCGATCAGATTGCTGCCTTGTCTGTTGGTGGAAACCCCCCTCGCCGTCATCCGATTCAACCTTGGTTTCCGAAAGAGGAGGAGGTGTTGGATGATGTTTCTATCACCGAACCTTTGGTTGGTAACCATCAGTCGAGGGGGAGGACAATGGTGGTTGAAGCCACCATTGTGTGGCCATTTACATCAAGTATTATTCTAGATCCAATTGTGGATTTGAGTAAACAGCCAGTTTTTAACAAAGAACTGGTGGAGAAAATTATAAAAGGAAAAAATCAAAAAATATTGCAAAAAAAAGTTGTTACCATGCTTAAAGGTGGTGAAATTGGATGGGGTGGTCAATGCATGGATCCTTTTGGGGAATATATTGGAGTTGCTATAAAGAATAATATTTGGGTTGCGTACTTAGATAAAATTGGGAAGAAAATTCTTACTTTTATTTTTCATAACTCTTCTTTGCAGTTTGGGATGGAGAAAATCAATTTGAAGTACAAGCTTGATGCAGACAAGGTTCGGCGTATTCAACTATATAAACTCGAGGACGAGTTTCTTCAAGCCGGGGAGGATGATGCATGCCAATGTTTTAATTATTTAAGAAATATAGCAATGTTAGTTTATTATTTTGCAATTAGTATTTTATTAGGAATCTTTCCGTTTTAGCATAAATTTTCTAGGATATTGGGTTTTCTTAATTAGGTTGATTCTATTTCCTCTTTATTGTTTTCTTTCTCTCTAAGACGTAGATTTAGTTTTCCATTATTTAGGTTTCCTTTTTATTATTTCTAGTTTATTATAAATTGAGTTGTAAGCCTTATGGCTAAGCGAGTTGTTTTTTGATGAATATTAATGAAAATTGAGATTATTTCTCATTATTGTGTGTTCGCAGAGGGAGCACCTCTAGTTCATACTTATTCGTGATTGTCGTTGTTGCGCGTTCTTCTATTTCGACATGCCTCCCTGCATCAGTTGGTATCAGAGCCTGCGCTCGATTCTGGATCATGGCATGACAAGGAGTTCGTTATGGTCATTATGCTGTTGTCGAAGATGTGTATGAACGAAATAAAGCTGCACGAGAAACATGAATGGAGGAAAGGTTTCAACAACTTGAGCAGTGGATGGAAGAGACGTTTCGTGCGCTGGCCGATTAGATTGCTGCCTTGTCTGTTGGTGGAAACCCCCCTTGCCATCATCCGATTCAACCTCGGTTTCCGAAAGAGGAGGACGTGTTGGATGATGTTTCTATCACCGAACCTTTGGTTGGTAACCATCAGTCGAGGGGGAGGACAATGGTGGCTGAAGCTACCATTGTGTGGCCATTCACATCAAGTATTATTCCAGATCCAATTGTGGATTGGAGTAAACCGCCAGTTTTTGACAAAAAACCGGTGGAGAAAATTATAAAAGGAAAAAATCAAAAAATATTGCAAAAAAGAGTTGTTACCATGCTTAAAGGTGGTGAAATTGGATGGGGTGGTCAATTCATGGATCCTTTTGGGGAATATATTGGAGTTGCTATAAAGAATAATATCTGGGTTGCTTACTTAGATAAAATTGGGAAGAAAGTTCTTACTTTTATTTTTCATAACTCTTCTTTACAGTTTGGGATGGAGAAAATCAATTTGAAGTACAAGCTTGATGCAGACAAGGTTCGGCGTATTCAACTATATAAACTCTAGGACGAGTTTCTTCAAGCCGGGGAGGATGATGCATGCCGATGTTTTAATTATTTAAGAAATATAGCAATGTTAGTTTATTATTTTGCAATTAGTATTTTAGTAGGAATCTTTCCATTTTAGCATAAATTGTCTAGGATATTGGGTTTTCTTAATTAGGTTGATTCTATTTCCTCTTTATTGTTTTCTAGATTTAGTTTTCCCTTATTTAGGTTTCCTTTTTATTTTTTCTAGTTTATTATAAATTGAGTTGTAAGCCTTATGGCTAAGGGAGTTGTTTTTTGATGAATATTAATGAAAATTGAGATTATTTCTCATTATTGTGTGTTCACAGAGGGAGCACCTCTAGTTCATACTTATTCGTGATTGTCCTTGTTGCGTGTTCTTCTATTTCGACACGCCTCCCTGCATCATTCTCTTACTTGGTTCGGATTTTGATTTGTTAACTCAAAACTATGCAGGTTCCCAATGGAGGTTCCTTGGGTTCGCTACTATTGTGTGCGTAGCCAATAAACACATAATCAACAGTTCTCGGCGCTAACTTCTCCTTTTTAGGTGGAGGTACAGTAACCTTTGCGAGATACCCCCACATTCGAAGGTAACTGTAAATCACACACCTCAATGTGGATTAAATCCAATGGCTCAGTACTTCTTTCAACTCATTGATAAGAAGTCTTTGTCACTTCGAACCTCACAAGGCAAAATCACTTGTCTATCCTGCTCATTCCGTAAATGAGAAGAACTTGTTCCTATAGGAATTACTGTCGGCGCACCAAACGGTTATGGTCAAACCACTTAGAAAAATATCAAAACAAGTATTCCCTTAGTTAGACATATATCTAAAAACACTAGGCCCAGCAGAGCCAAGTATAAAAATTGTCTACAATGAACAGATCAAATATAAGATTGAGGTCGAGCAGTGTCAAGGCCGAAGTCAAGTAGACTACTCCAGAGATCGAGCGATCCAATGATCTGAAGCCAAGTCGTGCATGACCGACCAGGACCGTAGCCCAACAGTTTATCACAAAATTGAATCGTGGCCCAATCGCGCACGACTGACCAAGGCCGAAGCCACACAGCTTCTCCTTTCGCTCCAAACAAATGCCTAGCATTACCACCCATGAGCTCCAAAATGACCATGCTTTAACAAGCTATGGCCCATCATTTTGCATAAACAATATGGTCACCATCCTGTGGAAACAATCACGAAAACCTCCCACACAAGGTCAAACCACATATGTCTCAATTTAAATTGATCTCCAAAACAGGAAACAAACTGTAAAGATCTCATATTCGGTATAAACATCTTTCCTAGGAAAACATGAGACATTGGCAAATAATTGCAACAATCATGAGACAATAGCATAAGTCACTTATTCACATTTTTCCATCTTGAACTGATCCAAATATAAATGACTCATAAATACGCCATAAAGCACATGTTCAATACTTGCTAATGTAACTATCCAATTCCAAACATTGTAATCATGGTGCAATCACGATTTGTTTATCGGGAAGAATGATTACCAACATCCTTTCTAATTTAGAGAATGTGCACCTTGGCAAGATTTGCTAACCTCACAAGCAGAGATAAATACAAACATACACTACACCAAATATGTCTTTTAATAGCATTAGGTAACAACGTTTTTTAAGGAATGCTATAATAGGAAAACAATTATAGCGTTCAGGGATAAAGATTTAGGGAAACGCTCGCGCTCAAAATAGTATAGCGTTTCATTAACTCTTTAATAGCGTTCCATGAAAATTTAAGGCACCCAACCCTTTGCTGAAAAATCAAATTTGTTACGCCAAGTACTAGAGTTCTCAATCGTTTCGTGAGAACTAGAGCAGATTGGGTTCCGATCGTGGTTTGAAGCACCAGTTGGCAGCATATGGATCGATCTTCATCTTCTGGTATTCTAGGGTTCTAAGCCTAAGCTGCAGGTTTGTTCCTTGTTATGTATTTCTCCTACAATCCAATCGATTAACTTCTATTTCCTACGAATCTCCCAATTTTTCTCGTTCTTCTTCCTCTCATCCCGTAGCCGGAGAAGAATCAAAGCACTATTTGGACATATTGCACTAGCAAAAGCAAGCAGCCAGTTCGGAGAGTCCTCACAAGGTTTGATTTGATTTTTTTGCCTTAATTCTTACCCAAATACAAAGCTAGGGTTTTGTGTTGACTCATTTCAAATTATCCCTATTTTGGCTTTTGTGTTGATTCATTCCAATGATATTGAGGCTTTTGTGCTGATCCATTCCAAATTATTAGTTATTTGCCTCAAGATTCTATATTTGGATTTGGTAGTGAATCATGTTCTGTTCATCGAACATGTTAGATTGAGCATATGAGTTACACTTGTTTAGATTGTGGTGGTGTATTGTTCTCTCTTTTGAATTTTTACAAAAAGGAAGAGAAATAATAGCTGAAAAGCACTCCGTGTGCGACGGTTTGGTGCATTATAGTTTGGTTGGTGTGGTAAAAGTTGTTCGAATTCCCAACACAAAGTGGAGGTTTTTTGGTGAGTGAGTGAGGGTCTTTGTAGTTTGGGGGTTTTTACGGTTTGGTTTGTGTGCAGTTTTGGTTTGTGAGTCTAGGCGTTTTAAAAATGAGGCCCGATAAGCGTGCTTAATCTTCTTCTATTTTCTTGATCCACAGCTACTATAAATCATTAACTTTCCATATTTTTGTTTTCATCGCAGGTTCTTGAAGGACATTGTGTATTTGGAGGGAATTAAGGTATATGTCTCAATAATCAAATCTTTGAGTTTCGTTGAGGGGGTTGCTTCTGTTTAATTACCTTACCAAGTAGTGCAAATAGGTGAAATTCAGCATATTCGATTGAGTTCTAATCAGTGATCACTTCCTTCCACAATATTTGGTGGTTGCATCTTGTGTGTTTGGTGACTCTTCGTTCTTCATTTTGTACATAGCAGTTGTTTTGCAATAATATACTCTTGAAGAATTGTGAAAGCACCTTTGCCTTTGCGATTTAGCTTTTAATTCATACCATTTTCGTGAATTATAATTTATAAATAACTCAACCTTTTCAAATTTCTCGAACAGTATAAATTTCCAATTTTCCATATTCAAGAAGTGCTCATAAGTTGGAAACATTACCTGATAGATGACGTGTGTTGTTGAACGATTGAAACTTCATGAATTCTTGTTGCAAATTAGACTGTTTGTTTCCAATTTTAAGGCTCACACTTGCAGTGGAGTATGTTTGTGAGAGTTTGTAGGTAGCCAGCCGTGCCCTTTCATTACTTTTTCTTTTTTTTTTTTCGTTTTTTGGGAGTTTGATTCTCCCAACTGAAATCTGAGCCTTCTCACCAGGGACTAAGGGCTCTTGGGACAATCAAATTAAGGCATACCATGTGGTGCTGTGGATTATAGTTTCTGCACTTACAACACTAAGTGTTTTGCTTTTTATTTTGGGGGTTGAGTTTGAGTACTTGGTCCCAAGAGGCATGGCCGTTTAAGAGGATTTGGAAAAGGAGTCACACTGACGAAATTAATCATATTATCACAAATGAGTGATCATATAGCTCAGCTACATGAAGAAATTGTTCAATTCAAGTCACAAATGGCACATATGCAGTCTACAATCGACGAGTTAAAGAAAACCATGTAAGTAGCTTGTCATTTTCTTCACCGGTGGTAATTTTGTACTACTTTGAGTAACAAAGTTTTGTTTGTTTTCCTTTTTTGAACTTTTTAGGTTCAGAATCATGCAACAACTGAAGGACACCGGTGAAAAGTTATTTACTTATAGCATTTCAGATTACGATTTCCGGAATGTAAGTTCAAGTGTACGTTGAATTCTCTAGTTAATGAAATTATGAAAAGTTGCTTTTGAAATGTCCTGAAACATAAACAAAAGACATAGACTAAGTGACTTGAAAACTTAAGTGACTAGGGCTATAGACCAATCAGCATAAGTAGCTACATCACCCATTTGACCAAGTAAGTTCAGTTAAAAATTATTGGACACATATATTGGGTAAGTTTAGATTTCCTTTTAAAGCCCAAACCATTTGTAACATAAATGGTCTATGTTGTATGTCCTTCCTGCTGGGGTTAGGGGGGGTGGGTTTGTTTGTGTGTTTGTGCGAGGGATGCATTATTGAAAGCAGACAACCTTCTGAAGGTGTCCTACCCCACCACTAATAGTTCAAAATTGCAGTATCGCATGTGGTTCATGTGAAGTTTAAGTAAAGTTGACTGTCCTTTCTCAACTTGTGTTGTTGAAATTGCTCAAGTAAAGTTGACTGTCCATTTGTGTTAGTCGAACAAGGAGTACATTTGTGTCCATTTTTGTTCAGTTGGTACCCGTGGAAATATCTATTACAGAGCAGTAGCCAAGTGAACCCCCAAATCCTTCTTGTTTCTATGTAAAGTAACCTAACAAAGACAAAGTGCTTGAATACGATATTTTTTGTTGCTGATGTACCATAGTTGTTGCTGAAGTGTGCAGAAATTATGGAGAGACATGGGGAGAAGCAGAAGAAATCTATTGCTACCATAGCATTCCACCAAATTTAAGGTGCCAATCTCTTTTCCCTCTTCGTGAGCCTACGATATCAAATGACCAACCCCAAAAAATTTCAATCACTTCATACCAAAACTGCAGCTCTATTTCCCTCTCTAATCACTTCGTAACAGATATCAGATGCATGGCTTCTAATGGTTAGATCGTGAGTTCCTTCCCTCTATGAACTATTACTTTTCCATTATATGTAGTTGAGTTAATTGCAATTGGTTGAAATGTATGATCATGCCAACTTTTCCTGGACTCTCAACTTCAGAAGAAGGCTTTTTGTTTGGGAGGAAAATAAGGCTTGAGTAATTTTCGATTGAACTCAAGTGGGATAGTAAATCTGGCTTGTTCTCTATTAAATCATTCTATGGGAATGGGAAGAGCTCTATAATGCAGATATTCACATTGGTGCAGAACACTTGTCTCAGTGGTATGGAGTCCGGGAATGGGAATGTTATGCTCGAATCTGTTTCTATTCCTTGTCTTTTACAATTTCTCCTCTCAATGTTTGAGGGTTGGTGACATGAAGTATGTTGAGCAGCCTAGAGTCTGAAGTTAGATGAGAAAAAGAAAGTTGGATGACCGTTTGATTCATTCTAGAAAAGTAGAAGCATGCTGTTTGAAATTTTAACCAACTACAAGTTTGTTAACCGTGCAATTCATCTGCACTTTGGGTTGGGAAAAGTTCTTTGGTTATTGAAGTTATTTAACTTAGTGTCTTGACAACATGTATCGATGTGCAAAGCAACATGCAAGCGTTTTTCAATTTCGTTAACTACTTCTCATTAGGCTTAATTAGTCCATGTTCTTAAAATCTGGAATTCCACGACATTATGTCCCTCGATTTTCTTCTCTAGTCGTCTCCTCCACTCACATGAATTTGGGATTACTTCAGTACTGTTATTGTTGCCGCTGTAGAATGTCTGTATTCGATGTTTCAGTAAATATTGATAGCATTTTTTGTGCTGAACCAATGCAATCCATTCCTGTCATAGTTGACTCCGATGTTGTAGGATGCTGCAGTTTGAATCACTTGTTGAGACACTATTTTACACATGATGCAACCTCTATCTTGGATAATGATGTGTTATTTTTGCATTTTATCTTGTATGACCAGAACACTTCCACTGAATCACTTTTTCTTTTTCCATAGTGTTTTGCACACGGGTTCATGTTGACCAAACTGCTGGGATGTATTTACAAAGGTTGTCGCTAGAATGTGCACTATTTTTTTCTATAAGCGTATATACCTTTTCTCACTTGCTCTTGTCTTAAATTACTGAAGGATGGCCTACTATCGAAACTGAAGAGAGTAAGTGCAGAATCATAACACCACAAGAATGGTATTTGACCACATCCGTGAAAAGCAAAGAGCTTCCTGTCATTGGCTACATCAAGTAATGCTTTCTCCCCGTCATTTGAGGCCTTGCTCCGTACCAGAAAATAGACTCGTTAGAAGTAGCTTGAACATAGATACGCCATTGAAGTGATGAGAGAAACAGAGAGCAATGCCTGAAGAATCTGCTACTGTGTATCCTCTTTCTAAGCTGATGATTTTACCATTTATGTTTAAGGTATCTGCTGGAATATTATGGTATTCTAATTGCTGACACTACAATAAATTAGGCTTTTTATAGCATTAGGTGATAGCGTTTGTTCCCAAGCACTACCTGTTCGATAGCATTTCTGCCTTTGTTGTTTCCTATACTTTCGATATAGTATTGGTTCGGTTGAGATACAAATTAATGGGGTGAGAGGAGTTATGTGTTGAACCAATATCTTGCTACAGAAAAGGTTGAAATGGAGGATATGTAGAAATGGAAGATTGTAGAGTAAGCATGCTTCTACTAGGAGGACCCAAAGTACCCAAGCTTGTTTTTAACCTTGTTGTTTCGTTTTCCCTTCGTCTTATTGGTTTCTTCCTAAATCTTTGGAAACCAGTTTGGACAACCACATGGTTTTTAACATGGTTTTTTCCTAAATTTTTGGCGAGCAGATCCATAAGACGATGATGTTGATGTGCCTCTTGCTTGAGATATTGAGTTGACTATTGAAAGGGGGAATCAACACTGCTGCAAGTATCCTAAAAAGATCTACTGACCGAAGACATGAACACTTGGTCGAATCCTTAAGCCCTCCTCCTATGTATGTGTGTCGGATTGCGACCTACCTTTTTTACTTACCGACTGCTTAGTTACACAGCTTTGTGAGGGTTTTTTTTTTTTTTTTTTCTCTTTGACGGATTATACATAGGTACTGAGCAGTTTTCTTAGGTAATTCTAAGTTATATTATGCATCTTAATGATGCACTTCCGAAGTGATCCACTTATTTAATAATGCTTGTGCTTCTATAGTATGAATACTTTCGCGAATCATGAGCTTATTCTACACCCATCTATTGATCCAAAATTTTGTACCACAGGAAATCAAGAAGATTGCATCAATTCCACGTGTTTGGCTTTGGGAGGAAAGAGAGACCAAATTGCTCGAAGATTGTTTCAATTTCAACAAGCATGAAACATAGAAAATTTTCAAGTAATATGTTGGTTAGCTTGTTTATGGCTACCTTTGGTAACATTGGACACCGGGGTACTATATGAATCCATTGTAATTCTTGCAACCCTTTAATGTAATTTGTGTTTTTGAGTTGTTTCGAAAGGTGGTGTAATGAATACTTGCCCGATTGAATGAATTTGGTTAATTACATTGGTAACATTAAAGTTTTAGATTATATTCGTGTTTTTCTAATAATTGTTTTACAATTGGTGCTCAATGTAATAAAAAAAAATATTAAATGAGTGGTGTAATGACAAACATGCTATTAAAAGAATCTCAAAATTAGCATGCAAAAAATGCTATTAAAAATATTAAAAGTTTATCAAAGACAGCGTTTAAAAAATGCTATTAAAAGTTAATCTAAGACAGCGTTCAAAAAACGCTATTAAAAGTTTATCTATGACAGCGTTCAAAAAACGCTATTAAAAATTTAGCAAAGACAGCGTTCAAAAAACGCTATTAAAAGTCTTCACTTTTAATAGCATCGGCTAATACAGCGTTCCAAAGAACGCTATCTATGACATTCAATAGCGTTTTTCGAACGCTGTAAAATGTAAATTTTTGTTGTAGTGATATGTCCTTGTTTTGGCCATAAACGCCATAACCAACAGATTTTCCACAATAAATCTGAATCTAATAGATGAATGAAAAGAGTTTAAAACAAATACTTTTTGTGTTCTTTTCCTTTAGAACAAGTTTATCGATTCGACAGATAAACTCAAACTGTCTAGCATCTATAGGCATACGGTATTGTCCTTGTAATCAAACATGGTGTATGCACAAAAACTCTTATGAACTAATCAAAGTGATTATCATGATGAGCCGTGTATTAAAAAATCATTTATGTACCATGAACAAAACTAATACATGCTTATTCTCTTTAAATTTCCTAAGAAACTGTTCATGTTCTTTCCTAGAACAATATTGACCAAATATTTATCTTTCAAAAAACCATCTTTTTGGTAATCCAAAGTCAATCAATATCTCATGGTGCATGTGAGGAAATAAAATCTCCAATCGTATCTATTTAAAATGAGCAAACCAACATTTACCCATTAGCCAGACGTAAACAACGATCTTGACATCCATCATCCATAGTCCACTACTCCGCGTAGCCATTTCAAACGTCATCCCCAAAACTTTTACTATCCCGAGATGCAAACAGAAACGTCAATATGATATGATTTCTAACCTGCTAATGTAATCGTGAGATATAATTCCCCCGAAATAAACACTCCTGCTTAATCACCCACGTAGAGGTAATCTGAAACTGTTTTGAAACCGATCAAGAGTAGTCAAACCGTTTAACTACCCAGAATCAAAACCTTATTTATTTATTTTTTATGTATAACCAAGTCAGCAATTAACCGGAATCTCATCCATTGATTCGAGACGTTCTGATCACAAACCACTGGCCAAGATATTAGTGAGCGGAAAAATATATAACGAGAAACAAATGTTAATGACTATAATGCTAGTTAGAAACAAAAGCAATGACTTAACACGTTTACCTTTTTCCAAATCAAAACAACTAAGAAAACCAGAATAAAGTTTATCTAAGAAATCCGTGAACAGTATTTTATTTTATTTTTTCTGTCTGTAATTGAGAAAACCAGAATAAAGTTTTTTTTTCCCAAAACTGTTCCAGAAAACTCAACGTAAAACTGTTTTTATAAAACACTATTTTCCAATAAGGAATTTGTCTTAAGATTGCAGGAAAATATAGTGCTGAAAGCAGTAATCGATTTTACTAATTTCTGAAAATTTACAATTGAACAGAATAGTACATGAATTTGAATTACAGAATATGAAACATAAACTGTAAGTAGGGAACATGAATTTGTAAACCCAGACCCGTTTTATTCAATGGTGCCTTTAAGACAAATTCACCGCCTCACCGGTGCTGGAGATTGTGTTGGTGTTGGTCTCCTAGGGTTGACTCGGTTCCCACTCAGCCACTGGAGTACCATCGTACACTACCCGTCGAATGAACTTGTGTCTGTACTCTCTCTCTCTCTCGGAAAGAAGAACAATATTGCAGATGAAGAGCTCTCGATTTTTGGTCTATGAAACAAAGGAACTAAACTCCTTTATATAATCGAGGAGGAGTCTTCTCATTGAATACGCGAATTCAATAGAGGGAGTTTGCCCATTCAATAGGGCCAATTCAATATTTCATATTGAATACGGGGAATTCAATTTTTAGAGAAAAACTGCTACAGTCATTAATTCAGTAATTGATTCCATAATCAAATCATGAGTTTTATTCTGGGCATTTAACCCAGTATTAATCAGCTGCGCAAATTGATTCTGTAACTGGACCAACCAAACGCGAATAGTTTAGACCCAATAAAGCAAATCAATTCCAAACCAATCTAGATTGGATTATAGACCACAGATCTCAAACCACAGGTCACGATTCCACGAATCCTAAGTTCCGGCTCCGACCCCAGTCTAATTCAGGTGTTTGGTGACGGTGCGCAAGCACGTCATTTGGCTTTTTCAATGCCCATAATGAGATAATTTCTTATTCATCTTTTAATGCAATTTGTTCACTTTTGTTGGGCCCACCTCATGCAATGTGAGTCCCACCAAATTCTCTTTGATAAAATTCCATTTTCCAATAGTTACTTTGCACTTTGTCTTTGCAGCTTGCGTTTATTTGAAGAGGACATGTAAAGAAGGCATCCCTACTTAATAATAGTTAAAGGCAAGGAATATAAAAAGTAAAAACCATATGTACATAGTCATTGATTTGGTTGTTTTGAAACTTGAGGTTGAAAACAACCAGTGCAGTTGTTGGTTATCACAAAGAACACATAAAAGGGTCAACAAAAAAAGAACATGAAAGGGTGACATCTATATATAGGGCATTGATCAAAGGGAAAAGCAGTAGAAGAATTCATTATATATCTTCCAAAAAACCCAAATGGGAAAGTGGGAATAACAAAACTGTAACAAGAGATAGCTAGAGATGACTAGAGGCAGAAGTTGCTTTTACTTGTAGCTAGGGTATCTGCATGCATGAAAGAGAGGGAGAAGGGTGGATGAGCCTAGGCGACCACCCTACTCAAGTTTCATGCAAGTTTTTATTATACGTTCGTCCGCCCAACATTATTTTGAACAATCTTAACACCCATCCAACCAAGAGTTTTGAAAATGGAATTGGGACCATGGCGATAGACTGGATCCCATGGGACTCGCCATCGCCAAACTCTCTGATTCCTTCCACGGCTCTGTATCCAGTATTTCACTAGAACACCATGAATGAGACATTGGCGACAGACTAAATCCCGCGGGACTCGCTGTCGCCAAACTGTCTGATTGATTCCACGCCTGTATCTCCAGCTTCTTACTCATCAACTCACTGTAAGTTTCAAACATAGGTGTTGTAGCAATGGGTGACGGAAGGAGCTCTAAGGTTGTTGACGGTTTATCAGATACTGTAGTTGTTGGGAGACTAAGTGGGGGAGGTGCCATGCTCTCGAGACATCGTGACTGGAACTCAGGTGCCGCAGTTAGCTTCTGAACAAGTTGTTTGAAGTTTGAGGAATCCGGGGGAGGTGCCATGCTCTCGAGAGGTCGTGACTGGAACTCAGGTGCCGCAGTTAACTTCTGAACAAGTTGTTTGAAGTTCGAGGAATCCACCATGTAGACTCTACGTGGAGTCGGTGGCATGGGCGGAATCGGCTTTTTCATTATCTTCGTCGAATAAGGCTTACGAACAGAGTGGAGTGAGGAATGAAAATGGGGTGCTGGCGACGGCGGCGGTGGTTTGAACGTGTTACGTTGTTGTGGGCATGGAAAATGGTTGGTGGTGGATGAGGAGGAGGAGGCAGAGTAGGATGGTGATACCATTGGAGCCTATACTTCGTGTTTGTATTGAGTTAGTATGCAATTTGTATTGTGTGATGAGAAGTGAGAACATGTCGACTATATATATACTTGCAGTCTTTGTAAAGTAGTAAACAGATTGTCAATGACAGATCATGACGCAGAGAGAGAGAGAGAGAGAGAGGTGGCAATTAAGGAACAGATCATGACGCGGAGAGAGAGAGAGAGAGAGGGAGAGGTGGCAAAGACTTAAGGAATGAGTTAAGTGTTTGGTCAAGTGGGGTGACGCAGAGAGAGGTGGCAAAGACGAAAGGAATGAGTTAAGTATTTGGTTAAGTGAATATGAGAAAATTAAAAAAATTGTGTCGTAAATTTGAATCCCATAAAGGTTAAAACATTTCAGATGTGGCAAGGGCGGAGCTATGTTGGGGCCCGGCTTGGGGGCTTTTCGGTCCCAACCCCCGAACGTCCGAGTCTTAAAAATTTTATTTTGTATATACCTGATTTTGAATATTATTCGTAATTATTCGCGTATAGCTACTTATAATCTAAATTATTTTGATTTGATTTGATAAAAAACAGGTTAATTTTCATTCTCATTTTTCAATTTCTTTCACAAATAAAAAATAAGCACATAACAGTTAAAGTAGTCTAAAGAAAAAAATAAAATGATTCGTATCATTTACCATCAATCAGTTAGAATTATTTCAATGTAAAATGTAATATATTGGAAAGCAAAAATATTATAATATAATAAGTATATGTTCCGATAAATAATAATGTTTGTTAAGCCGGCCCCCCGGAGTCCTAATCCTGACTTCGCCACTGCATGTTGGGCTATTAGAGGTTTGTTTGGTCCTCCAATTCAAGATTTCAGAATTAGTCGAGGTGCGTGCAGCCAATCCGGACATCGAATTTTGTTAAAAACAAAGAGATGGAGGAGGTAACATAAATTCATGGGCATCTTACCTCTGGGTTCAGATAATAGAAAGTAATTCCTACCGGGTCTTCTCTAATTAACGAAACACTAAAACCCTATGAAAGTGCCTAAAATCCAGGGTATCCTATAAAAATACCTAAACCCCTAGAGTACCCTATAAAAATGCCTACACCTCTAAAATCCTATAATAAGAAAGTACACTATAAAACCCCTATGAAAGTGCCTAAAACTAAACCCTAGGGCTCTACGAAAGCTTCTAAATCTAAACTTTAGGGTACCCTAAACTCTAGGGTAACCTAAAACTTAAAACCTTAAGGTATCCTAAAATCCTAGGGTACCTTAAAATCCTAAAATCCTGTGGTACCCTAAGATTTTAGGGTATCCAAGGGTATTAGGGTACCCATTAGGGTACCATAAAATCTTAGCATACCCTAAAACCCTAGGGTGATATTTCTATTAATGATAAATATATTTTTATAAAAGTGGATCTAATAATAATTAAGTATTCCATCTCCCTTTAATGAGAATTAAGTGCCACTTTTAGGTAAAAATCTCGAAATTCAACTACATGCATCCAGTAGTATAATTATTGTCATGAGCCGTCGGCTATGAAGTTAGCATACGCCGCAGCAAGTAGAACGTGGTCAAAAAGCTGGAAGTATACAATAAGCCCTTCTATTACTTTCTCTTAATTTGTGGTGTTGAATATTTCTTCAGTCATTTTGTTCACTGCGAGAATAGTCACCTATAGAACACCATTATTGACACGCACACACCCTTTATACACGTGTCAACACATATATTCACACACATACACATAAATTTCCGGGTACTGTTCTACGGAATAGTTGTAATCTCCACAAAACGTCGGTTATCATTTTAAGATATTTTTCTATTTGATCATATAAGGCAACATTATTTTACATAGAGATACATTGTCCAAAAAGTGAGATAGAAAGGGATAGATTTATTAAGAGAATATATATCTTTTAAAAAAAATAATCTGATAACTATAAATTAAACATGAAGTCATCTAATGGTTGTAGAGGTTGCCCTCATTTATATGCCTAGATATTTTTAACAGAAATCACTCTGTTATATTATATAGATTTTCAACAGAAACCGCTTTGTTTTATTATATATAGACTAGCGCATGTTCGTGCCGAAAGGCACGTCCCGAAAAATTCGGTATTCGATACGGCATCGAGTGTCACAAGTAAAGTTTGAGTAAACAGCCTATACCTAGGCCCAACACAACTTAACATTGAGTTTGCAACAACTCAATCATTCAATTTAATTATGCATCTTCAACCTTGGCTTCAAATTTGAGGATGTCAATTTTTTTTAAAGGCTTACGTGGTAATTTGACATTTTAGAATTTGAGATCTTTAAGGTACCCACTCCACTAGCATGTCAATTTTTTAATTTTAGGAATTTTTGGAAAAAAGTAATGAAAGAAATTTTTTGACATCACATGTCAAATGTGACATGAGAGAGGGGATGTTAAATGACGCATAAGCATTTGACATTTGGGTTGGAATTGCATCTCATGCCAATTCTTTCACTTGGCAGGCTATGTCAAATTTGACATCATTAGCATCTCCAATCCTTGACTTCATATTGGAGATGCCAAACTTTTTTTGAAGGCTTACGTGACATTTTGACATCTCCAATTCGATATCAAAACCTTCATTTCCAACCCTTATGCCAAATTTTATTTATTTGACATCAAGCTATACCTTTCCAACCCTTAATGTCAATTCTTGTGTCAAATGTTCAAAATCCAAACGGTCATTTTTTGAAATTTGGCATGGAGGGGATGGTTGTCAAAGTTGGCAGGTTTGCCATTCCCTTCAAAGCCACGTAAATTTTGGCATCAAAAAAGGCTGTTAGGTTGGATTGAATTTTGATATCAATTTTTACCGTTAAAATGTCCACATAGAAATTGACATTTCCCACTGGAGATGCTCTTAAAAGGCGATTGCGAATCCTAACCATCAATTGTCCACACTAAACACAATTTTCAGTAATTAAACACCACATTCAGGCGTAGAATTTTTCGTTGCCCGTCCGTACCTAAATGAATTGCCCTCCCTACTATTAAATAGCCTCACAAACAAACTTGAATATCTCAAAAGCTATTTTTTCAATAAGCATCTCCCTTATGACATCATGTAAGCAGTAATAGAATTCTATGTTGGAGGAATTACATGACATCATACCAACCAAACCAAAATACCGATGGATAGCTGTAGTATTTTTAATATTTCTCCCTATTGAACAAACCAATGATCGTAACTAAACCTAGTTAATAAGACGATCTCAAATTTACAATCAACAATTACCTATAGGGGTTACTATGAGAACCTCATAATATTTATAAAATTCTTGTTTTGGTAGAGAGAGAGAGAGAGAGTTGGATTCTTCCCAAAAATGTCTAGCCTTAGGATCTCAGTCGTTGGATTCAAGAGACCACTTTAGACCATTAGATTTATGCATGAGTATAAGATTCAAAAACTGGGATTGGTTATTAAATAGATAGGTGACTAAAATCAGTCATATACAAGTCAAGATATTCACATACACATACATGTCTCACATATGCAGAACTAAAATCAATTTCGAGTGTTTGTCGAAATTTAACAATTTAAATATAAACTTCTTGAAGTTTTTATTTGAAAGACAATTTCTTGAAGTTGAAAAAATTATCTAAAATTGGATGTTGGAGCGAAGTGGGGTTTTTGAAACCAGATATTCAATTTTAAGTAACTTAAAAGCTAGTTTTTAACTTTTATACTGTAACAAACAATACCAACTTTTAATTTGGTACAGCTTAATCATAATTTCACAATTATATATGATACAATATAAATTTATCCAATTCTATGTGAATCTATATATACGAGGAGATCATATGAAATATGTAACCGATTCTTTCTTTTCTTTGGGCCACTGACCATCCATCGTGAGTTTCAAGTTTAATATTGACATTCTCGCAACAAATTATATATCCAACATCTCAAATTTATTTTTATTATCTAAAGTTATAACCCAAAATATGCTCCCATACAAATTAGTGAATCAAATTACTAAAATACGAATCGTGACAAAGGATATACCACAAAAGATCAATAGCAATGTAGAATCTACGTTCACTCGAATAGAAGAATTATACATGATGTTTGTTTTAATACTTTCAATGGAGTCGACCACATGTAAGATGAAAACAATTAAGATGACATCACACGATAGTCAAATGTGATAGTTACGTACACATAGCCGGGATGCATTTTTATATGTCAATTAATTTGTATACATAACGATATTATATAGATTCTGTCAGGTTTACCAGGAAAACCCCCTTTCGCCCCACCAATTGATACTTGACAACTCAGCAATTGCTTTTAAAGGCGCGCACCAACAGATACAAGTATTGTGGTCACTTTAACTAAAGTTGGTTTTTTTTTTTTGTTACATTACTTTCCCATTCGAAAACTGATCATTAATTTGTGTCAACAAATAAACAACAACAAAAACAAAAGGAAAGATTCGTAATTTTTACATTGATCAAATTACCAAAACAAATCACGTACAATGTCTATTTGTGCTCCCATGCATGGTGTTCTATTCCTCCTGGCCTAACTTAACCTTTCACTACTTTTTTTATTTTTAGTGATTTTTAAGAGTTTTTAATCACTATCTAAGGGATATTACTTCGTTTTGATAGGAGGGTTTGAAAAAATAATACAGTAAAACATGGACCAAATTTCAACACATTAAAAAAAAAACTCAAAAAAGAATCGTCATTACTGACCTTATTAAAAGATTTCAGTCAAAACTTTTTTGCCTCCAATTACTCTGTCATCCAGACGAATCGCAAAAATAAAGCATTTTAAACCAAATCTAGAAAATCCAAGAGAAACGAAATTAAGCCCAAACAGTTGATATCGTCAACATAATATAGTCCCTCATCTACCTAAAAAATAATATATAGGCAAAATAAGTCAGACCAAATAATTTAACCAAACAGAATTGGTATATTGTCAACAAAATACTTTCTTCATTTAATTTAAAGATAGGATGATTATTAGAACTTCTTCACCATAACATATTTCTTGTCCAGGTAAGACTTTCTCATTAATTGCGATTTTAAGGGGAGAGAACTCCTTTGATGCATCAGAGCTAGCTAGTTCTCTCGTTCAATAGAATAACCTAATGGTGGGAACGTATTAATTGGAGTTTAAAAAACAAATCCAAGTTAATTTTAGTTTAATGGTCTCTGTTGGTAAACGTGTTTTTCCAAAGCCTTTAAGAGGCAATTGCTGAGTTTGCAAGTATTGATTGGTGGGGAAGAAATTGGGGTTTTTCAACCGAGCCGGATGTAACCAACTAGGGCTAGTTAAGTTGGCCAGTACTCTTGCATCTCACTAAAAAGATTAGGAGTTCGAATCTACCCACTTACGTCCGGGTGTTCTTATTTTAGAGGGATTTTTTCTTTCTTTGTTTGTTTATAAATGAGTTTATTTCTTGTATTGGTTGGACTTGGTTATCTCGTGAACTTTCACAATATTTGATGTAGTGTCCCGAATTTATATTTTGTACTTCATATATGATGTAAATGATCTCTTCTTTTTATCGATTGAAAAAAAAACTCAAGAGCCGGGTAGAATTTATTCTCTTTTACAACACATCTCTTAACATCAATCAATCAATACATATTCCATACAAATGTATTTTGCATTCAAAACCTTCCAAACTCACTCCCGATGTTAATTTTCTAGAGAGAGACTTGGGGAGGGGGAGGGGAGGGGTCTGGATGAATATGGAGGAAATTAAAAAAATCTATGACCGGCAGTGTCCAAACTAATTCTCCACCACACCTATGTTTTTTAGTGCATATGATGAGAACAATGTTGGTATGCATCGAACACAGAACTGAAAAAGAAAATCAAATTATCTTTTTTAACAATTATCATTGTGCCCATTCGATATATTGTGCTGAAAAAACGCCAATGTAATTTTTTTTTTCTCGTTGATCGAACATGCAGAGAGAGAGAGAGAGAGAGAGGGGGGGGGAGAGCGCACACGGGTGCACAAGGTTGTCACTTGTCATATGGTGGGGGTGAAATCTAGCCGCCACGACCAAGACTCTTAGAAAGTCATCACCCCATTTTAGCAACACGTACGAATGTCCTCAAAGTGGACGGACCCATTTGGTCACCACTTTTTTAATTTTAATATTATGTCTTTTTTTTTATCGGCAAAACAAACTTTTATAAAACTCGATACTCCCATAAGAAACAAACTTTTATAAAACAAATTTTCGGACCCATTTGGTTACATCGAGGGGAGGCATGGAGCACAAAACTGCTACAACTCGTACAACTGCCAAATTTTAATATTATGTATTAAGGCATTTTCTATGTACGTGTAACAATTCAGATTCGTCAAAAGATAGTTGTGAAATTCCACAGATACTCCCATGCATCACAATCATCACATCTTAAAAGCAGTTATCAGCCGTCTTAATTGATCAAATTTAAATTATTTTTGGCTGGCTGTTCGATCTTCTTCTCGATTCTATTGACTTCCATTCCATGGCTGTTATTCGTCAAATATTTGCATCTTCGATTTTGATAGTTCCTTGACATGAAGAATGGCTAGGTTTTAAAACATGAGAAAAACTTATTTACGGAGGGTTTCGTAAATAAGTTTATGAATCCGGATTGTCGAAAAGTGTTTTGGAAACTCTTCTCCGAAATTTTTTATTTAAAATCCGGACCGTCGAAAACACTCTTGAACTGTACTGATTCACCCCGCTGTAAATAAGTTTGTCTCTTAAAACATATGTTCAATTTTAAAAAGTTGTGGTCACTATTAGCAGTGGCAAAATGATAAAGGGACCGATCAAACCCATAGCAATGAGGTACCGACGGGCACTGGGGCTCATTCTGGGTTCCGCACGTATGATTCGAGCCATTTAATATTAAAAAAAATTGAGTAGGCCTCGTGAAAAATTAGCTCAATCCGATATGTGTAGGCGCTCGATCCAATCTTTCATCTTTTCATTCAGATTTTATAATCCTGTAATTTGAATGAAAAAAATGGAAGATTAGTTTGAGCATCTACACATATCGAATAAAACTGATTTTTCAGAAGCCCACTCGGTACCCCATCGGCAATGGCGTAGCCAGAAGTACGAATAAGTGAGGGCACTACGAAACACAAACACAAAGATAAATTTTCGTAGGTAACAATATTATGGCAATAAGAACTTTTTTTTGGTGAAAATACTAATAAAATTGCATATTAATGAATAAAACTAAAACAAATTATGTAAGATTTGACGGAAGAGCATGACTAGTTTTCGTGTTTTGAAAGTTGTGCATGATAGTTTATTGTGAATGCCTTCAAAATTATCTACTAATAAGTATGCAATCATGTCATTGCTCATCAATTATTCACTAATTTGTTTGCGTTACACATTTTTTACATGATTCATGTTCGAAAATGCCCTCTCAATAATCATAAAGGTTAGGGGTGAAATTTTGGAAGACCGAGTCGAGTCAAGGTATATTTTTTCAGGACCAATCCCGACCGTATTTGATTTCAGTTCGGTTCGGTTCGGGGTGAGTTCGGTCGAGTCAGGGATTTCATTCCGCTCAAAATGGGCATTAGTTGGGCCATTTGGGCAATTTTTTAAACCTAACAGTGGACTACAGGCCATGTTTGGGCCATTTTTTTACCCATATATTTGGGTCATTTTCACTTGTTTTCCACCCATATTTGGGTCATTTTCAGCCTTAACAATTTCACCTATATTTGGGCCATTTTCTGCCTTAAGTCAATCACTCATATTTGGGCCATTCTTCCACCTGTTGCCAAATGATAAAACTCTTCCCCCCATATTTTCAGCCTTAAAACTCTTCTACGTATTTTTTTTAAAACACCAATTGAAAAGAAAATAACATACGACAGACATGCTCAAACAATTACAAGTACTCTTCCACCTGTTTTTTTTCCAAGCACCAATTCAAAAGAAAACACAACCAGGCATACGAAGAATTACAAGTACCAACTACAAAGTACGAGTATCAACTACCATCCATATTTTTAGCCTTAAAACTCTTCCACCTGTTTTTTTTTTCAACCACCAATTCAAAAGAAAACACTAACAGTTAACAGGGATAGGCATACTCAAATAAATTACAAGTACCAACAACCAAGTTACCAATCATACTCAAAGTCTCAAACTACAGATACAGAGAATTACAAGTACCAATCATACTCAACGGATTTGCCATAACAGAATACTCCAAAGAAAAAGAAACACTCCTAATTAAGACAAGCATTATCGGACACCTCAGTCAGCAGTATAATGAGTCAATGACCACACTTCTTGTGAGCATCACCAGCAAAATATAGAGCCAGCACAATGCAGAAACCAGCACCAGCAGAATGAAGAAAACTGCATAAAAAACAGGTTCAAAATACAAAGGTTCAAACTCCAACATTATAGAATTCAAAGTCTATCAAGTTCAAAATACTATGCCAAGTTGCCAACAATCTAGCCCTCCTTTTCAACATAAAAAATAGTAAACATTAAACAGACCGTTGATTCCAAAAAACGAAAACAGTAAGAAAATTATAACAAATAGAAATAGATATGTGTATGTGATTAGGATTTACTTCAACCATGAAATAAACAATGGCACCATGCCACCAACTCCTTAGTCCTTATCAGTTGACTAGGGTTTGCCCGTGCCGAAGGCACGGCATAACTCATTTTGAATACATTTAAAATGAATTACGAAACTAACGATCACCCCCGCTGATAAGCCCTAAATAGTGTAAATAATGAGGCTTATCTATCCCGTTTTACTGCACTCGCAAGCGTTTTATACTTGTTTGCACAAGTTTTGTTTTTGTTGAAAAGTAGATAATCGGAGCGAAAAGGTTGTTTCCAAGGCTCCCAATAATCCCTAGAAGAATCCAGAAGCATTCGAGTTCGTGCGGCACATTGGGAATCCTTCCCCAAACCTTAAACGAAGCAATCAAAGCATGTAAGGAAGGTTCGGGGTCCTCAACGATCGAAAGAAGCAAGAAAATAACCAAAAACTAGCCAGAGAAGCATGGGGTATCGATACCCCAAAACTGGGTATTGATACCAGGAAGCAAGCTGTCCAGGGGAGCAGGAGGTATCGATACCTCTTTTAGGGGTATCGATATTTGGTGTCTACTCGTGAATTTTTTTTGTTGCATTTTTGTAATTATTCTGTAAATGGGGTATATATACCAACTTAAGCCCAATTCTAGGGCATTCAATACCTACACTTTCTCTCGCTACCTCCGTTAAAAGCTTTAGCTCCCACCTCTCTCCTCATTCATGTTTTGAGGAGGGTTTTTAGGTCCGACCCGTTTGGATTCGAAGCATTTCTCCTTCATTAAAGTTGTAAGGAATTCTTTCCTCTTCAAGGATCTCATTTTTATTTCAAGTTTAATCAATGTTTAGTATTTGCCTTATGTTTACCCTTGTTCATTTCATGCCTCCTTTCAATATGTGTAAGTAGTGTATCAAGGTTAGGTTGTGGGAAGATTAACATCCCGTAACCAAGAGTATTACTTGTTCTTCTCTCTTCAATCTTCATTTTTCGAGTTTAAGCTTGTGCTTGGGGTACTTTTATGTATCGTGTTAATCTCTTTGATCATATGTAGGCAATGGTTAGGCTACTTGTCACATATGATACTTGGAGCTATGTCCTTCCGAGGGTTTGTCAAAATATCTTGAAAGCCCTAGTCTGTATTCAACTTTTCTCCTTGCATTTGATTGCAAACACTCTCCTTTTTCCCCATTCCAAAGACTCCGGCCACCAATGTCAACAACTCTGTAGACCATATTTTCGCCCACAATGACAAATGTGCCTTTGAGTTCTTTGAAGGCATGTATTCAACTTTCCTCCCTGCCTTTTGATTGCAAACACTTTCCCCTTTCCCCCTTCGAAAGACACCGCCCACCAATGTCGACAACTCTGTAGACCATAATTTCGCACACAAATAGTTTGACAAATTAAATGTGCCTTCGAAACAATTTAACAATAACAGAGAAAGTTGGGATGCTATAGTAAAAGTATTGTTACGGATAGATGGAGTTATCCATCATTAATTGAAGCGTCTGTCCCTGAAAAAGTTGTCCTGTTTGCAAACTTATGAAGTGGAAGGGCCCTATAACATGATAGGAAGATGTAAGCAAATAATTAGAGTATAAGAGATTATAGTATTTGTTGGACTTTAAAAAAGAACAATTGGACTTTGAAAAAGACCCTGACCGTGTGAATTAAGGATTCATAAATTTGATTTATCAGACTTCAATGGCCTATTGGATATTTTGGCTTGAATTTAATTTTGTTGTTTCAGAGTGTTGAAAGGATATTCTTACTTACAATGCCTCAAAAAAAGTTCATTGGTGAGGAATACAAGCTAGATATTTTGAAACCTGTCTTTATGATTGTATATATATACTTCTTGAGGTTTTGAGTGTAATCTTGAACTCCAAGTCTGAATCCACTGTAAGTTAGGCTTTACCGGTTTAGATTCGTAGTCTCAAATCTTCATCCAGTTTATAATGGTATAAACATTAACTATAGCTTCTCGAAGGCCTCAGATTAATGGTCAAGAGGTCACAGTTGGTCCATTTATGATGAATGGAATCCATCTGAAGTCACTGGTATCAAGTGAAAAGTCTGTAGGTATGTGTAATCCATGTTTATGTTACAATATATTTTCCCCTTAGTCCGGCATTTGTTCAATTTTAAAATGTAGAGCTATTTTTTTGCATTTTTGTGATACCCGGAGTGGGCCCCACTAGCGTGTGCGGTGGACTGCCACTGCATCCCCGTGCGGTGGGCATAGTAGTGTTGGGTTTGAAAAATCTCCCTTGTCACTCTGGTTTGGTTTGGTTGGGCTTGGGGTGAAAAGTCAAGTGACCCAGGCCAAACCGAAAATTTCAATTTTTCTTTTATTCCAAAACCAATTATGCTATGGATGTCACACTTTGGGAGTACTTTGTGGCGTGAAACCTCTCTATGGGAAAGACATGAGCACCTCCCAAACCACAACTACAATCAGAACTAGGGTTTTTGCCACTCATTTCCCTCAGGTCCAAAGTGTGGTTTGAACAAATTGCCTGTGTTTTGGTGCTAAAAGTTGTCAGTTCTAGCTTTATGGTATGCACTGCTGTTGACAAAAGCACAGGTTCCTAAGTATACTAACAATCAGAAATGGAAGAAATAGTTGAAAACAAAGCGGGTCTTTAGAAGACAACAATTCCCATAAAAATAAACTACTAACTCAAAAGTGAGAAAATTAAGTCAATGATACAAAAAAAAAAAAAAAAAGGTGTTTCAAACTTCAACCTTTCTACAAACCATTGCGAAAACATCACTGACTTTGAGATTAAGCTATGGAGATGCTACGGTATCAGTTATTCATTTCCAATTAATTTTAGGAAAAAAAAACATATAACAAAATGAAGCTCAATAGCTTGGTCAATTTGGACATATTGGTATGATATGCACGGTTGTCTGATCTAGTCTTGTAGATTCATTTGTGAAATGGTAATGGTGTCGGGCAAAAGGTGGCTAGGGAGGGAATTCTTGGGATTGGGATATGGTTTCTTTATGCAATGAAAATCATACTAGTATTTATCTGAAAGAAATGCTTTTCTTAAACCTCAATGGCAAAATCTATTAAGATAGTGCATAATTGTTGCTTTTCTTTAATTTCCAACCCCTTTCTCAGTTGAAAATTGAAACAGATGCATGAAGGTTGCTCCGTATTGATAACGCTGTAGGTTGGCTTAGCCGAAGCACAATATATGATTTTGGTTATAGGAATTACAAAATAAACAAAGACTCCCTTTTGGTATTTGCATTTGTAATCTCTATTTGCTTACTTGTATATGAAACTTGTTCTAAATTGGGAGGATCCCAAATTTCAAATTTTTGTAGATGAAGCGTGTTTAATTACAGTAGGAAAACATTAGTTACTGAGATCTCTGTAGCATTTACTTCGCTATCTTCTATGTGCATCGCACATGCCTCTTTGCTAGTTTGCCCAAATGTACCAGCCCATTAATTGTCCAAAAAAAGTAAGCCCATTACAACAAGCCAAACTTTCCGACCCCAAAGAAATGCTAAGACCAACCCTGAAGCAGAAAGACTAAGGTTTCGTTTATTTTGATGTAAAATAATTTTCTGTAAAATATTTTAACTATTTTTTGTCATTTGGCGTTTCGTTAAGGAAATGACTGTAAATAATTTCAGCAGATAAAATATTTTCGATCATACGGGTGAAAATATTTTACTCTCTGAAATAGCGTAAGTCGTTTTTAATTGCTTGTTACCTCACGTGCTCAATCAATATCGTGAGTTTGTTGGAGTCCTCCACAACACAAACCTTTTCATTCTCAGTATCTTTGCAAAGTTGAACTACTCTAATCACAATCAATCTATATGCTCCATTTATGTCCAGTGTCACTCTATTTTCGTTGAGGAAGATACTCCTCAACTATCAACCAAAATCCTAGTCAAAAAGGAGGAAAAAAGCGCAGTAGAATCAGGTCGTTCTTCTTGACGCAGCACAAGCGACGATCGTCGGTGACGAAACCAGGTATGCCTCTTTCCTCTTCTATTTCATCGGTGAATCAAATCTGCAGAAACAACCGTGTCCACATTTTTTCCTCCGGATCTAGTAAGTATCCCGCGACACAACACGGGTTCTTCGTCCAAAACTGGGAATCCGTGTAAAATCGACAAAGACATAAACAACATAGAGAATCAGAGATGTTTAATGAATAACCAGTACTAAAACAATTGTTAATGAGTATATGTGTGTGTGTAGAGAGAGAGAGAGAGAAAGAGAGAGTATTCCAATACCATATCATGCAGGCATACCACTGTCTGAGACCAACAAGTACGTTTATATTAAATCCCAACTCTCCCGCATCACAAGCACTTGTAACATGGTAGTATTATTCATGTGCTTAGATCTCTTTCTCCATCGTAGCTTTCGTGTTCAAAACCATAAACCATAATCAGCGATGAACGTTCCTGCCGATGAAGAAGACAACCATAGAGGGGTTTTCCTTAATGAAATCATCCAGACCTTCGACGACGAAGATCTTTCTGACGCAGAGGACGAATCGGGATCCGATGGTGAAGACCACAGACGGGTTTTCCTTGACGAAACTATCAACGACAATGATCTTTCTGATGCGGAGGACGAACCAGGATCCAATGGCGAGGCAATTGATGAAGCCAATGATTCCATGCACATATTTACAGTTGCGTGTAGTCCAACAGATGGTACATTGGTGGCAACAGGGGGGGGGGGGGGGGGAGATGGTAAAGGATTTCTTTGGAGAATGGGGCAAGGAGATTGGACATTTGAGCTTCAAGGTCATAAAGATTCTGTGTCTTGTTTAGCCTTTAGTACTGATGGACAATTGCTTGCATCCGGAAGCTTTGATGGACTTGTTCAAATTTGGGACACAAATTCTGGCAGTCTCAAGTGTGCACTTGAAGGTTCTGGAAAGGACATTGAGTGGGTCAGGTGGCATCCAAGAGGACATCTAGTCTTGGCTGGTTTAGATGATTCTACTGTTTGGATGTGGAATGCGGACACAGGTTCATATCTTAATATGTTCTCGGGTCATACTGACAGTGTGACATGCGGTGATTTCACTTCTGATGGATGGTAAACAAATTTGTACTGTTTCCAAGGATGCAACTTTGAGAATATGGAACCCGAGAACTGGAAAAACTGTCCATGTCGTTGGAGGTCACCCTTATCACACTAAAGGCTTGACATGTTTAACAATAACTTTCGATTCAACACTTGTTTAACAATATAACAACTGGGAGGGTTGTTAGTTCTCTAAATGCACACTTGGATTCTATAGAAGGTGTTGGGCTTGCAAAAAGCTTCCCTTTGGCTGCAACCGGAGGCGTTGATCATAAGTTGGTTGTTTGGGATCTGTAACATTCATCGCCCCGTTGCATATGCATGTGAACATAAGGATGTGGTTACATGCTTATTGTGGCTCGGTGAATCTAAGTACTTGGCCACTGGTTGTTTATATGGGAAGGTGCGAGTGTGGGATAGTCTCTCTGGAGACTGTGTGAGAACCTTTCGCGGCCACTCTGAACCCATTCAGTCTTTGGCTATATCTACTAATGAGAAATGCTGGTTTCAGGTTCGGATAATGGAACTGCCTGAGTATTTGAGATAGCATAACTGGTTTCAGTTTCGCTTGTTTGAGATAGCATAATATCTATAGGTTGGCATTTTAATGAGTTATGTACCCTTTTTTTTGGTTGGTTTGTTATTTGAATCTTCTTAAGGTGCATAATTTGGATTTTTATTATAAAATGGACTTAGAGTTGCATATTTATGGCTTTTAGTAATCAACATGGTACTGTAAATTTATTTCTCACAAAATATATTCATGTGATATTAGGTTTATAGAAAATGGAAAAAATAATAGAGAGTAATAACTTCTCCACTCGGAAATCAAAACTGGAAGGATGCAGGCTCTAGTTCAAAAAAGCAGGTTCAATCATTCTTAGTTTATTCATTTTGGTACGTCAGGGCTGTAACTTTTGATCTATTATATTGTTATTCCCCTCTTGTTATCTTGCTGATTTTGTTGGGGTGCTAGGTTAGATTTTGAAGTAAATTGGACAAGAGAATGAGATTTATAAAGAAAGGATGGGTGAGAGATGTTACAAGTTGTGAAAGGCTTTTAGTAGATTTTTATTGCAACAAAGTGAGTACAACAAGGCTTTATTTATAGAGCACTTCCACCAACTTAGAATTCTCTAGAATTGTCTAGCTAGAGATAAGCACATGTGCATTACAAAGATCTCCTAACTTCTAGATTTTTCTAGTTTTAACCCATGTGCTTAATTACAAAACATCTTTCATGCTTCTTCTAGAATTATCTAGTCTTACCCATACAAATATCTTCTAGTGTAATTATTACTTCTACACACTTCTAATTATTTTAAACTTAGATATTTAAATACTCATTCTACATTATTCTAGAAGATTACAAATTACTTGTTCTAACACTCCTCCTTAATTTGTAATCTTCATGATCTCTTGAAATTGAGAGAATTTTTCTGATGCTACTGATTTGGTCATGATATCCGCAAGCTGCTCCTTGGTGTTGACGAACTCAAGCTAAATTTCACCTTTCTGCACTAAGTCTATGATAAAGTGATGTCCGAGCTCAATGTGCTTTGTCCTGCCATGAAAGACTGGATTTTTGCTCATTGTTATGGCTGACATATTATCGCAGTAGATGACTGTAGGTTCTTCTTCTTTATGCTCCATGTCAGAAAGAATCCTTCTTAGCCATACTGCTTCACAAGTAACATCTATAGCTGCCATATATTCTACTTCTGTCGATGACTGTGCAATTGTCCTTTGCTTCTTAGAACTCCAACAAATTATTTTAGATCCCAAACAAAATACATAGCCAAACGTGCTCTTTCGATCGTCGATTGATCCAACCCAATCACTATTGTTGTAGCCAATAAGCTTGTTGTCTTTCTCTTTTGTATACTTGATGCCGAATTTCTTCGTCCCTTGGAGATAACGGAGGATCTGCTTGGCTGCTGCATAGTGTAGCTTGCTCGGCTCGTGCATAAATCTCGAGATAAGATTTACAGAATACACAATATCTGGCCTTGTATGAGTGAGATAGTTTAGCGATCCAACCAATCTTCGATAGGCCGTAGCATCGACCTTCTCTGCTCCATCATTTAATTGCAACTTCTCATTTAAAGAGAGTGGAGTAGAGACTGGTTTGCAGTTGCTCATGCGGAATTTCTTTAATAAGTCTTCAAGATATTTTTCTTGAGAGATAAAAATCTCTCCTTTGGACTGCTTTACTTGAATGCCGAGAAAATATCTCATAAGGCCTAGATCCGTCATCTCATATTCCTTCATCATAGCATTTTTAAATTCATCGAGCATTGCTACATTGGTGCCTGTGTAGATTAAATCATCAACATAAAGGCAAACAATGAGAAAATCTTGCGTACCTCCTTTTTTGACATATAGGGATGGTTCGCTTTGGCTTCTTTCAAATCCGCTTTGACAGAAGTACTTGTCAATATTGCTATTCCAAGCTCGTGGTGCTTGCTTCAAGCCGTATAGGGCCTTCTGAAGTTGATACACCTTGCCTTCTTTTCCTTTGACTGTATAGCCTTGTGGTTGCTCCACATAGACCTCTTATTCTAGTTTACCATTGAGAAAGGCAGATTTGACATCGAGCTGATATACGGGAAGCTCGTTTTGTGCGGCTAAGGCCAAGACTGCCCGTATTGTCTCCATCCTTGCAGCTGGAGCAAAAGTCTCATTAAAGTCTATTCCAGATTGTTGGGAATAGCCTTTTGCCACTAAGCGGGCCTTGTGTTTTTGGATGGATCTATCTTCTTTGTACTTGGTCTTGTAAACCCATTTAACACCAATTACGTCTGTTCTTTTGGGCAAGTCAACAAGCTCCCATGTGTGGTTCTTCTCAATAGTTGTAATTTCTTCATTCATTGCTTTTAGCCAAATTTCTTCTTTTGCAGCTTCCTCAAAATTATGTGGTTCACAAGTAAAGAAGGCAAAATCACACGAGTCATATATATCCCGTAAGGAATGTACCTTTCTTGTTGGATTGAGATCATCCGATGATGAGCTCTCTGGACTGGTGCGTGGGCTTTGATTTGGACTTAGATCTTGAGTCAAAGTTTCTCGCTCATGTACTGCATCATCAGGCCCAAAAAACTTTGGCTCTTGGGAGGAATTGACATCCCACTTCCATGCAGCACCTTCATCAAATATCACATCTCGGGAAATCATAAATTTATTTGTGTTTGGATTATAGAGACGATAACCCTTGGACTCGTCACTATATCCAATGAAAATATATTTCTCCCCTTTTTGGTCAAATTTTTTCCTTTTTTCTGAGGGAACTAATGCATATGCAATGCATCTGAAAATCTTTCGATCAAAAATTTACCTGTGGCTTCTTTTTGTTCCACGCCTCATATGGTGTCTTGTTTCGAACTGCCTTAGTGGGAGAACGGTTGAGGATGAAAACAGCAGTATTGACAGCTTCGGCCCAGAATGTGTTAGGAAGCCATTTGCCTTTAAGCATGCTCTGTGCCATCTCTGCAATTGTCCGGTTCTTCCGTTCTGCCACTCCATTTTGTTGGGGTGTTTTTCGGATTGTGAGTTGTCTCTTGATTCCTTTTTCCTTGCAATAGTCCATGAATGGAGTGTAGATGAATTTGCCACCACGATCTGTCCGAAGTGTCTTTATTTGTCTTCCGCTTTGCCTCTCCACCAAGGCTTGAAATTTGAGGAATACAGAGAAAGCTTCTGATTTTTTGTCAAGGATGTATAGCCACATCATCCTTCTATAGTCATCAACGAAGAGGAGAAAATATCTTTTTCCACTAAGAGATGGTGTTCTGGTAGGGCCAAAAATATCATAATGCACCAATTCCAAAGGCGCTTTAGCTCTCCAAGTGAACTTTGGAAATGGGAGTCTATGCATTTTCCCATATATACACCCCTCACAAACTTTATCAATATTGGGTAGCCCTTCACCATATTTTTTTCCTTTAGCAATCTCATGCCCTTGTAATTTAAGTGGCCATATCTTAGATGCAACAAATATGAGTCATCAATTTTTTCTTCTTTAAGGGCAAAATTTTTATTAAGTGGCATTATTAACGGAAAAACTTTATTTGGAGTCATTTTGACTTTTGCCACTTTAAAATTTTTCTTTTTGTCAATGATGGTGCACTCATCATTATCAAAGTTAAGTGCATAGCCTTTTTGCAGTAATTGCCCCACGCTTAATAAGTTTTGAGTAAGCCCAGGAACATAAAGGACATCTGAAATTAATATTTTGTTACCTCCCTTTGTGTAGACAGCGATAACTCCTTTTCCTTCGACATTCTGCAGCTTTCCATCTCCGAGCTTCACTTGTGAAGAAACTTTATCATCCAGCTGCACAAACTTTTCACGATCGCCTGTCATATGATTACTGCATCCACTATCCAAATACCAAGATACCAAATGTTATCTGACTCTTGTTGAGCATTCATGCAAGAGAATAAGTATTCAGCTTCATTTTCTTTTGAAAAATTAGCTTTATTTTTTTCTTGATTGAACCAGCAATCTCGGTCAAAATGATTAGAAACCTTGCATCTCTTGCATTTAAATTTGCAATCTTTGGATGCATGATTAGATTTTTTGCAAATAATGCAAGAAGAGTTAGAGTTACCGCCATTACGATTCCTCTGATTGTCGTATCCTTTTCCTTTGTTCCGGGCTTGGAATGCATTTTGGCCTCCACGTCTTTGTCCATTCATGCCTCTTCCTCGAGATGAGCCCTTCTCTTGATCTTCTTGGTTCTTTCCTCCAAAATTGATTTTGCTTTGAAATGCTTGCTCCAAGGATTAATTTGTGAACTTGCTCATTCTTTGTTCATGGGCCTTAAGACAACTCATTAGTTCATGTCGAGTAAGTTTAGACAAATCCTTGGATTCTTCGATAGCGGCTATAACATGATCAAACTTTGGAGGCAAACTTCTAAGAACCTTTTCGACGATTCTTTTATCCGGAAGGGTATGTCCATAACTTCGAATTTGATTGATAATTCCAACAACTCGGGAAAAGAACGTTTGAACAGATTCATTTTCCTTCATTGCTAGATTATCAAAGTCTCTCCATAGTGTATGAAGTTTAATGGAGATAACCTTATCATAACCTTGATATTTAATTTTTAGTATTTTCCATGCTTCTTTTGAAGTTTTTGCACCCATAATTCTTGGAAAGATAGATTTGCTTACCCCACGTTGAATGTTGAGGAGAGCCAAAGCATCTCCCTTCTTGTTCTCCTTGAACTTCTTCTTCCTTGCTTCCGTCCAAGTCGCTTCTTCTTCGGCATTTGCCGGTGCCTCGTATCCGCTTTCAACAAGATCTCACAATTCTTGTGAGACAAATAAAGTTTGCATTTGGATGCTCCAATAGTCATAGTTCTCTCCCTCAAATACAAGGATGAGATTTTGTGCATAGTTGAAAGTGGAAGAGTTGGTCTCCATGGTGGTTGAAAGAAGGACAAGGATGGATCGGTTATGTTAGCTCTGATACCAAAATTGTTGGGGTGCTAGGTTAGATTTTGAAGTAAATTGGACTAGATAATGGGATTTATAAAGAAATGATGGGTGAGAGATGTTACAAGTTGTGAAAGGCTTTTAGTAGATTTTCATTGCAACAAAGTGAGTACAACAAGGCTCTATTTATAGAGCACTTCCACCAACATAGAATTCTCTAGAATTGTCTAGCTAGAGATAAGCACATGTGCATTACAAAGATCTCCTAACTTCTAGATTTTTCTAGTTTTAACCCATGTGCTTAATTACAAAATATCTTTCATGCTTCTTCTAGAATTATCTAGCCCTACCCATACAAATATCTTCTAGTGTAATTATTACTTCTACACACTTCTAATTATTTTAAACTTAGATATTTAAATACTCATTCTACATTACTCTAGAAGATTACAAATTACTTATTCTAATAGATTTAAGGTCTCCTCATACAAATTGTGCAGAAAGTTTAAGATGTTAGGAAATGGGTCCAACAATGGAGATTACATTGTCCAATACCTCCCTCACGTGCGACCCCAGTAATTGAAACACCAATGGCAGAGCAGAAGTCGATGTGCGAGCACATGCATCCGGAGAGGACCACTCCTCTCGGACCAATTTTTTCGCCAACAGAGACAGTGGAGGCACGCAATGCTTTTACTGTCAAACCTGGTACCCACAATGTCCTTCCCCTGTTTTATGGGAAGGAGAATGAGGATCCGTATGAGCACATCCGTTATTTCAAGGGGTTGGTGCGCACTCTTGCCACCACTTCTCAGTGGGAGAATCCTTGTCTTAAGCTTTTCCCGGTTTCACTCAAGGACAATGCGGATAAGTGGATGCGGATGCAGAAGCCACAGTCTCTCACAACATGGGCTGCTGTCCGAGATTTATTTTACAAGAAATATTTCTCGGAGAGTAAATCGAAGTACCTGACTCGCCAAGCTCAGTCGTATAAGCAGAAAAAGGGCGAGTCGTTTTTAAGGTGCTGGGAGCGATTTAAGGACTTGTTGTTGTCCTTACCGCATCATGGGTTCGTGAAACACCAGTTGGTGTCATTTTTCTATTTGGGCTTGAATATTGCGATGACCCAGAAGATTGAGTATCTCTGTAAGGAGGAAGATTTTCTAGACAAGTCCCCGGACGAAGCATGGGATTTCTTAGATGAGTTTGCCGAGAAATACCGAAGTTGGGAACCTTCCGAGCTCAGTGATAGGGCCATGGCTGCTCAGGGACTCGGTGGGTCTAGCATTTTCCCTTCGAGTGTGCAAGAGCACAATGTCCAGTCTCAGCTGGACAAGATGGCTGAACAGTTAGAGGACTTGAAGCTTAAGCAAGTCCATCAGGTAAATGACATGAGAGTCGAGGAGGCATGTGCATTATGTGAGTGTCCGGGGCATTTAGTCACTGCTTGCCCCGCGTTTTCAATTGTTAAAGACGCTTAGGCTGAGGTGAACACAATTAACCAGCGTTTGGACTCGTATTCTAATACCTACAATCCAAGGTGGGCCCAAAACCGACTTTTGAGTTGGAGGGATCAAAAAACCCCGATGCAACCCCAGGCACCACCTCAGTTAGTCCAGCAGTTTCAGCCTCCTCAAGGCCAAATGACCCAGTTTCGTTACCCACCTCAGCAACAGCAGGGGTTTGATCCTTCATCTTTTGGACCAGCCCCTGGCATTAACCATCCCCCGCGGGATAAGCAGACTGATGAGATGATGAAGGCTCTCATGCAGTCTCAAATTAACTTCACTGAGCAGACTAAGCAGGCGATTGGTGACATTAGGACCCAATTGACCTAGTTAACGGCGGTAGTTGGACAAGTCCAACAAGAGAAGGGAAAGTTTCCTTCTCAACCTTTAGTCAATGTCGCCGGTACTCATTATGTGGGTGATTCTTCTAGCCAGAGTAGTTTAAATCTCAGTCTAGAAAAGGCTAAGGCGATCACTACTCTCAGAAGTGGGAATGTGATCAACAAGGACTTACCTCCAAAGCAGAAATCGGTACCACCCCCGGTGCCGGTAGCTATTCCAGCAGTCATTCCAGACTTGGGAAGTGTTCCTGAGGTTGAGAAAAAGGTGAAGTCTCCTAAAGTGGCGGTGTCTGCCCCTGCAGCTCCCACAACTCCGTCGCCACCCATTGCTCCATATCCCCATCGCTTGATGGCAAAACCTAAGGCCAATGTGAACTTCCAGATTCTTGAGTTATTCAAGAAAATTCAATTTCCTATCTCATTGATGGAAGCCATTGATGCCATCCCTCAGTTTGCGAAGGTTTTGAAGGATCTGTGCATTTCAAAACGAAGGACTAAGAGTCAGGACAAAGTGCTTTTGACGGAGCAGGTGAGCTCCATCCTCTAGACCGATATCCCAACCAAGTGCAAAGACCCTGGTTGTCCCATCATCCCTATAGCTATTGCAGGCCAGAAATTTGATAAGGCATTACTAGATTTAGGAGCAAGTGTCAACCTGCTCCCATATTCAGTATACTTGAGGCTTGGCCTCGGTGATTTGAGAGCCACACCGGTCACACTACAATTGGCTGACCGGAATGTGAGAGTTCCCAAAGGGGTGGTGGAAGATGTTTTAATTCAAGTGGGCAAGTTTCTTTTTCCAGTCGACTTCATTGTCCTGGATACATGCCCAATACCGGAGGTCTTTGAAAAGACTCCTATCATCCTAGGCCATCCATTTTTAGCCACCTCTAATGCTATCATGGATTGCAAAACTGGACAAGTCCAATTGTCGTTTGGGGACTTAAAAATGGAGGTGAATGTGTTTAATGTGGATAGCCGAGTTGAGGATGATAAGGAAGTGTATGAGGTGAGTTTAATCGACACGCTGGTGCAAGAGCATGTCGATAGTGTGTTGTACAAGGATCCTCTGGAGATAGCCTTAACCGCCGAAGATGCGTCATTCTTAGATTCTCAAGAGGTAGGGAGTTTGATAGATATGCCTACAGTAGAGGATATGCGTGGCACCATTTGGAACCCAATTCTTGAGCTGTTAGGTGCCCCATTATCTTAAGTTCCGACGGGTAGCTTTTGCGTACTACTTTTTTCACTAAGAAGTGGACCCGACCCCTAGTAATAGGGGTACCCATCATTGACTTGGGTTTTATAGCTTCGCACGCCGCTATTAAAATAAGGATCGTGTGCCCAGCTCCGGTTAGTAAGGGCAATTTTGTGTCAATGACATTGAATTCTATCAAGTTCTTTTATTTTTGGCACAATCTATGCATAATTGTCTTTTATTTCTTGTTTTTATTTAGTTGTTCTTGTATTTCTCGTTACGAAAAAGAAAAATTCAAAAAAAAAAGAAGGAAAATTGAACAGAGAAACAAAAATAGCATAATGGTCTTGTATAGCCACCCGTTCCTTGCCCCACCGGTGAGGGATGGGGAGAAAAGTATGACACGTTGATCGCGTGAAGATTTGGTGGCGTCTTTGTTTTTCTTTTATTTTTATCTGTGGGAGCCCGGATAACATGCGTCGGGCGGTACTAGTGTTTTTTATTTTGTATTGGGACTAACATTGTGCAGGTACTTCGCTTCAAGTTGGGGGATGTCTCCCACCTCTTCTTTTGCCTTGCCTTTTGTTGCTCCTCCGCGAGGTGATATCTCTCCTATCTTTCTCCGGTTTGTCTTTTATTTTTCTATCGTTGAGTCATCACTGAGGACAATGTCGTTTTAAGTTGGGGGGATGGATCACTTTGTTCATTATCTTTTTGCAAAAAGAAAAAGAAAAAAAGACACCAAAAAAAAATGAAAATTTAAAAATACTTGTTGGATCCTTTCTACTTGAGACTTGGAGATTGCAATGTCTACTTGTTGGTTGCTTGTGCTGAGAATATGTGGGCATTCATTGAATATTTATGTTACATGGTAGTTCTTTTTGCTAGCTTGGCGATAGGAATTTATCTTGGCATTCACTCTTAGCATATTTGCACTGCACGTTTCTTGGACCTTAACTGCTTGTGAGTTGTGACTTGAGTGCTTTCAATGGTTAGATTAGTGGAGACTTATGCCCATGTGAGCTTTAGCACCTTACCTTCCTTTGGAGTGGTGTCACACAAATTCTTTTGTTTGTCATTAAAAAAAGGGAAGTTTAATCATTGTCGATCTCATTATCTTTGTCATCAAGTATTGGGACTTAATGCATGCCTATTATTTCTTATTTTGGGAATGGAAAGTTACATGGTTGTATTGCCCCTAGGAGATGATAGTAGGCCATTTTTGTGCTTTGAGCCGGTTCGTTTCTTTTTCTTAAACACTAATCCCTTGCAAGCCACATTGTGCCTTTTGCAATAGCCTTTTCTTGTTAAGCTTCACCAACCATATTGTGTTTTGAGAATGACAAGTTAATCATGTGAAGGTTAATTTTTTTTAAGAGAATGGAGAAAGTGTATTTGAGAAGTGTGCTTGAAATGTGGTGTGTTCTTCCCCATAGCTAAAAAACAAAAAAACAAAAAAAACAAAAGAAAGAAAGGAACTTAAATCAAAAAGAGGAAGACACCCATACATTTGTTTGAAGAAAGAAACGTGTGAACTTCATTGGGAAATTGTGTGAAGGGTGAAAATTTTGAGAGATATGGTGGAGTTGAAAAGAATGATAAGAGGGTGCACATTGGTACACTTGCCCTATGTTATTTTAGCCTATTCTGGGACACTTGCTTATGATTTATCCTAACCTTTAAAGTACTTTTCCTTACCCAACGATATAACCGAATAAAAGTCCTATTTGACCTTAGGGGCAATTGGGTTGTGGTTCGATGGATAGATAGTTTTTAATGCTTGACATTCCTTTCATGAGATCACGTGTCTACCTTAAAAAGCTTTCTCTTTGTGTCTAAAGTGTGCGGGGTACTTTGATTCTTTATTGCATAACTTCCGTCCGCACACATTGAGAATTTATTAAATGCACCTTGTTTCAAGTGTTTTCTTTTGTTGAGTGCATGATGCTGTGAGAATTGAAGTCGATACTCGGTCCGGAGAGAGTGCTCAGTTGTGGTTCACTTGTGGTTAAGGTCTTTGTTCACACACGCTAAGCTTGGATGCCATGATTTATTTCTATATTTTGATAGCCTCCAGAACTATTTTCGCATATGCTGTATTCTTGGCATTGGCATATCAATGAGTCGCATTGCAGGTTTTTGGGTTCCAAGTAAAGGGATCCGCGGTGTTTTGTGGGTGATCACTGTTGAAAATCCTCACGAGATTTCACTCGTCCTACCCGGGCCACCCAGGGGTTTAAAAGATCTATCCCTTAGCTAGTTGCTTTATTTTATTTATTTTCTTTTCTTTGCTAGGGACTAGCAAAGTGTAAGTTGGGGGATGTGATAGGTGCGTAAATACACCTATTTACGCCCCATAACTTAAATTTGTTATGTCCATTTATCGCTTTATTTAAGGTTTGATACTTGTTAATTGTGTTTTAGGACTCTTGGAGCCGATGGTTAACAATTGGAGCTAAAAGCACAAATCATATTTTACCCCAAGTTGATGCCGATCCAATTGATTCAGAGACGTGATCACACTTATATTGGATAATGAAAAGCAGGCAATCAAAATTACAACATAATGGAACTTCGGAGTATATCGATGTGGATTTGCATGTGGTGCAAGTTAAAGGCAATTGCATATTTTCATTAATGGGCCAGCAATTAAATCTTTGCATTGGCACGTGGAAGATGAGGGCCCAGTATTGACAAAGTCGGTCTCTCTCCTCTCATAGGTTTTAGACGGCAACAAACATATAAAACAGAGGGAGAGCTGCGGCTGCTAAAAAAAAATCGTGAATTGTTCCGCATATTATTTTGAGTTTTATACTTACGTTCTTCCTTCCAGATTTTCTTTTCCCTTCAAGTTTTCAAAGTTTTGTTCAAAGCTCGCCCTCCGGTAACTCATATTAATTTACGTTCTTAATTAAAATTGTTCGTTGATATTCGTTTAGTATAAATCTCTCGTTCGTTTTTCTTTTCCGAGCAATAGAAGCATGTTTCAATTAGAGTTTCTTCTGTTTTTTTGTGCAATGATTAGTGAGTATTCGTTAAGTAAGGTCGTGGGGTGATTAGCAAGTTGTGACCAGTTCGGGCACTGCTCCTGTTTTCAAACAATGAAAAAGATGATTTTAGATTGGAAAAAAATACTTCCCGCAGACAAACCCAGGCATTGTCGGAGCCCATGTGAACGGGGGAATGGGGATCCAAAACTTATTCCCTGCTGCGCATGGGTAAACGGCGACCATAGGGTCTCGCATCTTGTGGGGCGTCTTTTTCAATCCAAAGTTGAATGTTTTTAAGAATACCGAACAGAGCAAATAAGTCCAGAATTGGTTGCGAGTGCTATGAACCCTACGGTCGTACCTTCTTTAATTATTTGAAAAGTATAATCAATTTCTAGGTTTAATTAATCTCCGCATAAAACGACAAGGGTGGCTACCTAAGAGCCAGTTAATCAGTAAAACCCGAGTTTTTAGTCAACACATATTACCGTCTCTGTGGATTCGACTCCGGACTTACCGGATATTGTGCTACGTCGGTCTCCGCCCTACGCTTGGGGCAACCCATTATTTTGGGTCTAGGAAATCGTCAAGCATACCCCTTGGATTTTGTTCGTAATCCAACTCCATTGCTTTCTCCTTATCTTTAGGATCTTCCTGTATAAACTCTTTGAGGTAACCCCGGGAAACCAAATCATCAAGGTGCTTCTTGAACATCTTGCAGTCTTCGGTCATGTGACCCCAATCCTTATGGTAACTGCAGTGCTGATTCGTAGCCCGCTTTGCTTCCTTGTTTCCTCCCAGGGTCTGGGGCCATTTAAAGTAAGACTGATTCTTTATTCGATAAAGAATCATGTAAATGGGTTCCTTCCAAACCGTATTTATCGAAAAGAAAGATTTAGGATCAGGAGCTTGTTTATCCTTGTACGGCTCTTTCTTAGCTTGCCCATAGTCTTTCCTTTCTTGATAAGTTTTGGGCTCCGGCTTATCTGCTTTTTTTGCAGGCCCCTTAACCTGCTCGGCAACCATCTTGCCGTCTTCCTGGAGTATGTCATCCTCGTTCCTTGCGTGCTGCTCTATTCGTTCCATTAACTTTGCCAGCGTTCCTACTAGACTCATGTTCAAGGATTTACGCAGCTCTCCCCGAACAGGTAACCCGGTTTTGAACGTAGCTATCGTGTACTCCTCGCTGCAACCTTCATTCTCGTTTAAAGTTTCCCAGTACTTCTTTGCATAGTTCCTGATTGGTTCATCTTCTCCTTGCTTCATAAAGGAGAGGCACTCAAAAGTTTTTGGAGCCCTTCTGCTCGTTAAGAACCGAGCAGTGAATTCTTCGACCAACTGCACCGATGTTCGGATGGAGCGTGGGCCCAACTTATGGAACCAGGTCAAAGCCACTTTTCCCAAACTTGATGGGAACATCTTGCACATGATTGCATCATCTCCTTCATGCATAAACATCGCCTACTGGTAATACTGTATGTGTGCCCCGGGATCAGCATCTGTCTCATAGAGGATGAACGTTCCATGCTTTACCCTGCTCGGCAATCTAGCCTCCTGTAACTTTTTACAAAAGGGGAGGATGCAATATTCTTGAGTGCTTTCCGTGCTGCTTCTCGTTCAGTCATGGTTCCATCTTCTAATCCCTTCTCTTTGTTGGGTCCAGTCCCTTCCCAATCGGAATCAAGTCTCTTGTACCTGTCCCTATGATGTTTTCTAGTCCCCTCATCCTCAGGAGTAGAACTTCGGGCCCCGCTCCTCCTATTCCTCTTTTTTCATGGAGAAGCTTTATGTCGCCTTGGGATGGGACTTCTACTTCTGCTCCTTCTTCCTCGCGAAAGAGCCTTTCTGTATTTCACCATCGTATACCTATCTCCTTTGGAATTTCTTGGTGAGAGTCCGGAGTCCTCGGGGTGTTCTCGGATCCTCTCTAACTCCCGGATCTCGTGCTCTCATTTTTTGATCAAACGAGCATACTCCTCGATTTCTTGCCTCTTTTTATCGAGGATATCCTCGCTGTAGTGCACACTTTTTGAGTGTGCAACTGATTCATCCCTTTGGTGGGATTTACTCCTCCTCGTGGATCTTGAGGCTGTCCTTTCCTCTTTGCTCTTAGAGTTGTCATGGACAGTAAGGGGGCGGCCCTTACTTGTGGTCCTCCTGTGTCCACCTTCGGGCTTTTTCAGAGCCCCGGGTGGAGATCCATCTCCGCCTCCATCCAACAGATTCTTTGGATCATGTGGTGTTGCTGGATCTATTTCCACCATGGTCGTATTTCAAAGGGAATTCTTTCGTTTCCCACAGACGGCGCCAATTGTAAGGGGATGAAAACTATTGATGCTCAGAACAACACCAATATGCAACGGCTACTCGTGCCTTCTCACCCAAACCCTAGTTCGTCTTCGGAACCCTAATCTGCAAAACAGACAAGGGGTGAGCGCACCTTTGCCTCTCGTGGCAACGGCCCTCCGATGCCTAAGTTAGTATCACGTACTCAAGAAAATCCTAATTATCAGTAGGCGAATAATATGAATGCAACGTATTGCGTACCTTTTACCTTTAGATTTACCTCGTATTTATAGATGCATAGGTGCTTGCTGCCAAAGCATCCTTGTTGCCCTAGGATTCCAATCTCGTATGGGAAACCTAGGATATCTTGGATTCTCGTTCCCTTATCAGTTTATTACCTTAATCCTTTTAGGACTCTTTTCCATAAAAGGCTGAACATCCCATTCCTGTTGGGTATCTTTCTTAGACCCTACATTCTCAGAATCTCACTCCTTAACGGAATCTGTCTGTTCTGGAACCTTCCAAAGTGTTCCTTGCACCTGAGGCTGCTTTCCTCAGAATTCTTCTTGTGTTCAGCCTTCTCGTTGCCGAACAGACTATTTGGACCAGTAACTCCGCGTGTTACTGCTCCTTTCTCTATTTCTTGGTCCAATAACTTCTCATGTTCATTGGACCTTGACCCTGTACAGTCTTCCTGGACCAATGGCTTCTCATGTCACTGGTCCATGTCCGACCACCGTCTTACACAGCGACTACCCCAATCGTACTTATCTCATGGTCCCTCTCATCACTTGTTCGGGCCTTACCTGTACCTGTTCGGGAATACCTCCCTACACTGGCCACCATTTTTTCTTCCCTTCTTGAACCCCTCTCTCTCTCTCTCTCTCTCTCTCTCTCTCTCTCTATACAAGGAAACGGTCAGAACCTGGAGGGGCTATGGGTTTGGTTACTTGTTATGGTTATGGAAGCCTGGGGTGGGGGGTGGGGGGTTGGGCAGGGAGAGAGAGAGAGGAAAAAGAAGTAAAGAGCATTTTAGGGTTGGATTCAATTATTAGTCCAAGTTATACTTTTTTCCGTCCAAAATATTAACAGATGTTAATAGACTTGGATAGATTTGGAGGGAGGGGGTCATGTTGCTTAGTTTTGATAGTTAAGGGGGTCATGTTGGTACATTTTTTAGCTGAGGGAGTGATGTTGCAAAAACGTGATAGTCGAATGGGTGTTTTCGAAATTAAGCCTAATTATTACATCACATTGTTCGTCTTGATGAGGAATTTAGAAAAGTATAAGAATCTGAATCAAAGTTCAAAAAATTTCATACAAGATGACGCTAAAAAAAGAAAAGGCTATAGTTTAAAAGTATAAGAATCTGAATCAAAGTTTTTTTTTGTGTTTGGTGAACTTTTTCTAACTTTGTCTATAGTTTTATATTTTTTTGTTCCTCTTGTTAAGACAAATGATTAATCTAATAAATTGGACCCTAATCTATTAAAAATTAAGCAAATGGATTCATCTTGGATCGATGTTTGAGCGGGTGTATATAAAACTAGCAAATGCCTGTGCCTAAAGGCACGTTGAAATGTAACATAGTTTTAACTTAAATTAATTAATTATTTTATCGATTTCTATATGCGATAAACGTAATTTCCACAAAGCGTCAATTATCATTTTGAGATATTTTTCTATTTGATCACTAAAGACATCATTTAAATAGAAATACATTACCTAAAATGTTAGAGAGATAGATTTATGAGAAGAATATTATCTGTATCTTTATAAGAAGAATATTATCTGTATCTTTTTAAAAAAAATGATTTGATGGTCAAAAATTTAATAGGAATTGATCTAACGGTTGTAGAGGTTATCTTTTTTTTTTTCCTGGTAAGTGCAAGATATTATAAAGCTCAACCAATCATAACAGAGTTCAGGGAAGACATCCCTTACAAAAACAAAAGGAACTAACAATAGCTAAAAGCAGAACAGCTACAGCTACAAGAAGCAAAATCCCTATCTATACATTTCCAAAGATCCTATAGACATTGATCTCTAACGGTTGTAGAGGTTACTTTTATTTATATGTCTGGACATTTTTAACAGATACATCTCTGTTTTATAATATAGACATTTTTAACAAATACCGCTCTGTTTTATAATATAGATATGAATAGGGAAATTCTAAGAAACATGTATCAACAATTGTAATAATTATGCAAAGAAAACAAAATCTTAATGAAGGTCAATAGACACAATATTAATGATCCAGAAAGTCAAATTTGGCAAATGTTGATAAACAAATCCACGAAAAAGAAGTGATCGGAAAAAAGATAATGGTTCTTCTAAAATACGCCCACTGGGCAGACAATAAGAAAAAAATAATAAGCTACTTGAAGTAAGAATCTGCCACATGTTTCTGTTCCTTTCTAGTCTAAGTCAATTTTTTTGTGTCCTTGTATTGCTGTGCCTAGCATTTTACAATTCCCATCAAAACCTTGGCCTCGTAGCATCTTTTAGCTTCATACATGTTGAGAGGAAAGAGATTTGAAAGAAGCACAAACACTGGTTCTTTAATGGAGGGGCATAGGGTTTGAGGAAATGGGTGTTTCTTAAGAGCTTGGTTTCCATTTGAGAACGAGATCATGGGCTCTTTGCTTTCTCTCTTCAATGGTGTTGTCTTCTACTACTTCCTCCATAGCTGAACTTAAAAAAATGAAATTGTAAGCTTAATGACTGTTCGAATAAGTACGTGGGGTTTCATGGGGTTTTGTGAGGATGAGGATGAGGGGTTTCATGGGTTTTGTGATTCAACTGGCTTTGAATTAGTACATGGTTGATATTGGGAGACGGAGGTGCAGATGTTCAAACCGATGATGGGTTTCTCGTCGATTGCTATTTCGATCGGCAACGTTTAATAACTGTTCTGAAAATTTCAGAGAATAGTATAGGTCACAGTAATGAGAGAAAAAGTATGACGGTCAATACGGTCATTTGGTTCTTAAATTGCAATCAATTCAATACATGACATCATTGCATTGGAACTCACAAAAAGTAACTCAAAAAAGAGGCGCGTGCACACCACTATTATCCGCCCTATGGGCTGACAGTAGATTTAGCTAAAAGATAAAGTTGATGGTGAGGAAAGAGAAAAGAAAAGAGAATAAAAATTAACTTTTGTAAGGGCATGTAGCGAGTTTGGTGTAGAGAGTAATTAAAATTGTCTATTTGCAGCATTCAACGGTCCGAATTTAAAATAAACTATTCCATAAAAAAGAATCTAAACCGTTGAACGCACTTTCGGACAACTGAGTACTCACTACACCTGTAATGAGTTTTCTCGCTTCCCTTTGGTATTGCATGAAAAGAAGTATTCTAAGTTTGTGCCTTCTTCTCTGTGGGTCATTAGCGGCCGCGGTCTTTTTCTTGCAGCCATAGTTTGGGCCTGGGGGAGAGCTCCCAAGTGGTGCTTTGGTGGTGACTGAGTTTTGTCGGTGGCAAGCGGTGTTTCGGTAACGACTGCTTAGGTACCCCTTTTTTTTGTTTTTTTTGTTTTTGTTTTCTAGGTTTTTGTTTTGGGGCGGCCCAATATGTTTGTGGGCTTGTCTCAATGAATGTTATGAGCTTTTCCTTTTATGTGTGTTCCAATGAATTTTCTTGATTGGTATCTTGCCAATCGAGAAATTGAGTCTCATAACACATGATTGTTCTCAGGGAAAATGATGGCCAATGATGTGTTTTGATAATTAATACCCGCTAAGAACATTTTCAGCATTAACAAATGTTCTTAGCTTGTCCTTAGTGGGTATTAATTATCAAAACACGTCCTGGGCTGTCATTTTCCCTTGTTCTTACTTAGTTTAGGAATATGATACTGCTCTCTTCATTCCGGTTAGTTTTTGTAACAACTCCAAAGATTAATACATAAAAAAAATTGCCTTTTCAAAAAAAGAGAAGAAGCATTGTAGAAAGTACTTTGAAAAGAAAGGTAAATTCGTGCAATTTTCATAAGGGTAGTGATAATGCCAAAACTATTTTTGTTGGTGTCAAAACTTCAGTGCATAAAAGTCTTGTACACTGCACATGGTACAAGCCTTTTGTGCACTTAAATTTTTGTACCAACAAAAAAAGTTTTGATATTATCATTTCTCTTTTCATAAATCACCAAGGAGGTAATGTATTGTTAGCACCTTGATTTCTAAGGCTTGCTAAGCTTGGCTAGCGGTGGCACCTTGCACCCTAGCCAACCGGTGGAATCAAAGGCATGAGGCAGTCATGTCTTTACAAGGTGACCCGATGGTGTCGGCATTGGTCCCTTAGGCAAGTGGTAGTCGTGATGCACGTGAAGGCCCGATGATATCGAGGCAGGGATGCTAAAAGAGAAGCAGGCTTATGGGACAAGACAATCTAGAAAAACAGCTAAGTATTGGGAGCTGGGGTTCGATCACGAAATTGGCCAAGCAGCCTTGAGTTGGCTTGGGCAAAACGGAGGCAGACTTGAGTTAGCCCAGGCAAAATGGTTATTAACGATTAACAGCATTCTGCACATGTTGCTGGGAGCATGGGACAAGTGTCCAAGGCAGAAACGGGTTGCATGTGTTGCTGGTAGCATGTGACAGGTATCCAAGGCAGAAACGGACAGTTATCGGCAGTTATCTCCAGGCAGTTTCATAATTCAATGTGCTGGCAGATTCTAGCAAAGCTAGCACAGCTCTAGGGCAGTTGGGGGTGTCAACTGCAAGATCATGGGTTGGCCCCATGATCTCATGTACTTAGTGGCCACGTTTTTATAATGCCTATATAGGCAAGACATTTTCATAGCTTAACGTACGGGGATGTTCTGTCTAGGCTCTTGAGTGTATTCCTTTGAAAGTTGGTGCTTAATAAAGGTTGGGACGGTTCCCGTAACTCTTGAGTGTGTTTCTAGACGTTCAAACATATTTGGTATGTGAGTAAACACTAGTTGGCTAAGACCAGGTTGCCGGCAAACTTGGTGCCATCACGGGCAAATTTCTAGGCAAAAAACAATCCCGTAACAGTTGGTATTAGAGTAACTCAGGTTGCGAGCAAAAGTTGCAGAGCTCCGGGTTGGAGTTATGGCTGCAAATGCTGCACTCTAGGCGGTACGGGTAGCTCACTGGTGATGATGAATCTGATGAGGGCGTTACCTTGGTTGACCGCTTAGACGTCGTGTTGGCTTCGGTTGAGTCACAGAAAATGGCTCACGAAACACACGTCGTTCAGACCGAAACCAAGCTTACAGAGATGCTGACAGACTTGAACAAACTCTCAGATGTCATGAAGAAGCGGGTTTCTAACTTGGAGTCAGAATTGCTGGTTGTGAAGAGAGCCTTCCTTGGTCGCTCAGACGGATTCAAGACTTGTGTAAAGGTCCCTGAACTGAAGGCTTTCGGTGGTGCCCGAAATGCCAAAGAGTTGGAAAACTTTCTATGGGATATGGAGTAGTACTTCTCTGCTGCTCGTGTTCCAGAGGGAGATCGTGTTACAATCACCACGATATTTCTCACGGGCGATGCGAAACTCTAGTGGAAACTTGATGTGAGGACAGTAAGCGTCCAAAGATCGCGAAGTGGGAAATGTTGAAGAAAGAATTGAAGGATCAATTCATGCCTTGCAATTCTTCGTGGCTTGCAAGGGAGTCGCTGAAACAATTGAAGCACACGAGTTCAGTGCGAGATTATGTGAAGGAATTCAGTTCTTTGATGCTGGATATCAAGAACATGTCGGAGGAGGACAAGGTTTTCAATTTTATATCGGGTTTGCAGAATTGGGCACAGTTGGAACTACGAAGGCTGGGAATCAAGGACTTGCCATTGGCTGTTGCCGCTGCCGACGGGTTGACAGATTTCAAACTGACAGGCGAATCCAATTCTTTTGAATCCAGCGCGTCAAAATCTGGTTCAAAGAAATGGGATAAGAGTAAAAAAGACAAGGGTCAGAAATCGGAATTGGGACGGTGAAGTGTATGCTGTGGAAACTCGGGTTGTAGTATTAAAATTAGCTCTTAGGTAGCCACCCCTTGTCTTTTAGTTGATTAATTAGCTAATACTAACAGATAACTTGCTCAAATAATTAAAAAGAGAGGCACGGTCATAGGGAATCCGGCGCTTGCTATCCAATCAGAATCCACTCGCTTTTCAAAGTTCTAAAAATGGTTAAATTTAGGGAGAATTGGAAACACCGAAAGATGCGAATCCTAAAGTTGCCGGTCCCGTACATAGCAGCAAACAGGTTTTGGTCCCCCGTTCCTACTCACATGAGCCCTGACAATGCCTCGGATTCGTCCAACAGACGTAGTTTTCACCAACTAAATTATTTAATTAAATTAATGTGCAAAAAATTGCGAGATGAATCCTAATTGGGTCGCGGCGCCTTTACCCAGCGACCAAACCTCAGAAAAACTACTCACTCATTATTAAAAATAAAAAGAAAGAAACCCTAGAATTAAGCATGCCTCCGAATATGAAACAAACAGAAGAAATAGATAAAACAAGTTCCAACGAACAACTTTAATGAAGGACGAAAATTAATACGAGTTACCGAAGTGCGAGTACTTGAACAAAACTTGAAAACGTCAAAAGAAAAGAGCTCTGGAAGAAAAAGAACTTAAGAAAAAACTGCTACGTAATGTTCGAATCCTAAAAACGAAGTTCGGGGAGGTATTTATATTAATCCCCAAAGTCTAGAATTAAAAATAATCGAAATACAATTTTTCCTGTTAAAGCCTTTGGTAGCCCTACAAGGAATAGCTGTAGGGCTAAGGGTTTCTCTGTTCCCCAGCTAATGCACTCTGTAGGGCTACACTTCTAAGCTATAGCCCTACCGCCTACATTAGCGAGATTTTCCTGCTTTGCGTGCAATTTTGGTACCCGATGCCTCCATCAGGTCATCCGACGCCTCACGCCTCCGTCATGACTTCCCATGGCGACGTCCGACACAGCCTCAAGGCCTCACAATCCAAACTTGGTGCAATAACCGCCTTATTTCCTGCAAAACTAATAAAAACACAAAAACAAGACAAAGCATGGCATCAAGTGAAAAATAGAATAAACCGCGCCTCTAACGCGCTAATATGCCCTACTTAGGCGCTTATATCTACGATATCACACGCCTATCACACCCCCCTAACTTGAGCGTTGCTAGTCCCGAGTAACGAATGAAAAGAAAAATGACAAAACAACGTCTAACAAGACACAAACGGGGATACGAAGGTTATGCATGCTGTACAATAAATAGGCAGGTCGAAAAAATTTCGCCTCCTCAGTCACCTGCAACTCAAAAACATGCATGCCTTGGCAAAAAGATGAACAAAATTAGTGTCGAAACATATGCAGAGATAAATGCCCCCACGAAGGCAACGATGCTATACTCGCTCACCGGAACACTCAAACATCCCATGCAAAAAGCGCTTGGCGAACTACATGGGACCGAAACAAAGGCCACCATGTGCCAATCAAAGACAACGCTGACAAAGAATATAAACACAATATATATACAGTCACGATTCCACAAAATTAGCAACATTAACATAAAACATGCATGAACGAGAGTTTAACAACGTGCACAAGATCCACTAAGGACTTAAATAGGCTTATAATGACCATGGTTCCAAGCGAAAGGGAAACTGCAAAATTAGGCAGCGGCCTATAATAGCGCAAGGTCATCTACCCCGACTGGCCGCCACCTTACCCTTAGCTACCAACATGCACCCATTGGTGCCAACCAAACAAAGTCCAACAAGAGATTTAAACATCCGTAACTGAATTTTTACGGACCCAAATACTAGAAAAACAAACATAGTCCACCGACACTGAAAAACATGAAATAAACACATAAAATGACACCACCACCCTAGCTTCATGCATCACGGAAGTCAAAAATCAATCCGAACTGCTCTTGGCAAAGTCGTCGCTGACCTCTAAGTCTGGAAACTGAGGCGGCTGATACAAAGCCAAGGACTGCCCTATAACATGATCATACAATCACTTATTTTAATGTGCCAGCAGGTGCTTATTCCTCCCAACTTTCCTCAACTCCCTTTTCTATTCCATGTTTTTTTTTTGTTCTTTTGACTTAGCTTTATGGCTTGAAGGTTGGGTTCGGTTCCAAAACATGACACCCATCAAGACTTCTTCACTTTCCCTTCCGACGTCAACGGTGTTCCAAATTCAATGCAACAAGACACCCATGATGCACAAAGTTAAACCCCCCAACTACAATCCAACCCATACACCGGTTTCCTAGGCTAGACTCAGGAACTGACTCAGACTGGTTTAAGATTGGACAAAGGGACACATATGTGGTATAATCATGCAAAAATGCCTTGTCTCGTCCCCTATGCACGTTACCAACTCTCACAAATGCATGCAAAATATCTAGCTACTCAATTGTGAAACAAAAGCCTACTATTTTCCGCAAATGCGAGAAAAAGAAAACAAAGAATATGGGAATGTTTTAAGGATGCACTATTAACTACGTGGGGACACATACTCAACGTCATCTACGACACAAGCATGTTCACAAACGATGCCAAATATATGCATGAACTTGAATTAAACAGGCATAATAATTCAGCTAATTCTAACATGCTCGCCTAACATACAACCAAGTATAACAACCGTATCCCCGAAAAGTAAAAATTAAAAATTACCCTAGCAACGCATAAAAACATGTACAAAGTACACTCTCCCCCCAACTAGAAACATGCTATGTCCCCAGAGCATGGAGACACAACAAAAGAAAGCACAAGGGGGAAGAAATGGACCTACGGGTGGCAGCCAACCACCATGACCTCGGCCGATGTTCAAGGAATTTCCTGTCACCCGGCCTTCGGGCCAATCACCGTACCCTGCAAAAGACATTAGTACCGCCCGGTTCATGGTATCCGGGCTCCCAAAACAAAAAGAAAAAGAAAATACTCCACCAAATCGTCACGCGATCAACGTGTCATACTTTTCTCTCCATCCCTTGCCGGTAGGCAAGAAATGGGTGGCTATACAAGACCGTGATGCAATTTTTTTTTTCGCTTTTCAATTTTCAATTTTTTTTTCTTTTTGATATGAGAGAAGAAAAATAACTAAACAAAAGACAAGAAATAGGGAACTAAGAAATAAAAAACAAATACTAACCGGAGCTGGGCACACGATCCTTATTTTAATAGCGGTGTGCAAAGCTATAAAACCCAAGTCAATGATGGGTACCCCTATTGCTAGGGATCGGGTCCACTTCTCAATAAAGAGACTAGTACGCAAAAGCTACCCGTCAAAAAGTAGCCCAATGGCTACACAACAAGGTCGTCCGAATAAACAGGATCGACCAACACCTCATTCGGTTCACCTACTTCATCCCGAATCGACCAATACCTCAACAAGATCAACCAACACCTCAACAGGGTCATCCGGTTGGACTGGCGATGGGAGAGTTGTAGACAATGGGGCACCTAGTGGCTCAAGAACTAGGTTCCAAGTGGCGCCACACACATCCTCTACTGCAAGCACCTCCATCAAACTCCCTAATTCTGTAGAATCTAAGAATGACGCCTCCTTGGCTATCTCCAAAAGATCCTTATACAAAATATTATCGACATGCTCCTGCACCAGCGTGTCGATCAAACTCACCTCATCATCCTTGACTCGGCTCTCCGCGTTAAACACTTTCACCTCCATTTTCAAGTGCCCAAACGACAATTGGACTTGTCCAGTTTTGCAATTCATGACAGCACTGGAGGTGGCTAGAAAAGGACGGCTAAGGATGATGGGAGTCTTCTCAAAGATCTATGGTATTGGGCAAGTATCCAGGACAATAAAGTCGACAGGAAAAAGAAACTTGCCCACTTGAATTAAAAGATCCTCCACCACCCCCTTTGGAATTCTCACACTCCGGTCAACCAACTGTAGCGTGACCGGTGTGGCTCTTAGATCGCCTAAGCCAAGCTTCAAGTATACCGAATATGGGAGCAAGTTGACACTTGCTCCTAAATCCAACAAAGCCTTATCGAACTTTTGACCTGCGATCGCTATAGGGATGGTGGGACAACCAGGATCCTTACACATGGTAGGGAGATCTCAGCCTGGAGAATAGAGCTCACTTGCTTTGTCAGGAGCACGTTGTCCTGACTCTTAGTTCTCCGTTTTGACGTGCACAGATCCTTCAAGACCTTAGCAAACCGAGGAATTGCATCAATGGCTTCCATCAACGAGATAGGAAACTAAACTTTCTTGAATAATTCAAGCATTTGAAAGTTCACATTGACCTTAGGTTTCATCACCAAGCGATTTGGATATGGAGCAACGGGTGGCGACGAAGTCGTGGGGGCTACAAAAGCAGGCATCGCCACTTCAGGAGACTCCGACTTTTTCTCATCCTTAGAAACACTTCCCAAGTCTGGGATGACTGCTGGTGCAACTACCGGAGCCAGGGGTGGCACCGATTTTTGCTTTGGAGGTAAGTCCTTGTCGATTATCTTCCCACTTCTGAGAGTGGTGATTGCTTTAGCCTCTTCCAGACTGAGATTTGGATTACTCGGGCCAGAAAAATCACCCACATAATGAGTACCGGCGGCATTAGCTAGAGGTTGAGAAGGAAACTTTCCCTTCTCCTGCTGGACTTGTCCAACTACCGCCGTCAACTGGGTCAATTGGTTCCTAATGTCACCAATTGCCTGTTTGGTTTGCTCAGTGAAGCTTAACTGAGACTGCATGAGAGCCTTCATCATCTCATCTGTCTGCTTATCCCGCGGGGGATGGTTAATGCCAGGGGGTGGTCCAAAAGATGAAGGACCAAACCCCTGTGGCTGCTGAGGGGGGTAACGAAACTGGGTCATTTGCCCTTGAGGAGGCCGAAATTGCTGAACTTGTGGCTGAGGTGGTGCCTGGGGTTGCACCGGAGCTTTTTGATCCCTCCAACTCAAAAGTGGATTTTGGGCCCACCCTGGATTGTAGGTATTTGAATACGGGTCCCAACTCTGGTTTATTGCATTCACCTCAGCCTGATTGCTTTGGTAGGCCTCTTTCACCATAGGAAAAGCGGGGCAAGCGGTAACTAAATGCCCCGGACACTCACATAAGGCACAAACCTCCTCAACTCTCACCTCACTCACTTGATGGACTTGCTTAAACTTCAAGTCCTCTAACTGGTTAGCCATTTTATCCAGCTGAGACTGGACATTGTGCTCTCGCACACTTGAGGAAAAAATGCCGGACCCACTGGGTCCCTGCGCAGCCATGGCCCTATCACCGAGGTCGGAAGGTTCCCAACTTCGGTATTTCTCAGCTAACTCGTCGAGAAAGTCCCACGCATCGTCTCGGGACTTGTCGAGAAAATCCTCCTCCTTACAGAGGTACTCAACTTGTTGGACCGTAGCAACATTCAAGCCCAAATAGAAAAATGACACCAACTGGTGTTTCACGAAACCATGATGCGGTAAGGACAACAGCAAGTCCTTGAACCGCTCCCAGCACCTTAAAAACGACTCGCCCTCTTTCTGCTTATACGATTGGACTTGGCGAGTCAGGTACTTCGATTTACTTTTCGAGAAATATTTCTTGTAAAATAAATCTCGGACAGCAGCCCACGTCCTGAGAGACTGTGGCTTCTGCATCCGCAGCCACTTATCCGCATTGTCCCTGAGCGAGGCTGGGAAAAGCTTAAGGCAAGCATTCTCCCACTGAGTAGTGGTGGCCAGGGTGCGCACCAACCCCTCGAAATGACGGACGTACTCATACGGATCCTCATTCTCCTTCCCATAAAACAGGGGAAGGGCATTGTGCGTACCAGGCTTAATGGTGAAAAATGTTTGACCGATTCCTAGACCTAAAATGCTTGACCGAATTCTTAACACACGCTACTGTCCACGGCAACGGCGCCAAAAATGCTTGACCGACTCCTAGACCTAAAATAATGGTTTGCCCCAAGCGTAGGGCTGAGACCGATATAGCACAATACCCGATAAGACCGAAGTCGAATCTACTAAGGACGGTGAAGTGTATGTTGTGGAAACTCAGGTTGTAGTATTAAAATTAGCTCTGAGGTAGCCACCCCTTGTCTTTTAGTTGATTGATTAGCTAATACTAATAGATAACTTGCTCAAATAATTAAAAAAAGAGGCACGGTCATAGGGAATCCGCCGCTTGCTATCCAATCAGAATCCACTCGCTTTTCAAAGTTCTAAAAATGGTTAAATTTAGGGAGGATTGAAAACTCCGAAAGATGCGAATCCTAAAGTTGCCGGTCCCGTACACAGCAGCAAACAGGTTTTGATCCCCCGTTCCTGCTCACATGAGCCCTGACAATGCCTCGGATTCGTCCAACAGACGTAGTTTTCACCAACTAAATTATTTAATTAAATTAATGTGCGAAAAATTGCGAGATGAATCCTAATTGGGTCGCGGCGCCTTTACCCAACAACCAAACCTCAGAAAAACTACTCACTCATTATTAAAAATAAAAAGAAAGAAACCCTAGAATTAATCATGCCTCTGAATACGAAACAAATAGAAGAAATAGATGAAACAAGTTCCAACGAACAACTTTAATGAAGGACGAAAATTAATACGAGTTACCGAAGTGCGAGTACTTGAACAAAACTTGAAAACGTCAAAAGAAAAGAGCTCTGGAAGAAAAAGAACGTAAGAAAAAACTGCTACGTAATGTTCGAACCCTAAAAACGAAGTTCGGGGAGGTATTTATATTAATCTCCAAAGTCTAGAATTAAAAATAATCGAAATACAATTTTTCCCGTTAAAGCCTTTGGTAGCCCTACAAGGAATAACTGTAAGGCTACGGGTTTCTCTGTTCCCCAGCTAATGCACTTTGTAGGGCTACACTTCTGAGCTGTAGCCCTACCGCCTACATTAGTGAGATTTTCATGCTTTGCGTGCAATTTTGGTACTCGATGCCTCCATCACGTCACCCGACGCCTCACGCCTCCGTCATGACTTCCCACGGCGACGTCCGACACAGCCTCAAGGCCTCGCAATCCAAACTTGGCCAATAACCACCTTATTTCCTGCGAAACTAATAAAAACACAAAAACATGACAAAGCATGGCATCAAGTGAAAAATAGAATAAACCGCACCTCTAACACGCTAATATGCCCTACTTAGGCGCTTATATCTACGATATCACGCACCTATCAAAGTGAAAAGGGAGCCTTTTCAAACCCAACACTACTATGCCCACCACACGGGGATGCAATGGCAGTCCACCGCACATGCTAGTGGGGCCCACTCCGGGCACCACAAAAATGTAAAAAAAATATCTCTAAATTTTAAAATTGAACAAATGTCGAACTAAGGGGAAAAGATATTGTAACATAAACATGGATTACACATACCTACAGACTTTTCACCTGATACCGGAGACTTCAGATGGATTCCATTCATCATAAATGGACCAGCTGTGACCTCGTGACCATTAATCCAAGGCCCTTGAGAAGCTATAGTTAATGTCTATACCATTATAAACTGGATGAAGATTTGAGACTACGAATCTAAACCGGTAAACCCTAACTTACATTGGATTCAGATTTGGAGTTCAAGATTACGCTCAAAACCTTAAGAAGTATATATACTCAATCATAAAGACAGGTTTCAAAATATGTAGCTCGTATTCCTCACTAAAGAACTTTTTTTGAAGGCATTGTAAGTAAGAATATCCTTTCAACACTTTGAAACAACAAAATTAAATTCAAGCCAAAGCATCCAACAGGCCATTGAAGTTTGATAAATCAAATTTATGAATCCTTAATTCACATGGTTAAGGTCTTTTTCAAAGTCCAATTGTTCTTTTTTAAAGTCCAATAAATACTATAATCTCCTAAACTCTATTTATTTGCTTACATCTTCCTATTGTGTTATACGGCCCTTCCACTTCATAAGTTTGCAAACACGACAACTTTTTTCAAGGATAGACGTTTCAATTAATGATGGATAACTCCATCTATCTGTTACAATACTTTTATTATAGCATCCCAACTTTCTCTGTTATTGTTAAATTGTTTCGAAGGCACATTTTGTCAAACTGTTTGTGTGCGAAATTATAGTCTACAGAGTTGTCGACATTGGTGGGCGGTGTCTTTCGAAGGGTGAAAGGGGAAAGTGTTTGTAATCAAAGGCAGGGAGGAAAGTTGAATACATGCCTTCAAAGAACTCAAAGGCACATTTTGTAAAACAGTTTGTGAGCGAAATTATGGTCTACAGAGTTGTTGACATTGTTGGCCGGTGTCTTTGGTAGGGGGAAAGGGGAGAGTGTTTGCAATCAAAGGCAGGGAGGAAAGTTGAATGCATGCCTTACCTGATTTGGCCTTCTGTTGGAATACACTTGAGTTCAGTCCGGTGTGTTGGTGTAGTTGGAGCCTTGGTCGTCGGCCGGTGGAGTTAAGCAGAGAACAGGCTGACGGAGGGAGGTTGTAATGCTTTTTTTGGAGGCCAGGGGAGGTGGTGGTTGTGTTGTATTCCAAGTGTTGCACTGTGTCGGTTTCGTTCAAGTGGTGCACTGTTTCGGTTGGGAAGAGGCTTGGGGTTGGGCTGGTTCAAGTGTTGCACTGTGTCGGTTGGGAAGAGGCATTGGGTGGGACTGGGATTAATTGCAAGTGCAAGGGGCATTTATGGAAAGATACGTGTAGAAAACACCTAAAGTAGTAGGAGTAGTATAGATACGAAGGCATTAAAAATCTCATACGAGCCCATTACACACAACAAATGTAAAATGACACTGCATCACAGATATTGCTACTGCGGGATCCGGATCCTGCTAGTGCTGCGTAATAGATCACATAAATAGGACCGGTCCCGAATTTTCGGAGGCCTAAAGCAATTATGAAAAATGAGGCCTTCTATGAATTTTTTAGACAAGCACAAAATAAACAAATTACCTTTTCCAAAATAAAATAGCACTGATCAACCCAAATAACTGACCATTTCAGTATTTCAACCACATTTGAACTCTCTTTTAATTTTTTGCTACCGAAAAACTGATCGAGTGAATCCACTTGAGATTGAATTAATGCATCTATTCGTTGCTTTCTTTTTCTTTTTCTTTTTTCATGTCCGGACATAAACTTTCTAGGCATCATAATTAAAAATCTGCAAATCCCCAACATAATCTAATAATTAAGACTATAAAAATATTAATTAAAGAGAGTCTCTGTAACGCCCCGACTTTCCGGAATCAATATAAAATAAAATCTTAAGAAAATTTGCTAAATAAATATAATTTTTCAAAATAAAGTTTAGCTATTACAGTCACAAGATAAATTTACTGATTCAAAATACATTAATTTCATATCTGACTCTAGGCTTGATACAAATCCGAAGCATACTCGATCTTCGTTCCTGATATTTTTTCCGTGTCGAACTGCGCCATCTTTGAATCCTCTCCAGTGAATCCTGCGCCCTCTGGCAAATTGATCGCCGAAGCAAACGATTTGTCATGATACAGACGTATCCGTGAGTGATAAATCACCCAGTAGAATAATCCAACCCAACCACCCCTCTTACTTTACAGCTAACAAGCAACAAGATAATAATAATGCGAAAGAGCAGAATAAGAATTTACAAACACCAATTTATTACTATTCATTATCCTAATGTGAAATCTAAGATCTCTCCGCGAGATCTTTCCTCCCCAACCGCTAGCCATGCTCGGTCCCATGAGATCACTTCCCTTTGCTGTCGCAGGTACACCTAAGTTATATACCGAGTGTGCACCCCAATAACTACAACAAGGGGAAAGCTTATCATGCCTGAATCACAACTAGGGTTCACCTATCTTATATACCACTTCACAAATCACTTCACAATCATCACTGGACTTCCGCCAGTCTATCAATTCATCACTGCACACCCGCCAGTTTCAATCTCATCACATCTCAAAATCACGCCTGCAGGCAATCTAAAAATAAAAGTTTTCAATTCATCCATTATTTAGCATCGTCTAGGTGAATTCTACTCGCATACCACCCCATGTCTCTAGGGTCCCATCTAGCATTCCAATCAAGTAATAGTGCAATATCCAATTAAAACGAATAATAATTAAAACAAACTACAAGCAAATAATCACACAACCTTTTATGAATGGGCCGTTGCCCTTAATCTCATATGGCCAAGATGATAATAAGTAAGAGCTTTTTAAAAGAATTTAAAAAAAATATTTTTCTAGACTCTCATTAATTGTTTCTAAGTAATTAGATTAATTAAAAATTAATTTAATGCATTAATTAGGTAAAAATATTAAAATAATTAACATGACATGATTAAGAGTCCGAGAGGTCCTATGCAACCAGTTGAGTGTCAAAAGTTGGGTTCGGAGGGTCGCGGGATTATTTTAAATGAAGACGTTAAATAAAGTGGCCGAAAGTGAAGTAAATAGATAATAAATAATTTACTAATTAAAATATGTTGAGGTTAACAAAGTTTCATCTTCGGAAAGTAAGGAGTCTAAATTAAATTACTCGGACATTAATAATAAGGTTTATAAGGTCATAAGGTAATTTTGATTGAAAACACTATAAAAATAACAATAAATAATAAATTAAATAAAAAAATATTAGATTAATCAAGATACCATTTTTGAGATGCAAGGAGTCTAGAAAAAAATAGTTTGGGTGTTAATATGTTGTTTGGAATGTCGTAACTATTTTTCGTTTGTAAACTTTGAAAGATAACTAATAAATAATTTAATAAATAGATAATTAAATAAAAAAAATATGACCTTAACAAGTTATGATCTTTGAGGTATGAAAAGTCTAGGAGAAATAGTCCGGGCATCAAAAATGATATTCTGAAGGTCGCAAAGTTGTTTCGAAACGTTTAAAACCAACTTAATCTACCAGATAAATTAAACTGATATAATTAATAAGTTTTATACTAAGTTGGTATTATACTGTAAGAAAATAATATCAAGTCAGTAGTTTTTCATAATATTAATATCAGAAAGATTGTAAAATAAATACCATAAGTGTCATCTTCTTCATAAATAATTACAAATAAAATGTCAGGCTTAAAAGTAATATCAAATTGGTGAATACGGTAGAAAAGCGCATTGAACTATATTTTTTTCGTTCGGGACATAGGGTTAAGCATATAAACATTTAATATACTTGGAGAAGAGGTTAGAATTGATTATAATACCTTGGTTTGGATCGAATTGATTTTAAAACGAATCTTGAGTTTTTGGAGAAGACAACTTCGGTTTTGGCAATCGGGGGACCTTGGGCTCGAATTGAATGATGCTTGAGGATGCTTGGGGATGAGGGAAGTGATTGGAATGCTCAATTCGGGTCTCGGTTGGTCGTGGCTATAAAATCCACTTTTCTCTTTCTTTCCTTCTCTCTCTAAAACTTCATGGATTGGAACTTGGTTTTCTCTGGTTTTTCTTTCTCTTTTGAACTGGTGGGGCGGGAGAATATTGTGGTGTAAATTTCGTGGGTCAATGGGGTGGGGTATTTATAGGAGAATTTTGGTGGAAGAGGATGAGAGTAAATTTAATGGGGTTGGATTCATGGGATTTGGAATTGACGAATTTGGTTTGATTTTAGGGTTAGGGAGGAAGTAGAGACTGAGTAGGAGACAGAGAGACGGAAGGAGTTAGTATTTGTTCATGCATGTAATTTGTGTGTAGGAAAAATTTAAAAAGAAAACATGTATATATTGCATGCATAATTGTATTTAAAAAAATTGCATTAAGGAAAATAATTATAATAATATTATATTTAGGAAAAAAAATTAGGTCAAAAATCCAGATCATTACAGTCTCACTTCTCATAAGCAATATTAAATCACTGTAATCACATACTTCAAGGTTTAAGGCTTTTCAGCAAAATAAAATCACTTTCAAACCTCAAGCAAATATAATCTATTAAACAAAACAAATATACGGATCAGACTATCAGACGAGAGTCCGATGCTTAGACCCAAATTCCAAGCCATGTAACCTAAGAAGCTTAAAAAGAAGACAGACTTATGAGTGAAAAATGGAAATCTGCAGTTGGATCAAACCAAAGAACTCATAATCCAAGACAACCCTTGTTCGTTCTTCCAATGGTGGTGGAGTACTAGTGGTGCCGACATGCCGTGTTGGTGCGTGGTGAGCCGATTAATTTAGGGGAAAAAAGGAAAACTCATCTTTCAATTTCAGAGGCCCTGTGGACTGGTGGTGCCGACGTGCCGTGGTGGTGAGTGGTGAGCCGATTAATTTAGGGAAAAATGGAAAACCCTTCTTTCAATTTCGGAGGCCCTATGGCTTCAATTCGTTTTCGGCCAAAAATGTGAGAGAGTTTGGTTTTGTTTTTTTTGAAAATGGACCATCTAGTTTTCCTATTTACAAAAGTGTCACCGAGTTTTTTTTGGGCCCAGCTCTCGCTGTATTTGTGTGGGCCTTTTTTTAACTTGGGAATGGGCCATTTTTTAGATATAGTACTATCAGAAAATTACCTGTTGGGTCTAGAAAATCAAGATTTAATTTCCATTATTGATGAACTCAATTTTTATTTATCTCGGACAATCTCATATGAAAATTATCTTTTTACCCTTAACTAAATATAATTTCACACTTTATTATCTTTTTGAAGTTTTCATCACCCCCTCCCACCTCCACTTCCACCCCACAACACTTCCAACCAGCGACTACTCTAGCCGGTGACTTTTTTCGGTGAAATTTCACTAGTTCAAAAAATTACTGAAATTCACTACTTCTCAAATTTCACTAATTTCAGCGACCACTCCAACCAGTGACTTTTTCCAGCAAAATTTCACTACTTCAAAAAAATTAGTGAAATTCACTACTTCTCAAATTCCAATAATTTTTGCTGGATTTCAAATTTCACTAAATTTTACTGGGTCTAGATTTTACCTAGTGAATTTCACTAGCTTTCAAACTCGTGAATTTCACCAGCTCAGTTGCTATTTAACAAAATAGCTCTTTTAGAAATAACTATGACCAACTAGTGAAATTCACTAGTTTTGAACAACTAAAGTTCGACTCACACATTTCATCAAATAGTTCATGTGTATACAGTTCTCGATGGAATCATCATTAGGAAAAATATTTGGTCTTCAAATAAGAAGTAATGAATGAAAAGGGACAAAACGAAAGTAAGGAGTTTGGACTAAGAGTGGGACTCACCTGTATGTGAAAGGGATGTGGTTAATGTGTCTCTAGCGTTTTTTATTATTTCTCCTGTTCCTCCAAAATTTGTCCAATCGATTTACCTTTTTCTCATAATTCCACTTCAATGTCCTCTTGTGACTAATTTCCTCTGACCACCAAACTGATCGGCGGCGTTGGACAAAATCTTCAAAGCAGATACTCTCATTCCTTCGTAAAGTCTAATTCATCAAAATCTCATTGTGATATCTAATAAAAATAGAGAATTGATCAATTGTAGTGACTACAAAAATCATGGAGTGACAAGCAGAGCTTAGTTAACAACTTTAAGCTAATTTCGGGCACAGATGTATATACATACAGGTTAACGGAGAGAGAGAGGGTGAAGATCTATTTGTGATATCTCGTGGGGAGAGTCGTCGGTGCCGGAGGAAGGGGTCGGAGAAGAGCGAGAAGCCGTTCTGGGAAGATTGAGAGTTTGTGTGTGAGTTGCTCACGCCTCATGCGTGTTGCATAAGAAGGGTATTATCTTCGGAAAAAATGTCAAAATCCTTATCGGTGCTTTTAGCATCGTCCAGGAGCTACTGGAGTTTCGGTCCAGTTTTTTGGACCAGCTGATCAATGACCCCTAGGCCGTGCCATGGCCTAGCACATAATAGGCCACCAAAAAGGAAAGGTAATAAAGGAAAGAATGGGTACTGACGGGCACACCCAAACTCATACCAATGGGTAGCGGAGGAGCTAGCATAGGTTCACTGGGGCAGAGCCCCTCACTGTATTCTTTGAGGGGTTTTTATTTTTTATTTTAAAGTTTGAGTTTTTTAAATGACAATTTGTACTAAAGACTTCGCAAAACTGGAAATTGAAAGTGATTAAAGTTATCCATAAGTTTATTTGTTCGTTATTTGGCATTAACTTTACCTCTTAAATCTATCATTATTAGGGGTGTTACAAACCCGACCGTACCGAAAAAGACCGAAAAAACCGACCGTTTGGTTCGGTCTTCGGTCGGGGTGGTGGCAGAAAATTTTGGACTCGAGGTGGACCGAACCGAACCTATTTTGGTTCGGTCTTGGTTTTGTAAAACTGTGGACCGACCAGACTGAACCGAACCAACAGGACCGAACTACCCCGATCGAACCGAGCTGACTATATATATTACTTATATTTATATAATTGGGTTTAATCTTTACCGTAAATTTATTTTGTGTGTAATCTACACCGTCCACACAACTCAAACCCTATTACCCTCTCTACCTCTCTTTCCCGCAGCCACAACTCACAAACCCTCTTACCCTCTTTGGTTCTTTTGATGACAGAGAAGAGAGAGAGAGGAGAAATTAACAACGATAGTAGAAGAAGAAATCAGATCCACAACTACGGGAACAATGACCACCAGTCCACTGGTCTCTCTCCCTTTCTTTCTCGTTCATTGTTTTCTGAGATATTAAGCTTTGACCCCTAACTAAGAGAACCATTCAACGTTGATATATTGAAGCTATCGCCAAAAGCTCCTTGACGACGCCGGCAAAATGTCTGATTGTGAGGCTGACCATGAGCATGAAGTATTCAATCTAAACTCTAATTTTTGTAGAATACGATTTACTAAGTTCATATGCTGATCTGAAAATCAGATTATGTTAGAATACAATAGGGGTGTACATGCACAGGTCGGACGGGTCGGGCTTGGCCCCGAACCCGACCCGACTGGTTGGGTATCGATTTTTATTTTTATTTTGCCCCGAACCCGAACCGAATGAGTGGGAATAACCGTCCGCGTGCCCGATTTTTTTGGTCGGGTCCGACCAAAATCGAAGTAATCTATATGAATTGGTCGTCTTTTGGTCGGGTCGGGTAAGAAAAACAGCACTCCGAACCGAAAACTGATTTTTTTCAAAAAATGAACCCGTACCCGACCGAACCACATGTTCGGCCCCGCCCGAAACCCTTCGGGTCGGGTCTGTCGAGCCACGGGTTTTTTGCACACCCCTAGAATACAATTTACATATGGCTTAGTAGCTTACTGCCTTACTTTTTGCATGAGAATGAGGTGATTATGTTGATTTTAATTTTTATTTGCACCAAAAATACACTTGCAGTAGAGTGGTGTTAACAAAAAAGAGAGTGGCAAAATCAGCAGCCTTAAAAAATGGCCCAACTAATGCCCATTTTGGGCAGACTAAAATCCCCGACTAGACCGAACTCACCCCGAACCGAACCGAACCAAAATCAAATACAGTCAGGATTGGTCTCGGAAAAATATACCCCCGACTCGACTTGGTCTTCCAAAATTTCATCCCAAACCGACCGACCCTGAACCGAAATCACCCCTAACCTTTTTTACTATTGAGAGGGTGATTTCAAACATGAATCATGTAAAAAATGTGTAACGCAAACAAATTAGTAAATAATTGATGATCGATGACATGATTGCATACTTATTAGTAGATAATTTTGACAACATTCACAATAAGCTATCATGCACAACTTTCAAAACATGAAAACTAGCCATGCTCTTCCGTCAAATCTTGTAATATCCCAAAATTTTTAATAAATAAAAATTTCGTGATATTATTTCAGAAAAGTTATTTCCGTTATTATCCGATTTTTGACTAATTAATTTGATTAAATAGTAGATATACTTTTAAATTCGATTTTGGTGTATTATTTCTGGAGTAAATATTTCTTTCGATCAACAAGATTTTTCTTTTGTAAGCCGAGACCGTAGTTAATCTTAAAATATTTTGTTTAGTTTACGATAATATTTTCAAATTTTCCTTAAACCGAAAACCGGATCGTCGTACATCGTGGGGCACATCTTCGAGGCCGCGAGAGAAATAATTCTTTCTCTTAGTTCCTACCTGCACCAGCACATTTCCATCATCCTCACCCCCACCGACAGTTTAAAAAGAAAATGGAAAGAAAACAAACCCCCCACAATTTTGTATACACCCCAATAATGTCACCTCCCCCTATACACCATTAATTCCACCCCACCTCCCACTGCTCCCCACGCCAATTACTCCCTCCCCTGCCATCCCACGTCCACCTCACTCCCCCACATTTATTCCTTCCCCTATATACGGATATGCACCCATATCACCATCGCTCCCACACACACCACTGTGCACTGTGTTTTCTTTCCAGAGAGAGAGAGAGAGCGCGCGCGCCCACCTCTCGGCCTCCACCACCTCCTGCCGACACCACCATAACCGCGGCACCCTGCACCACCTCCCTCGGTTGCCATCACCACCACCTTTCGGCTCACCACCGCAATACCCCACACCACCCAGCCATACCCACCACCTGAAACATCTCCCTCACTCCTCCAAATTACATCCCTGTGGTTTTAAAAAAAAAAAACTGCGTGTATGTGTTACACCACCGCCGACGGTCCCGTCAGAGTGCCGCCGGACGCCGCCTTGAATTTTCGAAGCCACCATAGTGTTCTCCGGATACTGTACAACACTTACCCGGACTTATAATCACGTTTGAGGTAGTTTTCTGGAAACCCGTAACTCAATCTGCGTTTTACTGGAGTTAGGACTAAAACTAAATTCCTGTTGTAGATGATAACCTGTTTTTAAATTTCAGAAGTTAATTAATTATTGTTTAGTCTTGTTTTCATTAATATTTAGTCCTGTTTGTGATAGAAAATCAGTGGTAAGACCTGAAAACGATTTTATTCGTAAATTGAGGATTATTCGCGAGATTATGGTGGATCAATGGCGGAGATAAGTATACCGAGCAAATAAATAAATAAATAAAATTGGCGGAGATAAGTTTTTGAATTGTATACAAGAGGACAAGTGCAGGTTTATTGAATCAAATGATGATATAAAACAAAAGGGGATTTTTAATCAGTAAATAGCATTGAGTAAAATACGAAAAACTTTTTATAAAAGAAAATATGTTTACCAAATGAAAAATTTGTAGAAAGTATCTATTTATAAATATGAGGATTGCAAATAATGATTAACATAGATATTTTTTAAAAAATGTTTATATATAAAAAAAAAACTTCATCCTTTAGGATAATTGTTCCATTCACTTTGGAGTATACTTATTTAGATTTATTCATCCAATGATATCTAATAAAATTTAGAAATTTGTTATTCCATGTATTGGACTTATTATATCAGACCTAATGCATGTAATATTGTATCTTGTGAGTTTTGTTGAATTTTTAATATTGTTGATTGTTACGTGAATTATTGATAGGAGCGTAAATGTTTCAATTAACACTCCCTAACTTATCTTTGTTAAGTCCATTTATATTGTTAATTGAAATTTAATGTTTATTTTTTTGTGTTGTAGGTAATTGGAGGGTTTGATGCAAAACGCGCAAAGTTAAAAATATTGAATGGTGTTTGAAGCGGACCGTTGGGAGGTCATATGACGTCAAGAGTTCACTAATTAGTCCATGGGCATTACTGAGAAAGATGATTTGCAATTCCATTGGGCTCAATGTTTATTAGTGGATGGCTAAAATGTGGGCCATGGAAAAAAGGTGGAGTCGGCCAGGAGTAAAGAAAAAAAATGGAAAATAGGGTTGCCAGGGCATGGCCCACGGTTTTGACGGGCCACAGGAGGAATAGGGTTTGATTATTATAAAGGGCGGTAGCAGCAGCTTTTTAAAGAAGTTTTTTGTTGCACGGACGAAAGAAAAGCAGAACGAAAAACGGGGCTACCGATTAACGTTTTCTTTTGGTTCGAAACAATAGCAGTAGTTTCTTGGGCAAATTATAGTTACCCCCTCTAACTATGCCTCGCGTACACTTATCCCCTTATAACTTTTTTTTTGGCACTTAATCCCCTCAAACTAACAGAAATTCAAACAGTCATAACTTCAAATGGTCATAACTTTTTCGTCCAAAGTCGAAAATATGCAAATTATATATCGATTTCGAGATCTTGAAGCCAACTTTCTAATGACACCAAAATCACATCACGATTCAAAGCACACAGAAAGTTATAATCAAAAGAGTAAGGGCTGGTAGACAGAAAGACCGTTTTGATCATAACTTTCTGTGTGCTTTGAATCGTGATGTGATTTTGGTGTTATTAGAAAGCTGACTTCAAGATCTCGAAATCGATATATAATTTGCTTATTTTCAATTTTGGATGAAGAAGTTATGACCGTTTGAATTTCCGTTAGTTTGAGGGGATTAAGTGTCAAAAAAAACGTTAGAGGGGGGTAAGTGTACGCGAGGTATAGTTAGAGGGGGGTAACTATAATTTCTCTTAGTTTCTTTACTTACGTTATTTTTCTTTCAGAGTTTCTTCCTTTGAAGTTTTGAAGTTTTGTACAAATCTTCGTACTCCGATAATTCATATTGATTTATGTTCTTTATTAAAATTGTTCGTTGTTATTCAATTAGCTGTTATCTTTTATTTATTTATTTATTTTTATCTTGCGTAATAAAAGCATGATTAATTCTAGGTTTTCTTTCTTTTTATTTTTAATAATGAGTGAGTAGTTTTTTGAGGTTTGGTCGCTGGGTAAAGGCGCACCGCGACCCAATTAGGATTCGTCTCGCAATTTTTCGCACATTAGTTTAATTAAATAATTTAGTTGGTGAAAACTACGTCCGTTGGACGAATCCGAGGCATTGTCAGGGCTCATGTGAGTGGGAACAGGGGATCAAAACCTGTTCGCCATTGTGTACGGGACCGGCAACCTTAGGATTCGCATCCTTCGGAGTTTTCAATTCTCCCTAAATTTAACCATTTTTTTTAGAATCTTGAAAAGCGAGCAGCGAATGGATTTTGATTAGGTAGCGAGCGCCGAATTCCCTACGACGGTGCCTCTCTTTTTTATCATTTGAGCAAATTATCTGTTAGTATTAGTTAGTTAATCAACTAAAAGATAAGGGGTGGCTACCTAAGAGCTAATTTTAATTCTACAACTCGAGGTTCCACAGCACACACTTCACCGTCCTTAGTGGATTCGACTCCGGTCTTACCGAGTATTGTGCTACATCGGTCTCATCCTTACGCTTGGGGCAACCCATTATTTTAGGTCTAGGAATCGATCAAGCAATTATTATAATTTGAATTGCTACGTGATCGTAGAAATTGGACAATATAGGTACCCTCGGGGTATTCGTGGCCGAATTGAAACTGAATAGACATTAATAAGGTAAGTGTCACAAAAGTAATCAGTGATTGGAGATTGTGCGCTGTATGCGAGATTTTGGGAGGAATGTGCTGCATGTGCATCCTCGTGTGTTGATGCGAGTTCTCGAGGAGTGTTGCTGTATGTGCATCCTCATGCGTTGTATGTGCATCCCGATGAGAGTTGTTGTATGTGCATCCTCATGTGCTGTATGTGTATCCGAGGGAATTGTGCTGTATGTGCAATGTCCTAAGGGGGGAGAATGAGTTGATACAAGAGATGGTACATGAGATGATTCGGTTCTAAGATTGGGATTCTGGTTATGACATTCATGATTAACTTCGGTGGGACCTTTACCTCTTGCCATGGTAATAAGTGAGTCCGTTAGGTAAATAACTTATATGCACTCACTTAGAATCAGACAACAAGAGGGAATTTAATCATGGGACTGTCATGGTTGGAATTATCGAGAGGAAAAGATTCTCTATGGAAGAGAATCTTAGAAACTGTCAAATACAAGATAAATTCATAAAAGGCTACTTGTAACTGTGTATTGCAATTGTTATAAATTTTTGTGTTATTTCATTTAAACTGCATATCATGGTATTGTGTTTTAAGATTTCTACTTGGTGAATTATTACTAAGGATACGTTTGTATCCTGGTAAATCGTTTGCTTCGGCGATCAATTTGTCTGTAGACACCCCAATCTGAGCTTCCAGATTAGTTTACTTACGGTATTTGATTCTCCGATGATGAACGGATCAAGAACGCCTCGAAAAAGTCAAGTGTTTAAGTTTTGAGTGTTTAAAAAAAACCCTTGAACCTAACCTAATCCTAAGCCACTTCAAAAAGCCAAAAATCCTATTGGCACGCATTGGTTGAGAACCAGCGTGCACTGGTCAAATTGACGGGTGTTGGTCAACAGTCAAAGCTTGGCCTTTGACCAACACGTGTGTTGATTTGACTCGCGCGTGTGGGTCAAACTGCTAAGTGTGGTTAATGGTCAAAGCTTGATCGTTGACCCACGTGCGCGTTGGTCTGACCCTCGCGTGCCAGGGCGCAACCCGCGCGCGCCGGACCAAACCTGTCCCCATCACCTTTATGGGTTGGTAAGTTTAACCACCAAGCAACCTCAGCCAGCCTCGTGAACTGGCTGAGCTCCTCTCCTTGCACCTACCAGGTTCACCTCCATCTCCTCCTATATATATCCCCTTTTGTTTCTCTTTCAAAGGGTTCAAGATTTGTGAAAGAGTTACACCCTAAGTATCTAAGAGTATAGCTTGTTCTTTCTCCTCCATTACTCAAAAAACAACACAAACACCTCAAACAATCTCAATCTCAACCTCAACTCAAAGTTCAAACACCTTTCAAAACTCAAAAACCAAAGGTATAGCTTACCTTTGTTCTATTCTTTGTTCTGATCCCTGAGAGGGTCTGGCAGGGCCAAGGCTGGTAATTAATACCAATCCTGGTCCTAAAGCTGGTAAGGTTTCAAAAACCGTTGTACCCATATATGCGCGCGTCACTCTGTGGCTGCGCGCGCTGGTCCGAGTGGAGATTGGTGTCTTGCTGTTTTGTGTATTTACTTATATATAGGCCACTGCAAGCATGTAAATAACTAGTTTATTGCTTTCCTTTGTTAGAAATGTTAATTGTAGTTCAATATGTATTTCTACTGTTTTGGAGTACCCCTCTGAGATTTTTTCTGGACATGTACCAGAACCCAGAAATATGCAAACCAAACACTAGTTAAGTGGTTTAGACCCGCGCGCGCGAGGGCGCAACACGCGTGTGCGCCAGAGCGCCATACGCGCGCGCCAGACTGCCTCTGACCAGTGGCTGGCCTTGCACGGGTAGCTTGGCTTTAGACCATTATTTTGTCCCTGCACTATTTATGGGGTGTTTTGTTAATTTGTAGGGCTTTTTCAGCTTTTAAATTGTATATTAACTGCTTATCAACTGCTTATAATTGATTGGTTTGTCCTGGGTGTGCACTGATCCTTCCAGAGCCCAGAGGGTATTAGAATAAGAGCTGTGGGTTTGAGCTCACTAGCGCGCGTGCAAGAGTGAACAGCATACAGTGACTTGTTCAGTGCATGCTGGTTTCTTCCTGCGCACATAATTCCAAAACAGAGGCTTCTCAGTTTGATTAAACTTCCACAGCGGTCTGTTTTCATTCTATACTAACTGCTTATCCATACTATCATTCACATTCTGCAAACATGTTACAGTTTAAATCCCATTAAACTATTCCCCTGCCCTTAATTGGCTAAAAAATTGATTAATCAAACAAAATCACAAACGTTTTCGCAAATGTCTAAGTAAAGACCGATCTCCGGATTGGACGAGAGAAGTGCCTTAAAACCCTTTCCCTCTCGTAACCTGGCTTCCGAACCCAGATATGGTTATGACGGACTAATCTCTTCACCTTTTTCAAAAATCAAACAGCACAGCGAGCTTTTCAAGTTTAGTTGCTTGGGTGTTGAACCTTCAAATCCAAGTAGCGACTCTGAATTGAGCGCTCATCCGCCAAAAGCGCACTCATCGATCCACCTTTCTCAGGGCATGTTGCCCACATTGCCAGAGCGTGCAAGATTCTATAGTGGAGCAGTTTATACAAGTGGGACCCCTGGAACAGAAGCTGAGCCAACATGGCATGGAATCTGTGTCAAAACTAGAGTCTCTGGAGTTATTTTTAAATAAAATGTATGTAGATTTTTGTATTATTTTGAGATTAGATTTTTGTATAAGGACAAATAGGGGCCTAGAAATTTGTGAAAGTTAGCATATTTTAAGAGTAATACGCCCGAAATTTCTTGAAAAATCGGGGCGTTACAAATCTTACATAATTTGTTTTAATTTTATTGATCAATATGCAATTTTGTTAGTATTTTCACCAGAAAAAAGTTCTTATTGCCGTAATATCGTTACCTAGGAAAATTTATCTTTGTGCTTGTGTTTCGTAGTGCTCCCACTTATTCGTATTTCTGGCTACGCCACTGCCGATGGGGTACCAAGTGGGCTTCTGAAAAATCAACTTTATTCGATATGTATAGATGCTCAAATGTACTAATCTTCCATTTTTTCATTCAAATTACAGCATTATAAAATTTGAATGAAAAGATGAAAGATTGGACAGAGCGCCTATACATATCGGATTGAGCTGATTTTTCACGAGGCCCACTCAATTTTTTTTAAATATTAAACGGCTCAGATCATACGTGCAGGACCCGGAGTGAGCCCCTGTACCCGTCGGTACCCCATTGCTATGGGTTTGACCGGTCCCTTTATATTTTGCCTCTGCTAATGGTAACCACAACTTTTTAAAATTGAACATATGTTTTAAGAGACAAACTTACTTACAGCGGGGTGAATCAGAATAGTCTAGGAGTGTTTTTGACGGTCCGAATTTTAATTAAACTTTTTCGAGAAAGAGTTTTCAAAACACTTTTGGATAGTCCAAATTCAAAAACTTATTTACAGAACCCTTCGTAAATAAGTTTTTCTCATGTTTTGAAACCTAGCTAGTTGCTTCAGAATGGGACATTCTTCATGTCACTGATCTATCAACATTGAAGAAGCAAGTATTTGATGAATAACAGCCATTGAAGCCAATAGAATCGAGAAGATCGCACAGCCAGCAAATGAACAGAGGAAAGACGGCTGATCACTGCTTTTAAGATGTGATATGATAATGACGCATGGGAGTATCTGTGGAATTTCACAACTATCTTTTGACGAATCTGAATTGTTACACATAGAAAATGACTTAATACAAGGTGGTATACATAATATTAAAATTAAAAAACTGGTGACCAAATGGGTCCGTCCACTTTGAGGACGTTCGTGTTGCTAAAATGGGGGTGATGCATGACTTTTTAAGAGTCTTGGTCGTGGCGGCTAGATTTCACCCCCACCATATGACAAGTGACAACCTTGTGCACCCGTGTGCGCTCTCCCTCTCTCCCTCTCTCTCTGCATGTTCGATGAACGACACAAAAAAAAAAATTATATTGGCGTTTTTTCGGCTCAATATATCAAATGGGCACAATGATAGTTAAAAAAGATAATTTGATTTTCTTTTTCAGTCCTGTGTTCGATACATACCAGCATTGTTCTCATCATATGCACTGAAAAACATAGGTGTGGTGGAGAATTAGTTTGGGCTCTACCGGTCATAGATTTTTTTAATTTCATCCATATTCATCCCGGCTCCTACCCTCCCCCTCCCCAAGTCTCTCTCAAGAAAATTAGCATCGGGAGTGAGTTTGGATGTTTTTGAAGGTAAAATACATTTTTATGGAATATGTATTGATTGATTGATGTTTAGAGATGTGTTGTAAAATTATACCCGGCCCAGGATTTTTTTGTCAATCGATAGAAAGAAGAGATCATTTACATCATATGTGAAGTATAAAATACAAATTCGGGACACTATATCAAATATTGTGAGAGTCCACAAGATAACTAAATCTAACCAATACAAGAAATAAGCCCATTTATAAACAAACAAACAAAGAAAAAATCCCTCTAAAATAAGAACACCCTAACGTAGGCGGGTAGATTCGAACTCCTAATCTTTTAGTGAAATGTAAGAGTACTGGCCAACTTAACTAGCCCTAGTTGGTTACATCCGGCTCGGTTGAAAAACTCCATTTTCTTCCCCACCAATCAATACTTGCAAACTCAGCAATTGCCTCATAAAGGCTTTGGACAAACACGTTTACCAACAGAGACTATTAAACTAAAACTTAATTGGATTTTTTTAACTCCAAGTACATTCCCACCAGTAGGTTATTATTCAATTGAATGAGAGAACTAGCTCTGATGCATCAAAGAAGTTCTCTCCCCTTAAAATCGCAATTAATGAAAGTCTTTACCTGGACAAGAAATCTGTTATGGTGAAGAAGTTCTAATTAATCATCCTATCTTTAAATGAAGAAAGTATTTTGTTGACAATATACCAATTCTGTTTGGTTAAATTTTATTTGGTCAGACTTGTTTTCCCTGTATTATTTTTTAGGTAGATGATGGACTATATTATGTTGACGATATCAACTGTTTGGGCTTAATTTTGTTTCTATTGGATTTTCTAGATTTGGTTTTAAATTAATGTTTTATTTTTGTGATTCATCTGGATGACAGAGTAATTTGAGGCAAAAAAGTTTTGATTGAAATCTTTTAATAAGGTCAGTAATGACGATTCTTTTTTGAGTTTTTTTTTATGTGTTGAAATTTGGTCCATGTTTTATTATTCTTTTGAACCCTCCTATCAAAACAAAGTAATATCCCTTAGATAGTGATTAAAAACTCTTAAAAGTCACTAAAGATTAAAAAAAAAAAAGTAGTGGAAGGTTAAGTTAGGCCAGGAATAAAACACCATATATGGGAGCACAAATAGAGGACAATTATGGTTCCTATTTTGTACTCCATTCAACTAGACATAGCGGATCAAAAAAAAAAAAAAAAACTAGACATTGTACGTGATTTGTTTTGGTAATTTGATCAATGTCAAAATTACGCATCTTTCCTTTTGTTGTTGTTGTTGTTATTGTTTATTTGTTGACACAAATGATTAGTTTTCAAATGGGAAAGTAATGGAACAAATAAAAAAAAAAGAACTTTAGTTCTAAATAAGTCACTTTGGCTTATTTTTTGTTCTTATTCAAATTTTTTTCGTATTTGTTAGTTTCTCATCAAGTTTTTGGGGATTATTGCATCATCATGACGAGAGAAATTTAAAAAGTAAAAAAAATTCATCGAAATCCATTTTTTTTAATAAAGACAAAAATAAGTCAATAAGCCAATTTTTTTGTCTTTATTCAAAAAAATTAAATTTCGATGAAAATTTTACTTTTTAGATTGCTCTCATCATGAAGATGCAATAATCTCCAAAAAATTGACGAGAAAAACTAACAAATAAGAAAAAAAATTGAATAAGGACAAAAAATAAGCCAAAGTAGCTTATTTAGCGGGGAAAGCGACCACAGTACTTATATCTGTTGGTGCACGCCTTTAAAAGCAATTGTTGCGTTGTCAATTATCGAGGGGGAGGGGGGGGTGGAGAAAGAGGGTCAGAATCTATATATTATCGTTATGTATACAAATTAATTGACATATAAAAATGCATCCCGGCTATGTGTACGTAACTATCACATTTGACTATTGTGTGATGTTATCTTCATTGTTTTCATCTTACATGTGGTCGACTCCATTGAAAGTATTAAAACAAACATCATGTATAATTCTTCTATTCAAGTGCACATAGATTCTACATTGCTATTGATCTTTTGTGATATATCCTTTGTCACGATTCGTATTTTAGTAATTTGATTCCCTAATTTGTCATGCGAGCATATTTTGGGGTTATAACTTTAGATAATAAAAATAATTTGAGATGTTGAATATATAATTTGTTGCTAGAATGTCAATATTAAACTTGAAACTCACGATGGATGGCCAGCGGCCCAAAGAAAAGAAAGAATCGATTACATTTTTCATATGATCTCCTCATATAGATAGATTCACATAGAATTGGGTAAATTTATATTGTATCATATATAATTGTGAAATTATGATTAAGCTGTACCAAATTAAAAGTTGGTATTGTTTGTTATAAAAGTTAAAAACTAGCTTTTAAGTTACTTAAAATTGAATATCTAGTTTCAAAAACCCCACTTCGCTCCAACATCCAATTTTAGATCATTTTTTCAACTTCAAGAAATTGTCTTTCAAATAAAAACTTCAAGAAGTTTATATTTAAATTGTTAAATTTCGGCAAACACTCGAAATTGATTTTAGTTCTGCATAGATGAGACATGTATGTGTATGTGAATATCGATCTTGACTTGTATATAACTGATTTTAGTCACCTATCTATGTAATAATCAATCTCAGTTTTTGAATCTTATATTCATGCATAAATCTAACGGTCTAAAGTGGTCCCTTGAATCCAACGTCTCTCTCTCTCTCTCTCTCTCTCTCTCTCTCTCTACCAAAACAAGAATTTCATAGATAATATGTGTATGTGAATATCTTGACTTGTATATAACTGATTTAAGTCAGCTATCTATGTAATAACCAATCTCAGTTTTTGAATCTTATATTCATGCATAAATCTAACGGTCTAAAGTGGTCCCTTGAATCCAACGACTCTCTCTCTCTCTCTACCAAAACAAGAATTTCATAGATAATATGTGGTTCTCATAGTAACCCCTATAGATAGTTGTTGATTGTGAATTTGAAATCATCATATTAACTAAGTTTAGTTACGGTCATTGGTTTGCTCAATAGGGAGAAATATTAAAAATACTACAGCCATCAGTATTTTGATTTCGTTGGTATGATGTTATGTAATTCCTCCAACATATAATTCTATCACTGCTTACATGTAATATGGGAGATGCTTATTGAAAAAATAGCTTTTGAGAAGATTCAGGTATTTTTGTGAGGCTATTCAATAGTAGGGAGGGCAATTCATTTATGTATGGACGGGTAACGAAAAATTCTATGCCTGAACATGGTGTTTAATTACTGAAATTATGTTTAGTGTTGACAATTGATGGTTAGGATTCGCAAACGCCTTTTGAGCATCTCCAACCAATGATGTCAAATCTGACATGGCCTGCCAAGTGGAAGAATTGGCATGTGATGCAATTCCAACCCAAATGTCAAATGTTTATGTGTCATTTGACATTCCCTCTCTCATGTCAAATTTGACATGTGATGTCAAAAAATTTCTTTTATTACTTTTTTCCAAAAATTCGTCCTAAAATAAAAAATTGACATGCTAGTGGAAGTGGATACCTTGAAGATGTCAAATTATAACATGTCAAATTACCACGTAAGCCTTCAAAAAAGTTTGACATCCTCAAATTTGAAGCCAAGGTCGAAGATGCGTAAGTTGTTGCAAACTCAACATCAAGTTGCGTCGGGCCTAGGTATAGGCTATTTACTCAAACTTTACTTATGACACTCGAAGCCATATATATCGAAACCTGAATTCTTTGAGTCGTGCTTTTCGACACAGGCATGCGCTAGGCTATGTAATAAAACAGAGCGGTTTCTGTTGAAAATATCTAGGCATATAAATGAGAGCAATCTCTACAACTGTTAGATGACTTCATGTTAAATTTATAGTTCATCGGATTATTTCTTTTTTAAAAGATACGGAGAATATATATTCTCCTAATAAATCTATCCCACTCTATCTCACTTTTTAGACAATATATCTCTATGTAAAATAATGTTGCCTTATATGATCAAAGAGATTAGATTCTTTACACCACTAGTGGAAACCTCCAAATCAATTATATTGTGCCACGTCGTCATGTTTTACTGATTGGGACGACTGTGTTGCAACGTGGCGCAATATAATTGATTTGAAGAAATGTTTACATCGGTGTTGTAAAGAATTTATTCCCATGATCAAATAGAGAAATAACTCCAAATGATAACTGATATTTTGTGGAGATTACAATTATTCCGGAGAACAGTCGGATATTACTGGCAATTTATGTGTGTGTGTGTGTGAATATATGTGTGGACAAGTGCATAAAGGATGTGTACGTGTCAATAATGGTGTTCTATAAGTGACTATTTTTGCAGTGAAAACAAAATGACGTACTGAAGAAATATTCAACACCACAAATTAAGATAAGGTAATAGAAGGACTTATTGTGTATACTCCAAAGGACAGGAGAAATTATTCGCTGCCCCAAGAGCAACACGTGTATTTGCCGCCTCCCACCTTTTTTTTTTTTTTTTGATCCGCTGCCCCAAGGGCAACGGTCTAAATTATTGTATACTCTTAGGCTCTCGTTGGTTAATCCTAAGAGATATTTGATTCTACGACTTTCTTAGGGCTAATCAACGAGAGCCCTATGGTCAAAATTTAATTATGACCCTTTAGAATTAAATGATTAAAAAAATAAAATCTTCCCACCCATTCAAACGGATTGAAATTTGAAGCACTTAATTTTTTAACCATATTTTTTAATATATAAACTGAAGGTTGAAAAATTAAGTGTTCCAAATTTCAATCCGTTTGAATGGGTGAGAAGATTTTATTTATCTGATCATTTAATTCTAAAGGGTCATAATTAAATTTTGACTCTAGGGCTCTCGTTGGTTAGTCCTAAGAGATATTTGATTCTACGACTTTCTTAGGGCTAATCAACGAGAGCCCTATGGTCAAAATTTAATTATGACCATTTAGAATTAAATGATAAAAAAAATAAAATCTTCTCACCCATTCAAACGGATTGAAATTTGAAACACTTAATTTTAGAAAAAAGGCTGTGTCTAGTGGGACAGGAGAGAAGAAAACGCATGTAAGTAGATAGGTGAGAGGCGGCAGCGGATCAAACAAAAAAAAAAGGTGGGAGGCGGCAAATACACGTGTTGCCCTTGGGGCAGCGAATAATTTCTCAAAGGACAGGATCATACTTCCAGCTTTTTGACCACGTTCTGCTCGCTGCGACGTATGCTAGCTCCGTAGCCGACGGCTCATGGCAATAATTATACTTCTGCATGAAGTAGTTGAATTTCTGTTACCTCCGATATATACATTCCATCTCTTTGTTTTTTTAACAATTGGATGTCTAGATCGGTCTGCACGTATCTCGATTAATTCTAAAATTCTAAACTTGCGAAGCAAACAAACGTGTAATAACCCCAACATTTAAAATATTTAACACTTATGGAATTCGAACTTATGACATAAATTTGTTTTAGTTTTCTCATGCGCACTTAACCCAAACACTTAACTCATTCCTTTCGTCTTTGCCACCTCTCTCTGCGTCACCACTTGACCAAACACTAAACTCATTCCTCAAGTCTTTGCCACCTCTCTCTCTCTGCGTCATGATCTGTCATTCACAATCTGTTTGCTACTCCTTCCGTCCCAATTTGTTTGTCCAATTGTTAAAATACATGTCTTTCAAAAATATACTTATATCTTACATTTTATAATATTTTTTATGATTTTGAAGATTTTGTATAATAAAACTAATTGAGATCTATCAAACAAGATCCATATTACATATTAAAAACATTATGAATTAAAAATTATAGTCAATTCTTTGAGAGGTCAAACGCTCTCGAAAAGTCAAAAATGGAACAAACAAACCGGGACGGAGGGAATACTACTTTACAAAGACTGCAAGTATATATATAGTCGACATGTTCTCACTTCTCATCGCACAATACAAATTGCATACTATAACTCAATATAAACACGAAGTTTAGGCTCCAATGGTATCACCATCGTACTCTGCCTCCTCCTCCTCCAACGCCACCAACCATTTTCCATGCCCACAAGAACGTAACACGTTCAAACCACCGCCGCCGTTGCCAGCACCCCATTTTCATTCCTCACTCCACTCTGTTAGTAAGCCTTATTTGACGAAGATAATGAAAAAGCCAATTGCGCCCATGCCACCGACTCCACGTAGAGTCTACATGGTGGATTCCTCAAACTTCAAACAACTTGTTCAGAAGCTAACTGCGGCACCTGAGTTCCAGTCACGACCTCTCGAGAGCATGGCACCTCCCCGGGATTGCTCAAACTTCAAACAACTTGTTCAGAAGCTAACTGCGGCACCTGAGTTCCAGTCACGATGTCTCGAGAGCATGGCACCTCCCCCACTTTGTCTCCCAACAACTACAGTATCTGATAAAGTTAAACCGTCAACAACCTTAGAGCTCCTTCCGTCACCCATTGCTATAACACCTATGTTTGAAACTTACAGCGAGTTGATGAGTGAGAAGCTGGAGATACAGGCGTGGAATCAATCAGACAGTTTGGCAACAGCGAGTCCCACGGGATGTAGTCTGTCGCCAATGTCTCATTCATGGTGTTCTAGTGAAATACTGGATACAGAGCCGTGGAAGGAATCAGAGAGTTTGGCGATGGCGAGTCCCATGGGATCCAGTCTATCGCCATGGCCCCAATTCCATTTTCAAAACTCTTGGTTGGATGGATGTTAAGATTGTTCAAAATGATGTTGGGCGGACGAACGTATAATAAAAACTTGCATGAAACTTGAGTAGGGTGGTCACCTAGGCTCATCCACCCTTCTCCCTCTCCTTCATGACATGCAACTTGAGTAGGGTGGTCGCCTAGGCTCATCCACCCTTCTCCCTCTCCTTCATGCATGCAGATACCTTAGTTACATGTAAAAGCAACTTCTGCCTCTAGTCATCTCTAGCTATCTCTTGTTACAGTTTTGTTATTCCCACTTTCCCATTTGGGTTTTTTGGAAGATATATAATGAATTCTTCTACTGCTTTTCCCTTTGATCAATGCCCTATATATAGATGTCACCCTTTCATGTTCTTTTTTTGTTGACCCTTTTATGTGTTCTTTGTGATAACCAACAACTGCACTGGTTGTTTTCAACCTCAAGTTCCAAAACAACCAAATCAATGACTATGTACATATGGTTTTTACTTTTTATATTCCTTGCCTTTAACTATTATTAAGTAGGGATGCCTTCTTTACATGTCCTCTTCAAATAAACGCAAGCTGCAAAGACAAAGTGCAAAGTAACTATTGGAAAATGGAATTTTACCAAAGAGAATTTGGTGGGACTCACACCGCGTGAGGTGGGCCCAAAAACAGTGAACAAATTCCATTAAGAGATGAATAACAAATTGTCTCATTATGGGAATTGAAAAAGCCAAATGAAGTGCTTGCGCGCCGTCACCAAACACCTGAATTAGACTGGGGTCGGAGTCGGAACTTAGGATTCGTGGAACCGTGACTTGTGGTTTGAGATCTGTGGTCAATAATCCAATCTAGATTGGTTTGGAATTGATTTGCTTTATTGGGTCTGAACTATTCGCGTTTGGTTGGTCCAGTTACAGAATCAGTTTGCGCAGCTAATTAATACTGGGTTAAATGCTCAGAATAAAACCCATGATTTGATTATGGAATCAATTACTAATTAAATTAATGACTGTAGCAGTTTTTCTCTAAAAATTGAATTCCCCGTATTCAATTCCCTATATTCAATATGAAATATTGAATTGGCAAGCTCCCTCTATTGAATTCGCGTATTCAATGAGAAGACTCCTCCTCGATTATATAAAGGAGTTTAGTTCCTTTGTTTCATAGACCAAAAATCGAGAGCTCTTCATCTGCAATATTGTTCTTCTTTTCGAGAGAGAGAGAGTACAGACACAAGTGCATTCGACGGGCAGTGTACGACGGTGCTCCAGTGGCTGAGTGGGAACCGAGTCAATCTTAGGAGACAAACACCAATACAATCTCCAGCACCGGTGAGGCGGTGAATTTGTCTTAAAGGCACCATTGAATAAAACGGGTCTGGGTTTGCAAATTCATGTTCCCTACTTATAGTTTATGTTTCATATTCTGTAATTCAAATTCATGTACTATTCTGTTCAATTGTAAATTTTCAGAAATTAGTAAAATTGATTACTGCTTTCCGCACTATATTTTCCTGCAATCTTAAGACAAATTCCTTATTGGAAAATAGTGTTTTATAAAAACAGTTTTACGTTGAGTTTTCTGGAACAGTTTTGGAAAAAAAAAACCCTTTATTCTGGTTTTCTCAATTACAAACAGAAAAAATAAAATAAAATACCGTTCACGGATTTCTTAGATAAACTTCAGAAGTCTTTTTGTTAGTGCTCGTAACAGTTTGGAAAACTAGCATGTATTTTCTCTGTTGTTTACTAGATCAGTGATGTGTTTGGTTTTCAGGAAAGCAAAAAGAAACGTGTTATCTGTTTTTCCATGTTTTTTGTATTGAAGTCAGTCATACATTAGTTGTTTTGATTTGGAAAAAGGAAAACGTGTTAAGTGAGTGCTTTTGTTTCTAACTAGCATTAGTCATTAACATTTGTTTCTCGTTATGTACTTTTCCGCTCACTAATGTCTTGGCTGGTGGTTTTTGATCGGAACGTCTCGAATCAATGGATGAGATTCCGGTTAATTGCTGACTTGGTTATACATAAAAGAAAAAAAAGAAAGAAAAAAAAAGAAAGAAGAGGTTTTGATTCTGGGTAGTTAAACGGTTTTACTACTCTTGATCGGTTTCAGAACAGTTTCAGATTACCTCTATGTGGGTGATTAAGCAAGAGTGTTTATTTCGGGGGAATTATATCTCACGGTTACATTAGCAGGTTAGAAATCATATCATATTGACTTTCTGTTTGCATCTCGGGACAGTAAAAGTTTTGGGGATGACGTTTGAAATGGCTACGGGTAGTAGTGGACTATGGATGTCTCGATCGTGGTTTAGGTCTGGCTAAGAGTATCCACAATGTAATAATCAAAATCAAAAGATTAATAAAATTAGCAATGTGTGTTTAAAAAGTGCTTACATTGTAATAATCAAAATTAGCAACCTCCTAACTAATAATCAAATTTGGGCATTTGAATAATCAAAAATAACAATGTGTGAGAGCATCCGCAATGGGAATAATCAAAATCGATAACCAAAATGTGTCACGTCAGCATTTGATTATCCATTTAGTTCATAATTAAACCTAACAAATTTGATCTCCACATTGGTTATTTTTGTATCCTTATAAAAAAAAATCCCACAATACGCAATGCACCTATGTCCAATTGCAAACGAGTTCCAATCACGCACCCGACCACACCAAATTATTCGTCTCGATGAGACGATTCTAATGTGAGGTGTTTTTTAATTTTTTAGTTATGAATTTGGTTATTGGGTTTGGTTATTGAGTTTTGGTTATTGGTAAAAGTTGTTAAATTTGGTTATTCTAAGGTCAAAATTTGATGAGTTGCTAAGAGGTTGCTAAGTTTGTTTATTACAATGTGAGCACTTTTTTGAGCAAACATTGCTAACTTTAGCAACCTTTTGGTTTTGATTATTACATTGTGGATGCTCTGACTTCGCATTGCAAACTTTAGCAACCCTTTAAATGAATAATCAAAAGCTGACGTGGCAAGTTTTTGTTATTACATTGCGGATGCTCTAATAGGTAAATGTTGGGTTGCTCATTTTAAATAGATATGATTGGAGATTTTATTTCCTCACATGCACCATGAGATATTGATTGATTTTGGATTAGCAAGAAGATGGTTTTTGGAAAGACTAGGTGAATCGCGACGTGCGAGACACGTTTGTCATGCCCGTTGTGGAGAACAGTTTTCGAAATCGTAAACGAAGGTGAGTGGAATGGAAGTTGAACGCACAAGTTTGATATGGCTAAGTTGTCACTGTGTATACTATCCAGAATACTATCATGCAATTTGCATAAACTAAACTACCAACATTATCACAATTAAGTACATATATAACAAATAAAATAGAAAAACAATATGCAAAATGCATCTACACTAATCAAACAAATTCTGGAAAATAAACATGGAGTACTATAGTGCATGAACGAATTGTGGACAAGAGCATCCGGCCATTTGACTAAATCATTGTGCAGAGTCCACCTCAAATTATCACCCAAACCTAATACATCTCTGTACTCGTGTTCAAAGTTACCATATGCTTTGTAATCAAAGTAACCAGTACCTTGATGCCTTGCAACAGTTGCAATCACCTTTCGGCCTTGAATAGGAATAAGATAATAAAAACCTCCATGTGGAGCTTGAGGATTTCGATGCTCCACATATATATACCCATCGGAGAAATGGAACATGAATCTAATCTCCCATTCTAGGAATTAATGCTCCAATGACTCCATCTCGGCAGATCATACATGTTCCAATGAAAGCTAAAACAAGCATGAACGTTAACCATGATCGAGTCTTTTTCACAAATAGAAATCCATCTTCCTCGTAATCTAGTAGCTCCTCTTCAGCTTGTCCAAGGTACTAATTTGGGCATGCTGCCATAGCAATGAGGAGCAAAAGATTTAACTTAACTATTATCATGAGCTTTAAGACTATAGAAACATATTTAACAGTTGGAAAGAGTTAATTTCCAAAAAATAGACCAAGCAAGGTAAAAAAAAAAAAGAGGTGTAGACACCCCAATCTGAGCTCCCAGATTAGTTTACTTACGGTTTTTGATTTTCCGATGATGAAATGGATCAAGAACACCCTGGGAATGATAGCGTGTTTGAGCTTTGAGTATTTGCAAAACCCTTGAACCTAACCTAGCCTAAGCCACTTCAAAAACCAAAAACCCTACTGATGCGCGCCAGGGTGCAACCATCGCGCGCCGGGGCGCACCATCGCGCGACAGACTCACTCCATCGCGCGACAGTCCAACCTACCACCAACCTTTCTGAAGAAGGACAGTTGGCCACCAATACAATCTCAGCCAGGCCTCGTGGACTGGCTAAACTCCTCTGTTTCCAACCAGATTCACCTCATTCTCTCCCTATAAATACCACACTCCTTCTTTCATTGAAGGGGTTCAAGAATTTCACAAGGTTACATATATTCTAGCCTTAAGTTACAATCACTCAAGAACAAAGCTTGTTCTTTGCTTCTACCACTCAAACTCCTCAATCAAGCCTTCAAACATCAAAGTTCAAACACCTTTCAAACTCAAAAATCAAAGGTATAGCTTACCTTTGTTCTATTTTCTGTTCTGATCCCTGAGGGGGGCTGGCAGGGCTAAGACTGGTAATCAATACCAGTCCTGGTCCTAAAGCTGGCAAGGTTTCAAAAACCGTCGTGGTAGTACCAGCGCGCCACGGTCCCACTCTCGCGCGCGACACTCTGTTGTTGCACGCGTTGGACCACGTGGGGATTGTTTTCCTACTGTTTTATGCTTTTATTTCATATAGATCACTGTTAAGTATGATAAAAATCACTTTACTGCTTTCTTTAGTATAAACTGCTAGTTTGTAGTTCAATATGAGTTTCTGCTGTTTTGGAGTACCCTTGGGATCATTCTGGACCTGTCCCAAAACCCAAAAATGTGTAAATCAAGCACTGGTCTGGTTGCGCTAGGGCACCAGGGCGCACCATCGCGTGCCAGAGTGACTTCATCGCGCGACTGTCTGCCTCTGACCAGTGAATGGCCTTGCATGGGTAGCTCAGCCTTAGGCTATTATTTTGTCCCCACACTGTTTATGGGGTGTTTTATTAATTTGTAGGGCTTTACAGCCTTTAAACTGTATATTATGCTGCTATAAACTGCGTGGTTTGTCCTGGGTGTGCACTGGTCCTTCCAGAGCCCAGAGAGTTTGAGAATAAGAGCTGTGGGTTTGAGCTCACCAGCGCGCGCGTGTCTTGGAGTTGTGCATGCAGGAGTAAACAGCATGCAGTGACTCGTTCATTGCATGCTGGTTTCTTCCTGCGCACGTCACTCCAAAACAGGAGCATCCCAGTTTGTTTAAACTCCCACAGGAGTCTGTTCTCATCCTATACTAACTGTTCATCCATGCTATCATTCACATCCTGCAAACATGTTACAGCTTTAATCCCTTAAACTGTTCCCCCGCCTTAAATGGCTAAAGAATTGATTAATTAAACAGAATCGCAAACAAATATTTTCGCATGCCTAAGTAGAGACCGATCTCCGGATTGGGCGAGAGGGGTGCCATAAAACCTTTCACCTCTCGTAACCTAGCTCCCGAACCCAGATATGGTTATGACGGACTAGTTCCTCACCTCTTTCAAATCAGGTGCTTAGAAATACGGTTCCTTGGGTGTCGGACCTTCAAAACCCGAGTGGCGACTCTGTATTTTGCGAGCGCTTGCTTCCCCACTCGCGCTCCCTCGATCTGGGCCCTTGCATTTTGGAATCCGAAAATTCCAAGGGCACGCTGCCCCACAAGAGGGCAATTTTAGTTTTGAAACTCAACAACATAAAAAAGAAATATGACAGTCAGTAAGAGTACATGTTTGGCGGTGTAGCCAAAGATTTCATTAGCAAATCCTAGAGCAGACAATGTGATGTAGGACAAAAATGGAGAGTTTTTGTATTTTATTTTTATTGTTTTAGAATAAGATTTTAGCTAGGAATATTTTCGTTTAGGTTAGAATTATTAACTTTTCATATTCAGTTTGATTTTGATTTCTACCTTTATTAGGATTCTTGGTCTATAACATTAGGATTTTATTTTAATTAATTGGGAAATATCTTTTATTTAATGCCGCTTATTTTGGCATGATTTATTATTTGAGTGTTGCTACAGGTACCGAAATTGGGGGACCGAAATCGGACCGACGGCCGCCGGCGGGCCGTCTCCGGTATACACACGAAAAGGGGTGCTCCGATCAAGCACCCTACACACCTCGGATGACGTTGATTCCCGCGTAGGCCCCCTCGGTTTTTTTTTTTAGAATTTTTGGACGGCTCGGATCGGCCGTCCGGTGGCCGGAGACGGCCCGCCGGCGGCCGTCGGTCCGATTTCGGTCCCCCAATTTCGGTACCTGTAGCATTTTTGTTATTATTTCTTTTACAGTAGAATTTCTAGGGTTAGGGTCTTATAAAAAGGGCTGTAACCTATTCAATTATTCAACTTTTAAACTTTTAATCAATAATATTTCAGACTTTTGTCTTTCTTCTTGTGGATTCAAGAACTGCTTGTGGCTACGAGTACCTATCATTCGTTTGATTTGTTACGCAACTAATCTTTTTGTTATTTCCGCTGCGTCACAATGACAATCTTCCAGTTCAATTCGAAAAGGCCCTATTTCATCCAACTCCATCCTTAACTATATAATTTCGCGGCACCCCATAGTTGCTCAGCTCAATTTTCATACTCCAAAAACATAAAACCCCACAAAGGCAAGATATATCTCCAATTAATCATCTTATATCATTGTCAACTCATGAAGTGTCTAGTTTTTTTTACCTAAAACAGCTTAGACATCTCGATGCCTATTGGTTCACAAGCGATTGCTAGGTACCCAAAGTAAGCGGGCAGGAATTGTATAATGTAACGCATTCCTCATATAAACTTATGCTTGACTATGCTTTAAGAAGATTAGGAAACAATTAAAGGTAGAGCTAAATAAGAAAAATAAGAGGCGACCATGTACAAAATTATATTCATTATTAATCAATAAATATAGTACCTCACGAGCCAACAACACTTTAACCCATTCCTCATCCTTCAACTGAACTATCAACTTTTCCTATTCCTTTCAATACTATCTTTGTGCAAGAGAGGCTAAATTCACATGGGAAGCTACAAAAATCAATATACTGCATAGTAATTCGAAAGGGTTGACCTATCCAAAACCATGAAATATAGATTGAACGAAATTTGTATTCCACCTCACACTACTGGATTACAATCAGTTAGAAATGGTTATAGTAATTTCCAACCAAATCACTCATTTGGATTGAGCATTTTGGTTAGAGTTAGACAGAAAAGTACAAAAATGAATTTTTTTGATTGACTCTTTCCCTTCCTCACCCAATCTCACAGAAAATGGTGAGATTTTGTGAGAAAATGCTCCTCTTTCTTATCTCATCCTTTCCCATCATCCAAAAAGGCCAGCTAGACTCCTTAATTTGGAAGGTTTGAAAACCTCTCATCACATAGTCATTTGAAACCCATTACAGTAAAGCTACCAAATTGAGTAATGAAATCTATATCTTCATTTCGGTATCCTCCTTAAGTAACTACAAGTCTACCACCAAATCATTTCATTCCAGATCAACAAACCAAAACATAACCTTAAAACTATAGTAGGACATTGAAAAACGCACATACGAGGAGCAAAAATTGAAGCGAGAAATTGCAAGATCTCTTTTTACCTTGAATACGCGGTCATCGTATAGACTGGGAGAAATCTGAAGGGCATTGTAGCGACCATCATTGAAGGCCCAAGTTCTGCATACAGTGAGACCTATTTTCGCCCTGGCTTGAAGCATTGCAATGACTTTAGGTCTAGTATATTCATCGACAGCATGGTCCATTAAGCAGTATGAGTTCCACCCGTTAATGTAGAAAATTCTACCATCCAAAGTAAAAGTGAGTCCCATTCCTCATAACAAAACTCAACTCTGGTTCTTTACTGTAATTGACCCACAAATCCCCAAATGACTTGTAAATAAATGCCATGCATGTTGCAAATCCAACAATGGGGTAAAAGACCCCATTTCTTATTGCCATTCTTGGTGATTTAATCATAAATAAAGCACAAATTACACTCTCCAGATTTTAGATCAACAAATGTAAGATTCAAAGGTACCCAGATTAGGTTAACGAAAATTGAGATCTCACCAGGCCCGGTTGTGAATAAGATGTCCAAGGAAAAAACACCCAGATCCCTTTCTTGAAAAAGTACCCAAACCAGACCCCAAAATCATCAATGGCACAGTTAAGTCAGAAATTGGAGAATGTAACTGAATCAAGTACTTGCATTTTTTTTGTGATACCAACAAACATAAGTGGTGGTGGTGGCCAAACCAAAAATCAAACCCTTTTCCAATTGTAACATCGGGAGTAGGGGGAATTCACCGGTGAACGTGGGAGATGATGTAGTTGTTAGGAGAACGAGAAATCCATAGGGGAACTCAACAATGAAGGTCGGAGAAGATGTAATAGCCAGAGTTCACAGAACAGAAGCATGTAACACTTCAATAAGCGTACGGACAAAACCGTTGAAACAAACATCACCCCATCAGACCATCAAGCCACGTGCCCTTCACTCCACCCCATCAAGTCACGTAAATTGCAAAGTGGAGAACTTGAATTGACCATGCTGCCCAACAACCCATGAACGATATCCCAGCAATTGAAGGGTAAAATTGACCAAATCAACCAAAAATTGGCAAACGACTAATTTGGCAAAGTGTTTCTTCTTATAGAGGGTTAGGATAAATGTCATTGTTCTAGGAAAGAACATGAATAGTTTCTTAGGAAATTTAAAGAGAATAAGCATGTATTAGTTTTGTTCATGGTACATGAATGATTTTTTAATACACGGCTCATGATAATCACTTTGGTGAGTGCATAAGAGTTTTTGTGCATACACCATGTTTGATTACAAGGACAATGCCATATGCCTATAGATGCTAGACAGTTAAATATGTGCAAATCTTGCCAAGGTGCACATTCTCTAAATTAGAAAGGATGTTGGTAATCATTTTTCCCGATAAACAAATTGTGATTGCACCATGATTACAATGTTTGGACTTGGACAGTTACATTAGCAAGCATTGAATATGTGCTTTATGGCGTATTTATGAGTCATTTTTATTTGGATCAATTCAAGATGGAAAATGTGAATCAGTGACTTATGCTATTGTCTCATGATTGTTGCAATTATTTGCCAATGTCTCATGTTTTTCTAGGAAAGATGTTTATACCGAATATGAGATCTTAACAGTTTGTTTCCTATTTTGGAGAACAATTTAATTTGAGACATATGTGGTTTGACCTTGTGTGGGAGGTTTTCGTGATTGTTTCCACAGGATGGTGTCCATATTGTTTTTGCAAAATGATGGGCCATAGCTTGTTGGAGTATGGTTATTTTGGAGCTCATGGGTGGTAATGCTAGGCATTTGTTTGGAGCGAAAGGAGAAGCTGTGTGGCTTCGACCTTGGTCAATCGTGCGCGACTGGGCCACGATTCGGTTTTGTGATAAACTGTTGGGCTACGGTCCTGGTCGGTCGTGCGCGACTTGGCTTCAGATCATTGGATCGCTCGGCCTCTGGAGTAGTCTACTTGGCTTCGGCCTTGATACTGCTAGGCCTCGGTCTTATGTTTGATCTGTTCGATGTAGAAATTTTTTATACTTGGCTCTGTTGGGCCTAGTGTTTTTGGAAATATGTCTAACTAAGGGAATACTTGTGTTGGTATTTTTCTAAGTGGTTTGACCATAACCGTTTGGTGTGCCGGTAGTAATTCCTACAGGAACAAGTTCCTCTCATTTAGAGAATGAGTAGGATAGACAAGTGATTTGCCTTGTGAGGGTCCAAGTGACAAAGACTTCTTATCAATGAGTTGAAAGAAGTACTGAGTCATTGGATTTAATCCACATTGAGGTGTGTGATTTACAGTTATCTTCGAATGTGGGGGTATCTCGCAAAGGTAGCTGTACTTCCACCTAAAAAAGAGAAGATAGGGCCGAGGACTGTTGGTTATGTGTTTATTGGTTACGCACATAATAGTAGTGCCTATCATTTTCTTGTGTATGAATATGAGATATTGGATATTCACAAGAACGCCATCATGGAATCTAGGAATGTGATGTTCTTTGAACACACGTTTCCATAAAGATCCATAAAAGAGTTGAGTTTCGTTAAGCAAACTTTGGAGACTGCATGTGAAAGCAGTCAAGACCAAGAGAAAGAATGTGATGTTGAGACAAGACATAGCAAATGGGCTAGAGCATCAACATCCTTTCGTCCAAACTTCCTAACGTATCTGTTAGAAAGTGAGCCTTGGACACTCAAGGAAGCTATGAGCTTTCTTGAGGATCTTTGAGGAAAAAGGCTATCGACAGTGAAATTGATTCCATTTTGCAAAACCATATGTGGGAATTGGTAGATCTTCCTCCAAACAGTAAGCCTTTGGGCTACAAGTGGATCTTCAAGTGGAAGATGAAGGCAGATTGATCAATAGATAAGTATAAAGCTAGGCTTGTCATTAAAGGATATAGATAAGGCCTAGACTACTTTGATAATTATTCTTCTATCACCAGGATTACATCATTTGAATGATAATCGCAATAACGGCTTTGCGAAATCTTGAGATACATCATACAGATGTCAGGACAACTTTTCTAATTGGCAATTTAGATGAGGAAATCTATATGGAACAACCCGAGGGTTTTTCCATGCTAGGTCAAGAAGGGAACTTTGTAGACTTATTAGATCTTTGTATGGTCTAAAACAAGCATTGAAACAATGGCATGAGAAATTTGACAATGTTATGATGTTAGGTGGTTTCACAATCAACGAGTGTGACAAATGTGTATATGTCAAAGACACAAACAAAGGGTACGTCATCTTGTGTCTCTACGTTGATGACATGCTCATTATTGGTAGTAATGATAAGATTATCAAATCTACCAAAAAGATGTTGAACTCGAAATTTGACATGAAATATATGGGCCTTGCAGATGTAATACTAGGTGTTAAAATCACTAGAACATTTGACGGACTTGCACTGTCTCAGTCTCATTATGTTGATAAGATTCTTGAAAAGTTCAGCAAGTCTGATAGTAAGGAGTACTTTTGTGGATGTGAATCTCCACTTATCCAAGAATGTGGGGGAATGAGAATCCCAATTGGAGTATTCTCAGATAATTAGGAGTCTAATGTACTTAATGAGTTATACTAGGCCCGACATAACCTATTCAGTTAACAATTGAGTAGATACACGAGTAATCCTCGAGATGACCACTGGAAGGCGATAGTGAGAGTACTACACTACTAGAGGTATACTCGTGATTTGGGACTACACTACGCTAAATATCCGCAGTACTAGAAGGGTATTGTAAAGTGAGTTGGATATTTGATATGAAAAACTCTAAATCCACGAGTTGATAAGTCTTTACACTTGGTGGTGTAGCTGTTTCTTGGAAATCTTCAAAAATAGACGTGCATTGCGCGGTCTACGATGGAATCTGAATTCATTGCTTTAGATAATGCAACTGAAGAGGAAGAATGGCTACGCCAGTTTCTAGAAGATGTTCCAAGATGGTCGAAACATGTGCCAGCAATTTGCGTTTATTGCGATAGTCAATTAGCAATTGGAAAGGCACAGTGTAATATGTATAATGGTAAGTCTAGACATATGTTGTAGACACAATACCATTAGACAGCTGCTCTCAATTGGGGTTGTTACTGTTGACTATGTGAAGTCAAAGGAAAACACTGCGGATCCGCTAGCCAAAGGGTTAAACAAAGAGCTAGTTGAGAAATCATCAAAGGGAATGGGGCTAAAAGCCTATTACACTCGTGTTACCGTGAAGGAAACCCAACCTAGCTGACTGGAGATCCCAAGATCTAGGTTCAATGGGACAACCTACTTGCGAGTAACGAAGAACGATCAATGTGATGACATGCTCTCCTGCTCATTCCTATGGTGCGAAACAGTGATACCTTGTAAACAGAAATAGGTTAAGCATTGCTTTTAATGACTCTTATACACTGGAATGCCAAGCGGGGTATAGCAGGATACCCTTTATAAGAAGGTCACCTACATGAGTATGAAGTGGGGCCGCTTCTATGAGAATTCAGGAAGGCGAAATTCTCGAGAAGATACTTACAGAACCAGGAAGGGGTGTCATGGCCAAAACGAACTCAACAATGAGAACTGAACTGTGTTAGGAAAAGTTTTGTGTGATGTCTGTTGTCTTGGTTTACACAAACGGCAAAACAGTTCAAGACATCATGTTCACTGGTCAGCCAATAAATCCGATAGGTATTCATAAGGGAAGGTTTAAGGCCAAAAGCTACCTATCCTATGTGAGGGTTTTTCGTTGTACTCTCTCTCGTGTCAGCTTTGTCTTTCGAGTTGATTTTCGCTAATTTCATTCATGTGGGGAATTATTGGAAAAATTGAATTTTACCAAAAAGAATTTGGTGGGACTCACACCGCATGAGGTGGGCCCAACAACAATGAACAAATTCCATTAAGAGATGAATGAGAAATTGTCTCATTATGGGAATTGGAAAAGCAAAATGATGTGCATGCGCGTCGTCATCAAACACCTAAATTAGACCGGGGCAGGGGCTGGAGATTAGGATTCGTGGGCCCGCGACCTATGGTTCGAGGTTTGTGGTCTATAGTCTAATCTAGATTGGTTTGGAATTGATTTGCTTTAGTGGGTTTGAACTATTCGCGTTTGGATGGTCCAGTTACAGAATCAATTGTGTGCAACTGATTAATACTGGGTTGAATGCCCAGAATAAAACCCACGATTTGATTATAGAATCAATTGCTGAATTAATGACTGCAGCAGTTTTTCTCCAGAAATTGAATTCCCCGTATTCAATTCCCTATATTCAATATGAAATATTGAATTGGCCCTATTGAATGGGCAGGCTCCCCCAATTGAATTCTCGTATTCAATGAGAAGACTCCTCCTCGATTATATAAAGGAGTTCGGTTCCTTTGTTTCATAGACCAAAAAATGAGAGCTCTTCATCTGCAATATTGTTCTTCTTTTCGAGAGAGAGAGAGTACAGACACAAGTTCGTTCGACGGGCAGTCTACGGTGGTGCTTCGACGGCTGAGTGGGAACCAAGTCAACTCTGGGAAACAAACACTAACACAACCTCCAGCACCGGTGAGGCGGCGAATTTGTTTTAAGGGCACTGTTGAATAAAACGGGTCTCAATTTGCAAATTATTGTTCCTTACTTGCAGTTTATGTTTCATATTCTGTAATTCAAATTCATGTAATATTCAATTCAATTGTAAATTTCCAGAAATTTGTAAATCGGTTATTATTTTTTGCACTATATTTTCCTACAGTAACTTCTTCTTTTTTTTAAATTGAAGTGCAAAAGAACTTGACACATAGAACCCCAGGGGGTTGTAAACTTGTTGATCACCAATGCCTGAGACTTTGGATTTTCTTCGTCCTAAGGTTTCATGTTTGAAACCTCGATCCAATGTGTTATCTGTTCTTTTGGGGTCAGTCCATACGAAACTTTCGTCCGGCTTTAATTGGGCTACTGGAAGTAGACAATGAGATTGACCTTCAAAATTAGTCGAAGTACGCGTAAGTTGACTTGAACACCTAAATTATCAAGAAGAAAATAAACTTGATATAGCAGTAGTGGGGAAGTATAGTACAGTGCATTTTGAGCGACGTATGTACTAGGAGTGGGCACGGGTCGAACGAGTCGGGTTCGGCCCCGAACCCGAACTGAAGGAGGGGGGATACCCGCCCGTGTAACCGATTTTTTTGGTCGGGTCGGGTTTTGGTCGGGTTTGGTCGGGTCGGGTTTTGGTCGGGTCTGGTCGGGTAAGAAAAAACAGCACCCCGAGCCCCGAACCGAAAAACTGATTTTTTTGGAAAATTATACCCGTACCCGACCGAACCACATGTTTGGACCCGCCCAAAACCCTTCGGGTCAGGTCAGGTTCGCCGGGTCTCGGTTTTTTTGCACACCCCTAGTATGTACAACGGTACAAGCACAAGACAAGATTGACAAGGGTTTAATTAATTAAGTGCATGCATTCTAACTGTATCCTTTCAATAGGAATAGAAATCAACGATTCAAATTCCTATTCAATGCTCCAGATGATTAGCTTTGGACTTATCCTAGATAGGAATCTGAACCATTATTAGGAATCAATGGTTCAAATTCTGGCAAGTTGCGTGGTTTGTGTAATATATGCATTGTTTTACTTTTTGGACTTTTCTCATTGAGATGAATGATTAATTCAAAAAATATAATGTGAATAAAAAATATTAGAAGATATGAATGAAAATATGAATGAAAATATCAAAAAAATAGGAAGAATAAGGCCAAATGGTGAATTTTGAAGGAAGGGCCCTAAAATGTCAAAAATGCCTTTCATTAGGACTTTTCTTTCAGTTTGGGAAGCAAACGCTAGCTATTGGACTTAATAGGCAAGTTCACCATATTTCAATCAGGGTTAAAGCTTTGCAATTGATATTTAAGGGACGAAATTGATATCGGTTGAAACTAGATGGACCATCTCTTCAACTCTACCCTCAAATTATTGTTGAAGGTCTTTTTTGTTTTTACCCAAGCCCAAACAGACGCAATCACAACTTTGAGGAAGGTAGCACCGTCGCAGTCAAGTCCATGGCCTATTTTGGGTCCACTAGGAGCTTTGGCAACCACCGTAGGATGTGTGACCGTAATGCTTTTTGTTCATGTAGATGTCAATATCCGATCGATTAATTTATTTTTTGCATGGAGAACTCGACGAGCCGAAGAAAAGGAATGGTTTGGATATATCATACTATTGGCCCAAGATGGGCCTAAATGAGAGAGCACAACACCATGCGGTGCCCTCAACTCACAACAGGACCCCAAAATCTGTTTTGTCCATGTGAGTGCGGATGTCTCATTTTTTACGTGAACGATAAACTCAACAAATCCAACGAATGATAAATTAAAATAAAGGTTATTTTTTGTAGCATTAGTGAAACATTTCACGTCTATCTATAGTGAATAAATTTTTTGAACAAGCTTGAAAAGTTATAAATTCGAACCAGCTACTACTAAATTTTTTCATGAACACCGATTATAGAGAGATTAAAAAAAATTATTCTGTGTTAGACATTCCAAAAATGGGCAGGCTGAATAATGAGAAATAATTAAGTATAACTCAAGGAGATAAACTTGACAAACTAATTTTGGGACGATGTTCGTGGAGCTAGCTCAGGAGTTCGAACCATCTCACCTATGTGGGGTGTTCTTCTTTTAGATGAGCTTTTCCTCTCTTTTTTCTTTGTTTCTATACTATATTGGGCTTATTTCTTGTATCGGTTGATTTGTTGGGTTTGGTTTTCAATCTCGTGAACTCTCACAATTGATGTAGTGTTCCGAATTTGTACTTTGTACTCTATATACGATGTAAATGATCTTTTGTATCGATTGACAAAAAAAAACCCTCTGAGAGTGATATGCGTAGGGGTTTAATTGCAATTGTAGTTTATATTCAGGGTCTCATGTGTAATTCGGTAGGGGTGTTTGCTAAGTCGGTGTGTCTGTTTTCGGTTAGGAGGTTATAAGGGAAACAACATAGAGGAAATGGGTGTGGAGTTTGTTGCTACCTTCTCTTTTCTTTCTTTCTCCTCTCTTCTCCTATAATCCTTCTTCTTCATTCTGCTGTAACCATTCCTGTACAATAAATAAAAGTCCAATTCTTGATTGCATTTTGTAAGTAAAACCTATCAGTGGTATCAGAGCCCTCCTCCTCCGACTGTGGGTGCACAAAACATGGCGGAAAATACTCATGCTGCAAAAATTAAACATTTGGATCAGTCCATTCGCAAGTTGGCAGATGCAACCAACGACTCCCTCCACCGCTTGACAGACGTTACGGATCGCCAAGCTACGGCCATGGACGGGATCAAGGATACGATGACTGGGATCACGAATCTGATTTCGACTCTGCATTCCAAGTTCGAACTACTCCAGGATAAGGTAAATTCCCCATCTCCATTGCTACCAAACCCTAATTTGTCTCAACATCCAAATTCTATGAGAATCTTTCAACCCAAATTAGATTTTCCTCGGTTTTTTGGGGAGGATCCAGAGGCTTGGATCTATTAATGTGAAAAAAATTTCGAGTTGAATGCAATAGAGGAAACTCAGAAACTATGATTGGCTTCTTTACACATGGAAGATAAGGCTATGCATTGGTTCCGTTGGTTTGAAAAATCACACACCTTGCGTTCTTGGAGGGAATTTTCTAGGGTTCTCCTTCTTAGGTTTGGGGAAAATGCCTTTGAGGATGCCGTGGGTCACTTGACAAAGCTTCGCTAATGGGGTTCTGTTAAAATATATCAAGAAAAGTTTGAGGAGTTAGCTAATAAAACCACAGGCCTCAATGAAGAGTTTTTCATCAGTGGTTTAAAGGAAGAGATTAACGGGGGAGTTCAGATGTTCCAACCAAGATCTATTTCCCAAGCCATGGGTCTGGCACGTTTACAAGAGGATACGATTGAGGCCCTTAACAAGAAGAAAAGGGGAACACTAAAATCTTTCCCTTTTACACCTATTTTACCAACAAAAACTCCAGAAATCAGTCCTAGGGCTGCAGGTTCTGGAGGAATGGTGAAACGTATAACTCCAAAGGACTTTGATGAAAGAAGGGCAAAAGGACTTTGCTTTGGTTGTGATGAGAAACATTTTAAAGGACATGTATGCAAGAAGAAACAGTTGTTTATGATTGAAATTGAGAATGATGAGGATGAATTTGTGGAAGCTTCACAGGAGTTGCTTCCAGTTGATAGTCCAGAAGAATTTCATATTTCTGAACATGCCATATCAGGTGTCCAGTCCTATAAGACCATGAGGGTTAAGGGGGTTATCAAGAAAATTGCAGTCAATGTACTTATTGATTCTGGAAGCACTCACAATTTTTTGGACCCTGGTATAGCAAAGAGGGTAGGGGTTCGCATTCAGCAAACTAATCCATTAGCCATTGTGGTGGCAGATGGTACTAAGATCTACAGCAAAGCTTTGGTCAAGGAATTGCAATGGGCTATGCAAGGCACAGTTTTTAGTTCTGAAGTACGACTACTTCCTTTGGGGGGATGTGACATGGGGTTAGGAGACCAATGGTTGTCCACATTAGGGCCAATACTTTGGGATTTCAAGAATCTGGAGATGCAATTCACAATAGCAGGAAAGGAGTTTATTTTGATAGGGGATACAACTACTGATTGTCAAATTGTGGATCCTAAGAAAATGCAACACTTATTGAACAAGAAGTCATCAGGAATGCTAGCTCAATTGTGTACCCTACAAGCTGAGTCTTCCGAAGAGGTGCAACCAGAACTACTACATATTTTGCATACATTTGATGATGTCTTCATGGAACCTAAAGACTTACCACCAGCAAGAGCTCATGACCACCACATCCCACTAAAACCTGGGGTACAATCACCCAATATCAGACCCTATAGATATCCCTATATTCAAAAAAATGAGATTGAGAAATTGGTTAAAGAAATGATGGCAGTTGGGGTAATCAAACATAGTGTTTCTCATTTCTCTTCGCCAGTTTTGTTGGTTAAAAAGAAGGACAATTCTTGGCGAATGTGTATTGATTATTGGGCTCTTAATAAGTACACAATCAAGGACAAATTTCCTATCCCAATCATTGACGAATTGTTAGATGAATTACATGGAACAATGTATTTCTCAAAACTAGATTTAAGATTTGGATACCATCAAATCAGGATACACTCCAAAGATGTGGGAAAGACTGCATTCAGAACTCACGAGGGACATTTTGAGTTTTTGGTCATGCCTTTTGGTTTGACTAATGCTCCCTCAACCTTCCAAAGTCTCATGAATGATGTGTTTAGGCCATTTCTCAGAAAATTTGTGCTTGTCTTCTTTGATGATATACTCATCTTTAGTAAGACTTGGTCAAAACACTTGCAACATGTCTTTCTCACATTGGCCAAACTAAGGGAACACCAACTATTTGCTAAGATATCAAAATGTGCTTTTGAGCAAAAACAAGTTGAATATCTTGGTCATATGATCACTAATCATAGGGTAGCAGCTGATCCTTCTAAGATTGAGAGCATGCTCAATTGGCCTAGACCACAGACCATTAAAGCTTTAAGAGGTTTCATTGGTCTTACTGGCTATTACAGAAGGTTTATTAAGGACTATGGGAAATTCTATCAACCTCTGAACTTGTTGCTTAAAAAAGATGCTTTTGGTTGGTCTAAAGAAGCTGAATCTGCCTTTCATCAGTTCAAAATTGCCCTATCTTCAGCACTAGTTTTGATGTTGGCTAATTATGCCAAGTCCTTTGTCTTAGAATGTGATGCTTCAGGGAAAGGGGTAGGGGCAATGTTGATGCGGGATGGAAGACCAATAGCGTTTTACAGCAAGGCTTTGTCTCCTACTAGGTTGGGTCTCTCTACTTGTGAAAATGAGCTTTTGGCCGTGGTATTGTCAGTTACTAAATGGAGACACTACCTGTTAGGAAGGAAATTTCTCATCAAAACAGATCACCAAAGTCTCAAGTTTCTTTTGGAGCAAAGGGAGACCACTCCCATGCAACAAAATGGCTATCTAAACTTATGGGGTTTGATTATGAAATCGTATACAAGACTGGAAAAACCAATGTTGTAGCTGATGCTTTGTCTAGAATGGGGGAAGGATTTGAGTCAACAGCAACAGACCAAGGGACTATGGCAGCTATGACTGTGGTACTCTGTCAGTGGGTCAAAGATCTGCAAAATAGTTGGCTACAGGACCAAGACATTCAAAAGATTATCACAGATTTACAATAGGACCCTGCCAGCCATCCTTCTTCTCCTGGCAACATCAAATGCTTTATTTCAAATCCAAATTGGTGGTGGGCAATGATCCTCAATTTTGACTGAAATTGCTTCAGAAGCATCATGCAAGTCCGGTGGGAGGTCATTCTGGAGGGGAAAGGACTTACCAGAGATTGAAACAAGCATTCTTTTGGAGAGGAATGAAGCAAGTTGTGCTTCAATATGTGGCAGGGTGTGATATTTGTCAAAGACATAAAAATGAAACTGTGGCTTCTCCTAGACTAGTCCAACCATTGCCTATTCCTGCTAGACTATGGAGTGATATATCCATGGATTTTATTGAGGGGTTGCCTAGTTCCAGTAGCAAGACAGTAATCTGTGGTAGTGACAGATTAAGCAAGTATGCTCACTTCATGTCACTCCCTCACCCCTATACTGCAACTACTATGGCTCAAGTGTTCCTCGACAACGTTTTCAAGCTCCATGGTATGCCCAATTCCATTGTATCAGATAGGGATACAGTCTTCACTATTAACTTTTGGAAAGAGTTGTTCCGCCTGCAAGGTACCAGTTTATGCATGAGTACAGCTTACCATCCTCAATCACATGGGCAAACTGAGGTTGTAAACAAATGTGTAGAAAACTATTTGAGATGCCTAACAAGTGACAGGCCTACAGCTTAGGCCAAGTGGCTTCCTTTAGTTGTGTAGGTGGATAAATTCAAGTAGTGCTATAAACAGCACTGGAATGCAACGGCTTCACGTGCCTCTTGAACGTAACCCTAATTTGTCAATGAAACCCCTGTCCTGCAAAACAGACAAGGAGTGAGTGCACCTCTGCCTCTCGTGGCAAAGGCCCTCCGATGCCTTTGTTAGTATCACGTACTAGCAATCAAACCCTAATTATCAATAGGAAAGCAAATAGAATGCAGTGTATTGCGTACCTTTTACCTCTAGGTTTACCTCTTATTTATAGATTTGCGTATGCTTGCTGGCCAAGCATCCGTGTTGCCCTAGGATTCCTAACTCGTATAGGAATCCCAGGATATCAAGGATTCTCGTTTCCTTTATCGGTTCATTACCTTAATCCTTGTAGGACTCTTTTCCATATCAAGCCGAACATCCCATATTCGTTGGGTATCTTTCTTAGATCCTATATTCTTGGGATCTCATCCTTAAACGGAATATCAGTGATTCTGGACCCTTCGAGAATGTTCCCTCAAATAGGACTTCTCTCTCTGTTCGGCCATCTCATGGCCGAACAGAAGGCCTGGACCAGTTACTTCACGTGTTACCGGTCCTAAGAAAACAATTTGAACCATATCCTTTCTAAGGAGCTCTCTTCTTGTTCGGCTCTCTCTTGCCGAACAAGTTCCTATGAACAGTGGCATCTCATGTCATGTTCCTTGGATTTGGTCCTAATAACGTCTCATGTTATTGCACCGAGAATCGTACAACCTCTCTGGACCATTGACTTCTCATATCACTGGTCCACAGCGCGTTGACCCCTTTTTGATCGTGCTCGGGCTTATTTTGTACCTGTTCGGGAATACCTCCCTACAAGTTGAATGGTGGTATAACACCACTTTTCATATCTCTGTGGGATTACTCCTTATGAGGCTCTCTAAGGTCAGAAACCTCATAATCTTATGCACTACACTCCTGGGGGTACTACAGTTGCAGCAGCAGATAACATGTTACAAGACAGGTCCACCATTCTCAAATTACTTAAGGAACATTTGGCTAGCTCGCAGCATAGGATGAAGCAAATAGCAGATCAACATAGGTCAGAGAGGGTGTTTGAAGTAGGAAACTGGGTGTATTTGAAGCTCCAATCTTTCAGACAAGTGACAGTAGCTTTCCGCAGGAATGCTAAGTTGGCCCCCAAGTACTTTGGTCCATATCAAGTGGTGACAAAGGTAGGTCCAGTTGCATATGAATTGGCACTCCCTCCTTACTCCAAAATTCATCCTATTTTTCATGTCTCTTTTCTAAAGAAGAAGTTGGGACAAGATGTTGTGGTACAAACTGAGCTGCCTTTGGTAAGGGCGGATGGTCAGATGCACTTGGAACCTGTGGCTATTCTGGATAGGAGGCTGGTGAAGCAACATAAAAGGCATGTTACAAAAGTCCTGGTTCACTGGTCAAACTCCATTCCAGAAGATGCAACATGGGAGACTTGGCATGACATTCAGCAGCGTTTTCCTCTTTTCCAACCTTGAGTGCAAGGTTGCTTTTAAGGGGGAAGTAATGATAGGCGTAGGGGTTTAATTGCAATTGTAGTTTGTATTGGGGTCTCATGTGTAATTCGGTAGGGGCGTTTGCTAAGTCGGTGTGTTTGTTTTCGGTTAGGAGGTTATAAGGGAAACAACGTAGAGGAAATGGGTGTGGAGTTTGTTGCTACCTTCTCTTTTCTTTCTTTCTCCTCTCTTCTCCTCTCTTCTCCTGTAATCCTTCTTCTCCATTTTGCTGTAACCATTCCTGTACAATAAATAAAAGTCCAATTCTTGATTGCATTTTGTAAGCAAAGCTTATCAAAGAGGTTTATCTAGTCTTGGTTTCACTTTCTGTGTTACCAAAAAAAAAAAAAAAGGATAACTGTGAGAATTCTCAATATATGGAAATTAAAATTAAAAAAAGGGTTAGAATTCTCAATCCTAAACCACATAAATTTTTCTCTGTTCAGTCCCTTATTCTATGCTAGGATATTGAAGCAGGAAGCACAAAAATCCAAAAAATAAAATAAAATTAGAGTATGGAAATTATAAGATGGATATATAAAGTAAATGAATACTTTTCTATTTTTATTAATTTGGAAAAAGGAGGGAAAAATTGAATGGATAAGATTTTCTTAGGATGCGGTTCCGCTATATTATTTAACTATAAGCTAACGACAATAGTTAAGTTGTTTATGCTAAATAGTACGTAAATTTTACTTGATGTATTTAAGGAGAATGACCTGCCTAGAAATTCATAAACACATGGGCTTTAATCCATTCAATTTAGCGTAAAAACACCTAGTTGGGTAGAAAATATGAGGTTCAATCTCATTGGATTTTTTATACTTTTCTGGCTCTTCTGGTCAAGACGAATAATTAACACAAAAAATTATGATGGAATACTCAACAAGAACTTCCATAAAATAAATAAAATAAAAGTCAAAAAAAAAAAATTCAGAAAAAAGTTAAGAAGAATGCACTCTCAATGGTTTGGTGTTATGAAGGGGCGTCAGGAGTAAATTTGGCACTACATTTAAAAATTGGGTAAATTGAGTAGGAGGACATACTATAAGGTTTTTAACTGTAATAAGGACATAAATATTTACTCCTAGAGTTTAAAGGACATTGTGTCCAGAATTTACAAAAAAAACCCTTATGTCACGCGAGCCCTCACGCGAGCCCAAAAATTACAAAAAACAAACACGTGAGCTCACTGTACGCCAAACGTCTGTGGAAACGAGAAGGCAAAGAGAGAATCGACAAAGAATCAGCAGATCGTTTTCATTTCGATCGATCGATCACTAATGGAACGTCCGGTGAGTTAATCAACCTTGTTTTTACTTCTCATCCTCTTGATCGAGTTCATCATTGTCTTCTTCATCTTAGGGTTTCATGTCTGTATCGCATGTTCTCGTTTTCATTTCTCATCGTCATGGTTGAGTTCATCATCGTTGTTGTTAAGTTCATTATTGTCTTCCCTTCTAACTTAGGGTTTCATGTCTGTATCTGAATGCATATTGGTAAATCTGTTCGATTTGGTACATCTGTTTGTTGAGTTCATCGTTATTGTTGAGTTCATTATGAACGAGTTGGTATATCTGTTTGTTTTGTGCTGGTATCTGTTTGCTTTTTGACATTATTTTGGTACATCTATTCTGTAGTTTCGAACAATGTAGGTCTGTTTGTAGGTCTGTATCTGTTAGTACACTTGGTACATCTGTTGTTGTTGTTTGGTATACTAACTGTCTTCTATGTATATCGTTGTGCCTGTATTAGCGTATTTTGTAAGTTTTTAGTTTCTTTTGAGAACCTTCTTTCAGAGTTTATGTTCACAAAGTCATGGATCCTAAAGAACGAAGTGCAAACTAATATGTCTTCGATATCCTACTTATTACCCTGTAGTTTGGAACAATGTAGGTCTGTTTGTAGGTCTGTATCTGTTTGTACACTTGGTATATCTATGTTAAGCATGTTTTGTACATCTGTTCGGTAGTTTTTGTAGTTTGGAACAATGTAGGTCTGTTTTAGGTCTATATCTGTTAGTACAGTTGGTATATCTCTTTTTAAGCATATTTGGTATATCTGTTTGGTTGTTTGGATCCATGTGTTGGTATCTCTGTATCTGTTAGTACACTTTGTATCTCTGTATCTGTTTGGATCCATGTGTTGGTATATTTATTTTGGATTTGTGTTTTTTATTCTGAACAGGAAGATGTAGTAGAACAGACTAGACTGTTAGAGGCAAAAAAGGTAAGATTTAAGATGCGAGCAAGAAAGAACTCACCTTCAAATGCTGTAAAGAAAACAACAGATCAAAAGGAAGATGATGATGATGATGAAACACAGATAAAGGAAACTGAACAGGAGAAGAATGACATTGAATCGCCGCATAAAAGGAGGGCTTCACAGAAATCACCTGTTAAAGGTACTCAATCGAGGAGAATAACAAGATCTCTTACCAAAAGAGAAATAAGAACGACAAGGATGTCAAAAAAAATTGAACTGACGATTGAAATAAAAAAGAAGCATGTTCGAAAATCAAACAGAAACAAGAAGACTAGAAACAAGGAAGAAGATGATGTGGTAGTCTTAGAGGAAGATGATGAAGAAGACGAGCAGGAAGATGTTGAGGAAGACAAGGAGGAAAATGAGGAAGACGAGGAAGGTGTTGAGGAAGACGAGGAGGAAGATGAGAAAGAAAAAGAGGAAGACGAGGAGGAAGACAAGGAATATGTTGAGGAAGATGAGGAGGACGACAAGTTCGTCAAGATCAAGGGAAAAAGGAAGAAGTCTAGCCCACGTCTTCCTAACAAAAGGGTAAAAAAACAAGAAGGGAAAAAGGAGAAAGAGGAGAACGAAGATGTTGTTGAGATCAAAAAAGAGAGCTGCCAATACAGGTATCTGTTTTTATATTAGTGCATCTGTTTTATGTTAGTTTATATGTATCTGTTACATTACTGGTGTATCTGTTTTTATATTGGTTCATCTGTTTTATATTGGTTTCTCTGTATCTATTCCATTATTGGTGTATCTGTTTTTATATTGATGAATCTGTTTTATGTTGGTTTCTCTGTTACATTACTGGTGTATCTGTTTTATGTTGGTTTATCTGTATAACATTATCTCATCTGTACAAATCTCCTGCAGGTCTAATCTCGTCAGCCTTGTACGGCTTCTGAAACGCAGAAAATTCACTCCTCTCCAAGTTCGTGAGATCAAAAAAACCCCTTTTGCAAATCTCTTGTTTGCAATGACCAAACCGGAAATTAATGAACTTTTCGTGAAGAAAAGCGATGAAATTACATTGAAGTTGGTCGAAAAGTACAAAGGGGAGGGATACTTTGATCTTGGTGGCAAATTAGTTAAGATAAGTGTCAAGGATTTGACACTTATCTTTGGAATCAAATCTGGACCAATCAAAATACACCTCCAGGGGAACCCGAGAAGGCCAAATTCAGATTTTCTTGACAGAGTCTTCAAAAAACAAAAAGAAATGTTAGTTTCAAGGATGAAGATATTCTTGAGAAAAGCTTTTACAAAAAATTCTACTCAAAGTGCGCAGGACATCGCACGTGTGCTAATGATGTTGGTTCTCGCGACAATCTTTGTCCCACTCTCCCAACCAAAATTAAGCTGGGCTTACTATCCATTCATTGACGATCTCAACACATCCACAACGTATGCATGGTCAACATTCATTATAGAGCACTTGGTCAAAGAGCTTGATACAAAGCATACAAATCCAACAACTGTTGGTGGATGTGTACTTGGACTACTGGTGAATATCTCTTCTATTTTTGTAGTTTAATGTCATGTTTGTTGCTATATCTGTATCTATTTTATATTGGTATATCCGTATATGTGTATCCGTTTTATCTGTGTATCTGTATCTGTTTTATATTGGTATCTGTATTTGTATCTGTTTTATATGTGTATCTGTTTTCTATACCTGTATCTGCTTTATATTAGAATTCTATGGTGATAGCTACTTTGCTTGAATGCAGTATTGGCTCTGCGAGCATACAAGCATAATGAATGTGCAACAATCAAAAGACAATTGTCCAAGGTTTATGAAGTGGGATATGAGTGATTTACCAGAAGCATTGGCACGAACACCATTGGAATCCCTTAATCCAGAAATGGTAAAGGATGCAGAATTGGAGCCCATCAACGAGAAAGAGAAAAAGTTGTTGCATTTTCTTGAACAAATTCAAAATAAGAGTGATGTGAAGGATGATGATGCTCAGGAGTGCAGCTTGGACGACGATGGATCGAAATCTGAGAAGGACGAGGGGGTTGAGGAGACTAACAATGATACCAACAACCTAATTTCTGACCTACTCAAAGAAATTGACAGGTTGAAGGAAGAATCGAAGGAAAAGGACAGAGTAATTCAAACTTTGCAACAAAAAATAGCTGAACTTGAAAGGGACCATGTACCGTATGAAGACGCCGCTGAGCAAATGTTTGACTATGAAACAGAAGTCGGGACGGTACACGTTGAAAAGGGTATCCTGCAGGAAGAAATTGTGCAAAAGGAGGTTGAGATAGGAGGTTTGTACGTCAGCAATGACTTATTAGAGGAAAAACTTGAAAAATCTGAAAAAGACAAAGCAAGTGTCGAAGATGGCCTAGATGACATGGTAACCCATATGGTTACACAAGAATACCACGTAAGAAAAACATCTCTTCATAAGTATGTTGCTATATCTGTTTGTATATCTGTTGGTATTTGTTTAGTTTTATCTGTATCTGTTAGTGTTTTGGTATATCTGTATGCCTTGTCATATATGTATCTGTACATTAGTTACACACATAAATCATAATTGCCTAATTCACTTTGTCAGGACAAAGAAGAAGACAAAAAGAAAAGGCAAGAAGAGGAGCAGAGCAAGAAAGGAGAAGTTGATCAAACTATCAGCGAAAGAGTTGAGATAGCAACTGGATTGCATGATGAAATTTTGTCTGACGAAGTCATTGACAAAACAATCTCCCAAATCTTCAAAGACACTCAGGAAGGAGAAGAAGAGGAGCAGAGCAAGAAAGGAGAAGTTGATCAAACTATCAGCGAAAGAGTTGAGATAGCAACTGGATTGCATGATGAAATTTTGTCTGACGAAGTCATTGACAAAACAATCTCCCAAATCTTCAAAGACACTCAGGAAGGAGAAAGGAAAGAAGAAAAGAAAAGGAAGAGAGAACAAGATGATATTGACCCGTCGTCAATGGTAAAAGATTTGAAGGGCAAAGATGACAGAACAGTGAAGATGGAGGAAGGGTTCATCTACTATAATAGGAACCAGAAGGAAAGAAAGAAAAGCAATTCTGCATTTGAAATGACAAAGCTGTTCAATTACATTTCGGAGGAAGATATGGATCTACTAGATACAATTTATGAATTTGAGAAAGAAGACAAAAAGTAAGTGAAATCAGCAAAGCTAGATTTGTATCGAGTAAAATTCACAAATTTCATTCCATTTAATACATCTTTTCTTCTGGCAATCGCAGATCTTTCGTCTGGCACAACCCAGTCAGCAATGATACAGTTACAATCGAAGACGTCCTGAATCTGTTGAACGAGGGTGATATTGGAAACACGGTAACACCAAAGAAACTATTTTTACTTGTATCTGATTTTATGTGAGTGTGTCTGTTAATACGTTTGTATATCGGCTGGTTTCTAAGTTGGTTTTGTATATCTGCATGTTGGTAAATCAGTTCGATTGTTGTAGTTTGAAGCAATGCTGGTCTGTTAGTATATCTGTATCTTTTAGTACACTTGGTATATCTCTTTTAAGCATGTTTGGTACATCTGTTTGATAGTTTTTGTAGTTTGCAACAATATAGGTTTGTATCTGTTAGTACACTTGGTATATCTGTTTTTAAGCATGTTTGGTACATCTATTTGGTAGTTTTTGTAGTTTGGAACAATACAGGTCTGTTTGGAACAACGTATCTGTTAGTACACTTGGTATATCTGTTTTAAGCATATTTGGTACATATGTTTAGTACTTTGGAACCATGTAGGTCTATGGGTACATCTATTTTTTATCAACTTCAATTTTAACATCAAGACATAACTATTGCAGTGCATTGATGGGCTCACTTACATTTTGGAAAGACAAGAAGAAAAGACAGCAAAAACACAGGGGAACTGCTTCTACATTACATCCACCTGTTGGGTATGCAAACTGTTTAGTATTCCATCTTTGTCAACTGAGAACAGATATATGTTATCCCAATATCTGATAATATGTGAAATACATTCTTTTTTGACAGACACTAATCAAAGAAAAAGCTGATGCAAGAACAAACTTAATCAACGAAAAGCTGAAAGAACTGGACAAAGTTATCGACATAAATGGTGTTGCATTCTACAAATATCTCATATTCCCGATGAATTCAATGGGAGGCAGAAAAGTAAAAGCTCCTGACCATTGGACTCTTCTGGTCTACGATACTTCCAAGCAACAATGGATGCACTACAATTCTTTGACAAAGCCCAAGAAAAAGAAGGATCCTTACTTGACAGATGCCTCCATTGTGGTACATAACTTTACCTTTAATTTGGTAGTCCATCCCTCAATCATAACAGTAAAAAAAATTTGCTGTTTTTTACAAATTGTAGAAAGAGTACGTGGAAGAGCAAATGAGGAAGTTGACTCTTAGTAAACCACCAAGCTTTGAACTCATTTTTACACCTAAACCAACACTGTTTCCAACCAACACACTCAGTGCTCCAATAAGCTCCATTGATGATGCACCTCAGCAACAACCTGGATCGTAAGCTTTTGTTATTTTTATGTTGGTGTATCTGTCCCTGTATCTGTCACCGTCGTCGTGTTTCTAAACTCTTCTCTTCTTCGACCTGCTTTCTATGAATTCTACAGGGTTGATTGTGGAATAATTGTGTGCTATATCATTAAACAACTTGAAGAACAGAAGCCCGTCCCAACGTATCTCACTGTGGAAAATCTGAAAAAATTCAGAGCTGAATTGGTCCATATATTCTTGAATGACAAGCCCAGAACATGGTCAATAGAAGAATGGAAAAGCAACCAGCTAATGCAAGAAATGGCAGATTAGGAATATACTTTTGCTCAAGAATTAAAGTTTTTTTGTCCATACCAAGGGTTGTACATATTTTTTTGGTGTCCGGTGGTAAACTGTTATCCTCAAACCGGACGACAAGGGTTATGAAGTAGAATTAGTCTGTACATGTAATGACAAGCCCAGAACATGGTCAACAGAAGAATGGAAAAGCAAGCAGCTAATGCATGGATTGGCAATTTAGGCATATACTCGGCTCCAAACAATTGGAATTTTCCATACCAATGGTTGTACATATTTTTTGTTGTCCAAACAATTGGACCACAATGGTTATGATCTTTACTGAAGTAGATTTATATCTCTCGTTTTTCATTTGTACAATTATTCTCACTAGGCATCCAAGCAAGACATACCACCAACAGATATACCCAAATGAAAGTCAATTACAAAGTGCATTCTGGACAATGATGAAAATCATATGTATGGTTTGAGGGAAATCTTTCAGATACACTAACGCAGCAACAGATACAGACATACCACCAACAGATATACCGACATACACATATAGATACACCAATATACCAACATAAAGACAAACAGATACACCAACATAAAAAAGATACACATATACCAATATACCTTTTTAAAACAGATACGGTTATACCAACATTCAATTAGATACACAAAATGACTGCAGTAAATGAACCACCTCAATTTATATCCAAATGAAAGTCAATTACAAAGTATATCTATAAAACGTAAGAATAGCAATTAAAGAATCATCAATCAACGGCCTCTTTGCAAGTCCTTCTGTTGTGTTTGCCTAACTTCCCACACCTCCCGCACAACATTTGCCTTACTTTCTCACCCCTTGATCGGATTCTCCCAACTTTTGGCCTCCCACGTGGCCTCCTCGTTTTAGGAGGAAGAATGATGGCAGATTCTTTCGTGATCACCGGAGCTCCAAGAGTGGGGACCGGGTTTATAGTACCTTCATACGACAATTGGAAAGCCTCGATGGTATAATAGGGATCAATATAATCGTACATTTGCTTTTCTGTCTTTTGAATAACTGTAACAGCATGCACACATGGAAAAAGATGAAGTTGCCAACGACAGCACGTGCATGTCCTCTTCTTAAGATCAACCACAACAGTTGGCTGAGAAAAAACCTCAAAAATATCATCGTTTGCTGCTGCCACATGCCAAGTTCGACCTTTATTGAAACGGTCAATCAACTTTTTCTCCATTACAGGACAAACATAGCTGCTCCACTTGTTTGATAATAGTCTCCTGTTACACATCTGCTCCATGATTAACACCCTTACCTTATCAACCAACTCACATATTGGCAAATGACGGAATTTAAGAATCTGGTTGTTAAATGACTCAGCTGCATTTGAAGTCATTTCACCATATCGTCTACCTTCAAAGTACACGTTTGCCCATCTCTCAAGCGGAAATGACTCAACAAAATTCTTTGCACTCGCTCCACCAACAGTACATAGCTCTTCAAGAGCCTTGGCAAAAGTTATCACAGTAGGAGCATGTGCGCAATCATTGAAAAGATTGACTACTTTCTCCCTAAACCCATTCGAGAGTCGACCTGAAAGCTTATCCCTAAGGTTTCCCTTCAAATGCTGCAAGCAGTAGGAATGATAACCAGTTGGGAAAACTGTAGGCACGTACTTTACAAGACCAGAGTGACGATCCGTAAAGAACGTAAGAGGCCGAGAACACGTAATAACTGTCGACAGCTTCTCCAAAAACCATTGCCAATTTGCCTCTGTCTCAGAGTCAACAACACCGATAGCAAGAGGAAATAATCCTACTCCAACAAAAGGCAACAACAAAAAACAATATCAACAACAGATATACCAAACAAAAAGACAGATACACAGATATATCAACAAAACCAATATGTCAAAAGACTAAGAGATACAACAAAATCAACAAAAGATACACGAACATGCTGACAGAGATACCAAGAGACTAAGAGATAAAACAAGCAACAACAAAAAAAAGATTATCAACTGTTTGAACAACAGATATACCAAAACAAAGAGACAGATATACCAACAAAACCTAATTCTTCAACAAAAGCAAACAACAAAATACATTATCAACTGCATCAACAACAGATATACCAAAACAAAGAAACAGATACACAGATATACCAATAAAACCAACATGTCAACAGATACACGAACATGCTGACAGAGATACCAAGAGACTAACAGATACAACAAGCAACAAAAAATAGTAACTAACCTTGATCGGCATCCTTTCCTATAGCTGAGAGAAGCGTTCATTTGTATCTCCCATTCAAAAAGGTACCATCAACAGCCAAAATAGGACGACAATAGTTGAAGCCTTTAATGCATGCATCAAACGCCAGGAAAAACCTTGTAAACCGATTAGTCTCATTGCAATATTCCACATCCATAACAGTCCCCGGGTTTTTCTCCTTTAATTCCTCAGCATACCAGCGGAGTTTGTCAAAAGATAATTGAAAATCACCAAATAGCTCCTTATTTGCTTTCTCAACTGCTAACCATGCATGGTAATAACCAATCAAACAACCATAGCGCCCCTCAAAATGTTTCAAACACTCTATCGGTGTATAAGATGGCTTCGAACGAACCTCCTCAACAATTTCTTTGGCAATAATTTTTGAGGTCATCCGAGGATTTTTTGAACTAAAAAACGTACCAATACAGTTGTGCTCTTTGTGAAACTCCCTAATAACAAAAAAATTATTCGATCTTTCTAAAGTTGCGTGAATAAACCATGTACAACCATCCAGCTTCTTACAGCACTCGGCCGTTACTCTTGATCTGTCATTTTTCAGATATTTATACTTGAAACCAATTTCAACGGCATATTTGGACAAACAAGCCTTAAAATCATCTACACCATCTCTGAACTCTTGACCAACACACTTAAGCAAATTAACCCAATCGGCTGAAAGACGCACTGTCTCATGATGAGGACAAAATTTATCAAGCGGATCTTCTTCCTCTCCTTGAAAAGTACTACACTCACCATATTCAAAACTCCAAACACATTCACCCAAACTTTTACCGCATTCAATGGTAGAAGAAGAAATAACCCCAACAGATACATCAACACAAGTCACACCAAACGCAGCAGCTAATGCAATCATGTTACAAAAGTCTTCATCATTGTCCAGACTGCAATTATGATGGTCAGCGACAACATAAAAAAGCTCAAAACTACCCAAATTCTGCCACTTTTTATGAATGCTTTCCACCAGATCATTGAAACCAAAACCTCTTGTAGCCATGACAACTAGAGTAACTTCACCATATTTGCACATCAATATAACCGAAGAAGCCATTGAAATAGAGTAATCCTACTCTGCAAAAACAAATAGAAAACAAAGGTATAACAGGACAAATATAAACGCATATACCAAACAAAACAGAAAGACAAAGGGACACAGATACATGAACATGCTGACAGATACAGAAAATAAACATGCAGAAACACAGAGAGACTAACAGATACAAACATGCCAACAAAATCACGCTGATAGATACAGATACAAATACAGCATACGAACAAAAAACAACATGACAGATACACAGAAAGACTAACAGATACAATTATGCCAATGCACAAATGATCATTGTGCCAGTAAATCAACAAACAGCATTAACGAACAATGACAGCTTGCAAAACTCCAAAAAATAGTACAATTACAAATCGCACAAACTCAAAACAGAGTCAAAATCGCATGAACTCAAAAGTAAACCATAACTTGCAAAAAAATCAACAACGAGAGAGAGAGAGAGAGAGAGAGAGAGAGAGAGACATACCTGATAGAGATCAAGAGAGAGAGATCCAGAGAGAGATCCAGAGAGAACGAGAAAGAGATCGAGAGAGAGATCCAGAGAGAGAGAGAGACGATCGCCAGCCCTAGCGTTCAACGCGCCATTTGAAAAACAGCGGGCGATTGGAATGTAAATTGGCCCCAGTTTTAAAATACAAAAGGCTAAAATAGTAAATTCAAGGACCTTAGACTTCAAATTAAACAATGTAATGGACCAAGTCCAGCAAGGTAAAAGAAGCTGGGCTAGAATCCAAATGGGCTGGTCCAAAATGGACTGTAGACCAATTTGCTGTTAAAAATTAAAGGAACGTGACATCAAATGTGAAGAACGTATAATCTGTACCAAGAGTTTTTTAAAATTGAAGGAGGTTTTAGTATTATTTTTTCAAAATTACAAGAGGTCTTGCGTTCCGTTCCGAAACCAAAAAAAAAATCCTTATTTTAATGATGATAATTTCAAGCTCAAAAATTATGGACTTATTGAAATTTAAAAATATGCAATATAAATCTTATTTTAAAAATCTCGATAAGATCTTTTATATGATGAAAAAAATTAAAACATTATTTTTTATTTACTTTATTTTTAAATTAAAAAATATGAAACAAACTGTTTATTTTGTAAGTAAGTTTTTGGAACAGAGCCTTAATGTGATTTACACAACTAGACCCGACCCGACTATCCTTTACGTGCACGCTCTCTCTCTCTCTCTCTTCCTTGATCTGCGATCGACGGGGCGTTGCATCCACTCCGACTCTTGCCAACCCAAGGTATGCACATCTTGACCTCTAATCTGGTTAGTTGGAAACTTCTTTACTGCACAATACTAGGGTTTCCCAATTCAGTTCCTCCATAATTTTAGCTACATTTTGTCTACAGTAACCTCTCTCAACCACAAAGTGACGATCAATCTGTGGATTTTAATCTGTGCTGTGATTTTTCGTTTAATGGGTGTCATTGGTATTTGGTTGTTAGTCAATAGTAAGAGGACTGATTAGTTAGTTAGAGAGAGAGAGAGAGAGAGAGAGAGAGAGAGAGAGAGAGAGTAACATTTCCGTTGAATTGTAGTCATTTTTCTGTACTTGTATTCCATTTCCTTCCTTTGGTGGGATTCCAAATTCATGTGTAACATTTCCATTGAATCAATTAAGAACACCGGAACTGCATTTGGATTCTGTTCCATTTCTTTGTTCAAGAGTTTATACTTGGGTATTTGCTTTTAGGGCTTGTTTGGTTGGTCCCCCACTCTTCCTTTCTTTAGCTTAGAGGGAGTTCTCTGTTTCTCTCCCCTTGGCTTGACGGATTTCTGCCAACTATTTTCTGCCCTACTATCTTCTCTCTGTTACACTCACAGTTAATATTGCAACAAAAAAAGCCCAGCTAAATATTTAGGTATTTGTTTCAGCGGAATGTGGATATCTGTACATGGGTGTAAATTTTTTCTGCTTATTCATATATGAAGATGTGATAGAGGTCAATATCATAGAATTGTTGTTGCCTCTCAAAAGCACAAGTAGAGCTACGAGTCCCCATAACTCTCATTTAGGAATGAACCAAAGGATATGTATTTGTCTTGTTACTTAGTGACGTTGTCGTGTGGGAACACAGGTAGTTTGAATACTGTGTAATTAGTAAAGCTTGGAGTTGGAGTCTGTTTCGCAAGTATTGGCAGCCCAAAGCTTGGCCGTCTCCAAGATTGGGTTTCCAGCCCTAGCACTGTATCTTTGATTTGCACGTATGAACAAGATAGTCGTATACATCCGAACATGCCTAGGAGAAATGACCTTGGATTGGGGTAGACCGCATCTGGTTCAATGATTTCTACACGGTTTTTCTACCGGGTCAGGTGGGTCTAACAAAATATTCCATTTTGTTTTTGGTAAATATTCAGGTCCAATTCTTCTTCTTTTTCTTTGTAGAATTGAGATCGCCGTTGTTAATGGGATATTTTTTTATGCCAATATCGGATCATCTATCTCAAGAAAAGAAGTTATAGATGTTTCCTTGGTTTTGATATTTTGCTTATGTTGTGATCTTAAGTTACCATTGCTCTCATGTCTAATTGATCTTATTGTGAAACTCTTGGTAGAATCTGGTGTTGATCTGTTTTGCTCAAAGCAGTTGCTGCTATGAGGAAAGCTTAACATTTAGCTGTTGTAACTTTCAGTGATCCTGTGCAAGTAATCGGATTATCCGGTGTAGTTAAGTTTTGTTTGAGAAGTGTTTGAATTGCCCCTTGTTGCTTTCTGCAGATTTATGGGATTGTTCTTTGTACACAATGTTCTTAGTACGTCTTCTTGGGGTTTATGTAGGCAGTGAAGGGTGTATGCTTTGCCAAGTTCCAGTTTGGTAAACAGCTGTTGCTTATGAGGGATTTAATTTGAGCTCTTTGTTGACACATTTCAATATGGGGCGTCTAAAGCTACAACCTGGAATAAAGGCAATTGAAGAGGAACCAGAAGAAACTGAGTCTACTTCTTCAAAAGCAGCTTTAGCATGTATGATCAACTCCGAAATAGGTTCTGTGTTGGCTGTTATGAGGAGGAATGTGAGATGGGGAGGTCGTTATGTGTCTGGCGATGACCAACTAGAGCACTCTCTCATCCAGTCTTTGAAGGCATTACGGAAGCAAGTTTTTTCATGGCAGCATCCATGGCATACCGTCAATCCTGCTGTTTATCTCCAGCCCTTTTTGGATGTAGTTCGATCTGATGAAACTGGTGCACCAATAACCAGTGTTGCTTTGTCTTCCGTTCACAAGATTTTAACTCTTGATGTTCTTGATCTAAATACTGCCAATGTTGATGATGCTATGCATTTGGTAGTTGATGCTGTGACCAGCTGCAGGTTTGAGGTGACGGATCCTGCGTCAGAAGAAGTAGTCCTTATGAAGATACTTCAGGTTCTTCTGGCTTGCATGAAAAGTAAAGCATCAGTTATGCTGAGTAATCAGCATGTTTGCACCATTGTGAATACTTGTTTCCGCGTAGTCCATCAAGCAGGAACAAAAGGCGAGTTGCTACAACGGATAGCTCGCCACACTATGCATGAACTTGTTAGGTGTATTTTTGCACATTTACAAGATGTTGATGACACAGAAGGCTCTTTGGTTAAAGGAACCATTTCTATGAAACAGGAGGTATGAGGCATCTCCTTTTCCACCATTTTTTTCTTGCACATGATTACAATCTCATTATTGACATGGTGTAAATCCATGAATAAATACAAATGAAGAACATCATGATAAATAATTTTCATCTTTATCATTTTCTTTCTTTCGTCTGGGCTTCTTCGTTTCACTAGCGATAACTTAACGGTCTTTTAAAATTGAGCCTCAGATTTGGAAGCTCATTAATATTATCACTTGTATGTAGCATGTAACCAGTGTACTGATCCTGATCGTCTACTGGTCTCTAAGTGGAAGCACGAATGGTATTACCGCTTGGGAGGAAACTGGTAGATATTGTTACATTACAACTTTTGCCCGTAAACTTTTTGCTTGTTAAGAAAGTAGGGTTTCAAACTGGTCATAGAAATTGTGACAAGATCAAAAGCCCTCTAGATTCTTGATGGTCAAAACCATCCTGAACCCGAAAAGGAAAAAAAGAAAATGAACAAATGATAAAAACAAACACAATTTTTGTTAATGTTTTAAAAGTCGCTAGGCGCTAGTCGGCCGGTCAGCCACCTTCGAGCTTCGAGGCCTAGTAATTGGCGATTAATCGGCCCATAGCAATTAGTAATCAGCGATTAATAGGCGCATAGCAATTAGTAGGATCTAGTCAAATAGACACCCCCCCCCAGACATTAATTGCAGATTAATTCCGATTTTTAGAACACTGAGTTTTGTATGTTGGGACTCAAGAGGCTATCAAATCATTTTGGACTTCAATTTGTGCTCAAGGTTCATGGGAGATTGAGAGGTGTTCTCTTGTATAGCGTCTAGAATTATGTATATAATAAAACATGACGAGTTTTGTAGAATTTTTGCTTGTCATTCTGTGAAAGGCTGGGATCAAGATCCTATTGTTGTGCTTGTCATTCTGTAGATAATCGTATACGACTATACGGTGTTGGATATGGTGAATCAGTGTTGCATGTGCTTGATAGATGAAGAGTCAGTGGCGCATTTGTTTATTCATTGTCCATTCGCCAGCTTTGGAATACAGTTCTAGTCAAAAGAACAATACGATAGAATTGAAGAATGCACTCTGTTGCATAGAGTGTTCTATTCCTTAGGTATTTATATACAAATACAAATACAGTTACAAGTGATAAGCTTTACAAAAGATAAACATACAAGTGATAGGCTTTACAAAAGATATTGCAAATGATAAAATAAGATAACCACTGAAATGGCTTACATTATCAGGGCTTCTTTTCTTGATCCACTGATTTGCACGGATTGGTTGACAGTTCTTGTTTCATTGGGCATGTTGTGGGTTTTCCTTTCGACAGTGGTGGAACTTATTCAAGAATTGTATGGGGCGATAGTGGCTAGAAGAAGACAAAAGCTATGGATCATGATCGGGCTTGATGGGGAATCGTAGATATTTTGATGGGGAGGAGAGGCCGTTGTTCAAGATTAAGACTATTTTGATTTCTACCTTTATTAGTTGGGAGTTGAGGAAATCTAACCCTACTTTGAGTCAATTCTTTGCCATGTTAGATATTTTTGGGGTGTAGAGGGGCGTATAGGTCCTTTTATATCTTGACCTTTTCTTCTTTTTCTTACTTTCTTTGCACATGGGCAGCATCCCCTTGATGCCTTTTCAGTAAGGAAAATGCAAACCTCAGCCCTAATGGCAGTGTGTAATATGTACAAGGTGCATCGATATCTGAGAAAAGTGTATTAATATCCGTGAGATATGTATGAAATATGAACTTGTTTGGCATTGTTTGCTTATTGTCCGTCGCCTACTAGGCAGAGGTTAGCAAGACCTTTTCATTAAAACTTTAGTGCTTACAAGAAAAAAGAGTCAATGTATGACTAAGATGATTTCCCCAAAATTGGATATCCCGCCCGCTTGTCTCCTTTCCATCTCTCTCTCTCTCTCTCTCTCTCTCTCTCTCTCTCTCTCTCTCGATATCAACCTTGTAATCTGTCGACTGTAATGATGTGAAGACCCTGCAGTCATTCGCTTTCTTCCATCCACTGCTGTGGCAACTTGCAGCACGTGGAATAGTTTGCAATTCTACATTCAGAACTTGTTTACGGCGTCATAACTTTAATAGGTCTGTATTTTTTATTTCTTTTTCGGTTAGACGATGTGTATTTGGTTCATTTTCTCTATGCCTTCTAAATTATGGCTATGAACCTGCATTTTTAAGACAAATAGTGTGTTTCTGTTGGTTAGAGTTCTAATGTGGTGAATCTACGGCATGGTAAAGATTATGTCCTAGAAAGCTATGGTTTAAGATATCTAATGATTCTTTTTTTTTTATCAGCAAAATAAATTTTATATGTATATTATGATTCTTATTGCCCCCTTTGATTCAACATCGTGAAATCCACAGTTACATTTACGTTAGAGGTTTGGTATATATTGGGGATTTCTGATGGCCATTGATTGATGTCATTTAGTTCACTTGAGATATTCACCTTGTTTGGTTCAACTTTTTGAAAGTTATTTTTTATGTAATGAGTGGAGAGATAGAGAGAAAAATGTATTGAGAAACGTGTAGAGAGAAAAATGAGACGAGATGAGAGTTGAACCTAACAAGGTGATTGTATCTATGTAGTTTTCAACTTTTAGTTTGGATTGCTTGGCCAATATCGCGGACCACCACATAAGGTTGTTTAGGACATTAACTATTGTACCTTGGAATGCCAATGACATTGTGATTCATCTAAATGGGCATTGGCTCATGGTTACGAGTGTTACACTGTTGTGTAGAATTCAACTCCAAAAGCTAGCTATTGAAGTGAGGGTGCCCTCATGCTTATATAATTCATGTTATTTTAGTACCCAGACAATGTGGGACTTCGCTTCACACCCTTCCTCACGAGCAATGTGCTCACTCGCAACACCTACCTCGTGCAAGCCACGCACACAAAGCCTACCCATTTCTGGTACCTAGCTCTAATAGGAGTTACACAGTCTTCGGTAGAATTCAACCCCAAAAGCTAGTTATTGAAGTGAGGGTGCCCTTACGCTTATATATTTAGTATTACTTTGGTACCCAGAGGACGTGGGACTTCGCTTCACAACGAGAAAATGGAATCTTTTGAGGTTTAGGGAAAAAATAATCTACCCACCATAGAGATGCACGGAAGAACACAAGGCACTTCTTAACTCAGCCCAAGCAATGCCCCAAGACTCCCATGCCTTTCTTGGTTGGACTCTGTAGAACCTCCTATAGTAGAGTGCATAAATGTTTGAAATGGATAGCGTTGTCTTGTTACTAGTGCAAAAGTTGAGCTATAGGGACGCAAATGTCCATGATTATCTCCATTTTCTTGAAGGGGTTATTGTTTGGGACATCTGTTTACGGTAGGAGGTACGGGAAGAGGAGGAGGAAGATTTGTTGATCTTGTTATCGAGAGTGTATGGTAGTTGAGCGATTGGAGAAGGAGATGTGATGTGGTGGAATCTTTCTGCCTCTGGAACTTTTCACGTCAAATCCTACTATCATTCACTTTGTGGGTGGGGTACTCCTTCCCTTCCTTGGCAGGCAATTTGGAAAACCTCGGCACCGTTAAAGGTGAGTTTTTTTTGTTTGGTGTGCGGCTTAAAGAAACATTCTTACAATTGACAATTTGATCCGTAGGTGGAGAATTATTGTGAATTGGTGTTGTATGTGCAAAAGGGATGCGGAGACGATCGATCACCTCCTTATTCATTGTCTGGTGGCTTGGGAGCTTTGGATTTTGGGGTTATCTTATTTTGGATTACAGTGGGTAACGTCAAGGAATGTTATGGAACTCTTGATTGCTTGGAAAGGTGCTAGAGTGGGAAAGCAAAGGAAGAGAGTTTGGGCCATGGTTTCGTTATGCGTGATGTGGATTATTTGGCGTGAAAGAAATTCAAGATGTTTTGAGGGGGTCAAAAAGCCTTTGTTTAGAATTAAAAGGTTTTTGTCGCATAGCTTGTATAGTTGGGACAAGAGAGATTGTTATCCTTCTGTTGACCAATTTCTAGATTGGTTTGAGCTTTTCCATTCCAATATGAGTGCATAGGGCCTTTTTTTCTTGTGGCCTTTTTTTTTGTATACGGGCGGCATTCTCTTAATACCTTATTAATATTATCTCTTACTTATCAAAAAAAAAATTGAGCTATATAATATATCTGCTTAGTTTGTTGGTATTGAAATTTTGATGCCTCTTCAAAATTTTGGACACTTTTTGGCTATTTTGCTCGTTTTTTTTTCTTTTTTGATATTTTCCTATTGTCATTTCCTCTGATTTTTGTCACTAGAGAGGGTCTTTTGTTGGCACTTGGTATATGGTAGTGGCAGTTGAAAATAGGGATTATGAGAAACCTGAAGGTCCCTTCGAAGTCCTAAATGTGTCATGGTCCAGAACGATGAAATTATCATTTGTTACAAAGACACAAAATCATCATCTGTTCTAGAACTTTGATATCTCCTCTATCAGTAGTGTCAGGTGGTGCATTTTCATGGGCTTGGAGGCAGGCTTCTCCTTAATTATGTACACGTCTACCTTCTTGTACATCTGTGTGGGTAAAGTGCAGAGTACACAGATATAGTTGTGTGTTAGGATGGACACCGTGTATTGGGTGTTGTAAATAGTACCTGTTTCATTTCAAATTGATTTACTAAAATGTCAAAACTGCAGATTCTGCAGGCTAAGTTGTTTTTCTGCTTTCTGGATCTACATGAAGCCATTTTTTTCTTGTGCAGTTTGGTGCTATTGATAACGATTACAATTTTGGGGGTAAGCAATTGGAGAATGGAAATGGTACTTCAGAATATGATAGGGAGCAGTCCTTAGCAAGTTTGGCTTCTAGTGATCAGAGTGGTCTCGTTTATGGTGGGATGGATGGAACTGCAGTCCGATCTGTTAATGGAAAGGATGCTGTTCCATTTGATTCACATTTAATGACTGAGCCGTATGGGGTCCCCTGCATGGTTGAGATATTTCATTTCTTGTGCTCATTGTTGAATGTTATTGAGCATATGGGAACGGGTCCCAGATCAAACAGTTTAGCTTTCGATGAGGATGTGCCACTTTTTGCTTTGGGTTTAATTAATTCAGCTATTGAAATAGGTGGCCCATCTTTTTGCCAACACCCCAGATTATTAACTTTGGTACAGGATGAACTATTCCGTAACCTGATGCAATTTGGCTTGTCAATGAGTCCACTTATACTTTCAATGGTGTGTAGCATTGTTCTCAATCTGTATCATAATTTGCGCACGGAACTCAAATTACAGCTGGAGGCTTTCTTTTCTTGTGTGATTTTGAGGCTTGCTCAAAGCCGATATGGGGCTTCATACCAGCAGCAGGAGGCTGCAATGGAGGCTCTTGTGGATTTCTGCCGGCAGAAAACATTTATGGTCGAGATGTATGCTAACTTGGATTGCGACATAACATGCAGTAATATTTTTGAAGAGCTAGCTAATTTGTTGTCGAAGAGTGCATTTCCGGTGAACTGCCCTTTATCTTCAATGCATATTCTGGCTTTAGATGGCCTTATTGCTGTAATTCAGGGAATGGCTGAGAGGATAAGCAATGGATTGGACACTACGGAACGGGCCTCTGTGAATCTTGAGGAGTATACACCCTTTTGGATGGTTAAGTGTGATAATTATAGCGATCACGACTATTGGGTTCCTTTTGTGCGAAGGAGGAAATTCATCAAAAGACGGTTAATGATTGGAGCAGATCACTTCAATAGGGACCCTAAAAAGGGACTAGAGTTTCTTCAGGGGACACATCTCTTGCCTGAAAAACTCGATCCCCAAAGTGTCGCCTGCTTTTTTAGGTATACTGCCGGGTTGGACAAGAATCTTGTTGGCGATTTTCTAGGAAATCATGACGAATTTTGTGTTCAAGTTCTTCACGAATTCGCTGGGACTTTTGATTTCCAAGACATGAATCTGGATACCGCGTTGCGGCTGTTTTTGGAAACGTTCCGACTTCCGGGAGAGTCGCAAAAGATACAAAGGGTACTGGAGGCATTCTCAGAGAGATACTATGAGCAATCACCACAAATTCTTGCTAACAAGGATGCTGCTCTTCTTTTGTCCTATTCATTAATAATGCTCAACACAGATCAGCACAATGTACAAGTGAAGAAAAAGATGACTGAGGAAGATTTCATCCGGAATAACCGCCATATTAACGGTGGAAATGACCTTCCTAGAGATTTTCTGACAGAGTTGTACCACTCAATCTGCAAAAATGAGATTCGTACAACCCCAGAACAAGGCGCTGGATTTCCCGAAATGACCCCAAGCCGTTGGATCGATTTAATGCACAAATCCAAGAAAACCGCTCCGTTCATCATGTCTGATTCCAAATCGCACCTCGACCATGACATGTTCGCCATTATGTCGGGTCCCACCATTGCAGCTATCTCCGTGGTATTCGATCACGCGGAGAATGAAGATGTATACCAAACTTGCATCGACGGATTCCAGGCTGTTGCGAAAATTTCAGCGTGCCACCATTTGGAAGATGTTCTGGACGATCTAGTTGTGTCCCTCTGCAAGTTTACAACCCTGTTAAACCCATCTTCTGTGGAGGAACCAGTTCTGGCCTTTGGAGACGACACAAAAGCCAGGAAAGCAACTGTTGCTATCTTTGATATTGCAAATAGGTACGGAGATTTCATCCGCACAGGGTGGAGAAATATCTTGGATTGCATTTTAAAATTGCACAAGCTAGGTCTTCTTCCCGCTCGTGTTGCCAGTGATGCAGCTGACGATTTGGAGATCTCTTCTTCTGAGCCTGGACATGGGAAGCCTGCTGCCAGTTCTTTATCTTCAGCTCACATGCCGTCCGCAGGTAAGGACACAAGTTCATTTCTTTTCTATAAATGACCAAAAAGATAGATCCTGTTTCCTAGGAGTCCAAAGTTAGACATTAATGAAAATCTTAAGTTCTTATTTCTACTGACACAAACTCCTATGAAGAATCATGGAAGCGTGTCAAAATGCTAAGAAATGAACCCAAACATTGAGTCGTTCTGACATCTAAGAAAGTATCCAACCATCACACTCTGTGTTATTTTTGTGTGGCTTTATCTTTATAGTTCTATTTCAATTGGGTTCTCTTCAGTTTAAAAAGTTTGTGCCCTCAAATTGGAAAAAGGTTTTATGCTTAGTTTGAATTTTACGCTTCAGTTTCTTCTGTTTGAGGACGATGTCCCCACAATTTAAGTATCCCACAACAAAACATTTCACATTTGTAACATGTCAATTTTTGGTCGCTGCGGCTGTTGCTGGTGTCCTTCTAGCAAGATATGCTCCATGTCAAGAAGAGACAAAATCATTTGCCTGCTTGAGTTGGAATACTTTTTTTCTTCCTAACCCACTTGGCCAATCCACCTAGTAGCCAATTTTCCACAGTTTTTTCCCTGTTTGAAGGGTAGTTCAATCAGTTCCTTTATGGGGTCCAGCAGAATACGAAGTCAGTGATTTGACATCCAATTACTTCATGATAGATAGTTACCATTTACTCATTATTGGAAAGTATATGAAACCAAGTGGTAAAAAAGTCACTGCTTTGGTTACCTTCTATTCTCCGTGTAACCACAATTTGTTGATTACATAAGCAGTTCCCAATGAACCATTTTTATCCTAATGATAACCACGTTTCCAGGGTTGAGTTTATACTCATACTTTTTAAGGGCGAGAGGCGCACTGAGGCACAAAGGTTTGTTGGGGTCTAGGCGGGAGGCATGGACCTTATTTAACTGAGGCAAACTTAGGCGAGAAATAGTAGCAAAACTAGCATACACTAATTTTTTGATAATAACCACCAAGATAATGAAGTTTAAAAAGCATACCATGTAAAAGATCAACAAAATCATCTGCGAAAGGTCAAATAGTCAACATTTCTTGCATAGAGAAGAACTAAAGCGCTAAATTCAATAAAATACAATAATTCAATATTTGGAACAAAAGTCAAGAGAGATTGTTGGTTCAATCGTTCAATTAGAGATGAGAGATCGACGTGGAGTACTTGTGCGTGAGGATCATTTAGCCCTTAGGCTAAGACATTAGTTGGAAGAGGCTCACGATTCCCGCGCCTTGCGCCTTTTTCAAAGGGGGGTGCCTTGGTCGCCTAGGGCATAACTTTTTCAAGTCGTTTCAGCTGCACCCAAGGTGCCAAGAGTGAGCCTTGTGCCTAGGCGTGCCTTTTACAACCATGGTTCTACAACCAACAATTTAGGAAAATGTAGAAGGGAAACTAGGATGTGCAAATGCTTTCTTTGTTTCAGTTATTTATCATCAATTAATTTTTGTGGAATGCTTTTATGAGGTTTGATTTTCATTATAAAGTTTGTGCATAGTCCTATTCTTTGGAAGCATTCTTTTGCTCAAGAATGCGTAATTTTATAGCCTTTTTCTTTGTCGTCGAAACTCCCATTTGATGATAAGCTGAAGTTGATCCTTTTCAAACAACTTCTTAGGCCCTTTTTGATAAGCATAGTAGCGTAATGTACTGCTCCGTATACTGGTGAATAGCTAAAGTCCCATCAATAAGTACGATCTCAGAGCTGATCGAAGTTGATTTCGATTATTCTTCTTTATTTCATCCAGCTACCCTCATCCTATTGCATTTACAGAGCTGAGGTGACAACATTAGTGGTAGAACTAGAATGTGAGGGTTGGTGTGAAAACAAGACCTCACTAAATACTTCTATAGAGTGGGTTTATTCTTCGAAATGGAGGAAATCTCTCATAATTTTCACAAAATGATACTTATAAGGATGACGAAATGGAGATGTGATATTTTGATGCACGAGTCTTTTTTGATATTTCATTGATTAAATTGAAGATGGTCTCACAGAAAAGAAATTATGTTGGTAATATCTTACAACTACATGTGGTAGGTAATCTTTATCAGCTAAAGAACTACTGTACGGCGAGTCAATCGCTACGTTACTGAATTTTCCTTTTCCCAAAGAGAAAAGAACAAATCTTCTTTTGAGGAATAACTTTCAGTTGTCCTTCTCCACACATGTGTTTATCATATTTGTCATGACTCATGAAGGGTAGAGTGGTACCATTGGAAGTGTTGATAGGAACTTCTGTGGTTTTGTACTCTATAAGTTTGATATGTGTGAACATTCTTTTGACTAAATTGAATGAGATGGTAGTATTTTTGTCTATTGGATTTGGGGCTTTCATTTTTTTGTTTTTTCCTCATCCATGTTCTTGGTTTAGTCATCGTACGAAATATAGCTATGGGGGAAGATTTGTTCTCGGAAACCACTTTGATTATCCTACTCCCATTGCTTTCACTGTCATGTCCAAGTTTGCCTATATCTTCAGTCAGCTTAAAAAGTACAAAGTTCCTTAAGTGGTAAGCTCCAAGAAATTAAGCCGGTGCATGCAAATTGCAAAAGAGTCAGTTGTTGACGCCGTGCTGTGATGGGTCCTCCTACTAAGTGTCGTATCCAAACTATGCAAAGTGCAAATATAGAATCTGCATTTTTGTAAGTTGAACTGAAGGTATTGGTGTTGGGGATATATATGCTATGAACTTATGGTTAAAAACCAAAAGTCCAATTCTGGTGGTTGGAGTATATTTTAGTTGATTAGTTGTCCTTGACAATGTGGCTTCCACATATGGTCCACAAACAAAATTTAAGTTGCTTGCTGAAATGGTTGCTTTTATTTTTGTTTTGGGAAAAAAATTTATTTTGTTGGTAAGATACCAGAGATATGAACAGGGTGTTATGATGTGTTTCTGGTGGTTCTCAACCATTCTACTGAATATACTGCAATAGTGGATGTTAGGACATTGTAGTGCTTCTTGCCTTACCATCTTTGTTCAGGAATTAAGTGTTTGCAGCATTTGGATACCCCATATATATAAAGGCTAACACCCATCGTTCTTATTTGTTGCTCAGAAGGTTGAGAAAAAAGTTTTTTTTTTTTTTGGAATGATTGAAATTTCTCTTTGTTGTGTTTGTTTTTCCTGCCTTATATTTGATTTGAGTAATTGAAACTTACTAATTGCTCTTTTCTGCCCTTAACTTACTGAATGATATGTACTCTATTTGAAGCTTTTTAAAAGGATTTTTTTTTTGAGGAGTCGGTTGGATCTTTATAGAGGTCATTGGTAGGGACTTGGTAGTTACTTTAGACAAGGGTTAATATTACACGGAGTGATTATACACTCCAAAATTCTTTTGACATTTACTGTACTCTGGCTACTTTTTGTGAATGTTTCCTTTTGCTAGCTAACAGAAATAACATGCCACACCGAAATTTCGATCCTTGTCCACAGGTACTCCGAAGAGATCTTCCGGACTCATGGGTCGGTTCAGTCAGCTCTTATCTCTAGACACAGAGGAGCCAAGATCACAACCCACTGAACAACAACTCGCTGCTCATCAACGCACACTTCAGACCATTCAGACATGCCACATCGACAGTATTTTCACGGAGAGTAAGTTCTTACAAGCAGATTCTTTATTACAGCTTGCAAAGGCCCTTATTTGGGCCGCAGGGCGACCCCAGAAGGGGAATAGTTCTCCTGAGGATGAAGACACTGCAGTTTTCTGCTTGGAATTGTTGATTGCTATTACCCTAAACAACAGGGATAGGATTGTGCTTCTCTGGCAGGGTGTCTATGAGCATATATCTAACATTGTCCACTCAGCAATGACGCCTTCTGCCTTAGTTGAGAAAGCTGTTTTTGGTCTCCTCCGGATTTGCCAGCGACTGCTGCCCTATAAGGAGAACCTGGCTGATGAACTCTTGCGGTCACTACAACTGGTTCAGAAGTTGGATCCCCGTGTTGCTGATACGTACTGCTTGCAAATCACACAGGAAGTCAGGTTTGTAAGTTTGTTAATACACTTTGCCTGGGGCTATATTTCATCTTTCCTTTGATGAAAATTTACTGTGCGTTATATCTGGTTTGATGTTTAAATTTTTCTTTTCAACTTTTGAAATATTCATTATTTTTAGGAAGAATTTGACTCTATTTTTGCCACTCATTATCCAAAAGAGGAAATATTGACACATTCTATCTGGTGGAGTGAAGTGTATCCTCTATATGTGGTGTATTAGAACATCTCCAGCACTAATAGGTGATTTGCACAGTCAAACTACATAAAGAGAAAAATATTTATTTTGGCCAACCACTTTTTTATTTATGCGTTTCAACACTACTAGGCATTTTTCATACTTTTTTTTTTTTGTTTTGAAAATGGCATTTTTCATAGTTAAAGTATACAACAAGATGCACCAATGCCTGATATTTGGGGGGATGGCCAATGATGTGGCACTTTCCGATGGGTTAACAAAATTTTCCTCGCCTCTTATGGCGGGCAATATTTGGCCAGTCAAAATAAATATAGGTAAATGCCAATGGTTAGCCTGTTGGGGCACAAAATTTGCTTATGCTGGCGAAAATAGCCAACACATCTCATTTGTGTAGCATGTTGGAGATGTTCTTAGCTTTGCTTGTTGATGTGTAGAACCCAGTATTGTAACCTTCGGGTTTTTGATTGCATAGTTTCTTTTTCTTCATGACAGTCGTCTCGTGAAAGCAAACGCCGCTCATATCCGTTCGCCGACAGGGTGGCGGACGATCACGTCCTTGCTCTCCATCACAGCACGTCACCCGGATGCTTCCGATGCTGGATTTGATGCCCTGTCGTTTGTGATGGCTGATGGGGCCCACTTGTCACCAGCCAATTACGTCCTCTGCGCCGATGCAGCGAGGCAGTTTGCCGAGTCCCGTGTTGGACAGGCAGACCAGTCCGTGCGCTCGCTCGATCTCATGGCGGGCTCTGTTGCTTGTTTGGCGCGGTGGGCCCAAGAAACCAAGGATTCTTTGGGAGAAGAAGCAGAGGCTGTGAAAATGTCGCAGGATATAGGAGAGATGTGGCTGAGACTAGTGCAAGGATTAAGAAAAGTTTGTTTGGACCAGAGGGAGGAAATTCGGAACCATGCGCTCTTATCGTTGCAAACATGCTTGACGGGAGTGGATGAAGTGAACGTACCCCAGACTTTGTGGTTTCAGTGTTTTGAACTGGTCATATTCACAATGCTTGATGATTTGGTAGAGATTTCCCAGGGACACTCCCAAAAAGACTACCGGAACATGGAAGGGACCCTAGTCTTCGCATTGAAGCTTCTCTCTAAAGTGTTTTTGCAGCTAGTCAAGGAGCTATCGCAACTAAACACGTTTTGCAAATTATGGCTGGGGGTGCTCAGTCGTATGGAGAAATACATGAAGGTGAAAGTCAGAGGGAAGAAGAGCGAGAAGCTTCAGGAACTTGTCCCCGATCTTCTCAAAAACACCTTGCTTGTCATGAAGAGCAAGGGGGTTCTCGTGCAGAGGGGTGCCCTTGGCGGAGATAGCCTGTGGGAACTGACTTGGTTAAATGTTAATAATTTTGCTCCAGATTTGCAATTGGAAGTTTTCCCAGATCAAGATTCAGACCAGTCGCAGCGTAGTGAAGGTGAAGCAGTTGGAATTGCGGGAACTGTTTCTGCTCAAAATGAAGCAATTGCCATATCTCAACCGCAAACTCCAGGTATATAGTCTACGAGATTCGCTAGGTTCTGTGTATGGAACTCAATATTTTAACCTCTTGTTTTCCATTGTGTAGTTTTTGGTCATTCATATGCAGTCTATTAGCTTTGCTAGTTTTGATGTATGGAACACAGTATTTTAACCCTCTTGTTTTTCCACCGTAATTTTTTTGCTTAATTCACAGAGTGACGGCTTGAGTTTTTTTTTTTTGCCAAGATTGTATACATCAGCGGCGTGTTAGTATGTTAGTTCACAGGAGGTTCAGAGGCTGTTCATGGCCCTGAACTCGAAACCGCCCCTCGCGGGGCTTGAACCATGCCTCCACTGAGGGAGGCGTACAACTGAGCTAAGAGCTCATTACGACTTGAGTTTAAACTTGAAAAAAGTTGCAAAAATAACTACTCCTATTTTGAATTTTTTTTTTTTTACTTCACTTTAAAGTTCTTTATAATACTAAATTTTCAATTTTCAATTTTTTTTTGGTCAAGAAGAATAAATATTCTAGACTAACTTGATGTAAAATTAACGAAGGTTCACGAAACAAAATATATATATATCAAAATAAATAAGGTAGGGCAAACTTAACAAGCACAATAAATTGCTATGGTACTGCGACGCTCTTCAGTATTTGGATAAAGTGAAGTTGGAAAAGATTTTTTCTTTTCTTTTTATCCGGTTGGAAAAGAAGTTCAGATTGCATTGCTGAAGCAATTTACTACCGTCATTTTTTTGGGTCAAATAAAGTTCTTTCATAATTGTGAATTTTTTATATCGTTTGTATTGGTAACTAGATGATTTCAATTTAGTCCACTGAAATTTCCATTTACTTCACCATGTGCCTTCTGAGAACGGAGGTCTAGTTTCTCATGTTTCTTTAAGAATTTGAAACCTCTTTTATCCACGGGGACAGAGCCAGAGTTAACAATAAGGGAATGCCGAAACTTAGAACATTGAAATTTGACTGTTGAAGAAACATGGCCACTTTCTATTCGCGCATGAATATAAGCCTGTCAAATTGCATCACGCTTCTCTAACATGATGAACCCTCTATACGCGCGGGCACACTCCCAAATCATGCTCGAAAGAGCTTCCACTCAAATTTTGCGCAAAACGATCGATTCTTAGATTGATGTCAAGGAGAATCTAAAACCACTGCCATTTATACTTTCTACATTTTTAGTTTCTCAAATATTGTAGAGTATAAAAGATAATTGGAGGCGGAGTGGGAAAGAGTCGCTAATGATATAGGTACCGCTGGTCGGGAAGATGTGTATATACACGAAAAAGGGGTGCTCGGATCAAGCATCCTACACACCTCGGATGCCGTTTATTTTGGCCCCTCGGTTTTTTATTTTAAAATTTTTGGACGGCTCGGATCGGCCGTCCGGTGGCCGAAGATAGCCCGACGCGGCCAGTCGGTACGATTTCCCTCCCGGCCGGTCGGTACTCATAGCAGTACTCGGAAAGAGTTGAGGGAGCTTCAGAGTAATGAAAGCACAACCCAACCGCGTTCCGCTCAACGTAATTTTTAGCATGATTGATGTTTTCGATTAGTTCCAAAACTGAAAACAATTTTGATCACCAAATTGGACCTGAAAACGTCTCATTAACTGCCTAAACTAGACCGCATCCAATTACTCCAGAAAAGATACATTAGACAATGTTTTATAAGTAGTGCAACGAGTCTATACTCCAATTTGCCATCACACATTGATCAGGTACAGCTAATGTCTAGGTCTTCATGTGCGTGTTGGGCTTATGATGTCTGATTCGATCTGGGTCGTGCTTTGCAGATTAAACAAAGATAGTATTACGGAAATTGACAATGTGAACATGAGTCATGGATGTAAGTCCTAGACAGGGTTATTACGGTAACTAGTACACTATTTACATTCGGTATATAGTGTACACTAGTGTGAGCCATGGATATACTCAACTACACAGTCGATCCCTATGTCTTTCGTTCTTGTTTTCTGTTCTTGATTATCTTTCGTGTGTTATGTGTTTATTCGTTTAGACTCACGTCTATTATGAGTTTAGACTAGATCTTTCGATATGAAGTATATTTTCGATACCCGTAACACCACGGATATAAATATTCCTATCACTCAACTCTCAACTACCTCCATTGACGACATGGATATGAAGTACGGAGTATATTTTCGATACCCGTAACACCACGGATATAAATATTCCTATCACTCAACTCTCAACTACCTCCATTGACGACATGGACCTGCATGTGAATCGATCGGTCTGACGTTTCTCTTTAACTGAAATCAAACTAGGTGGTTGATCCCATTAAATTCCCCAAGTTATGAGCAAATTAAGAAACAGCAAAGGGCCTAGCTAGCTGCTCCTACTTCCCTAAGCATTCTTAACACTATTATTTCCCTAATAAGCATTCTTTCTTCTTGTTTGTGTTTTTGTTTTCAAAGATGAGAGTGTTTGGAACTTTGTCATGGAAGTTTCAAGGAAATCTAAGAATCAAGTAGGAATATATATGATTCTCTTCGACGTCTTTAACGGACTTGACGGTTCTATTCAATCCTTAGTAGGTCATTCCCAAACTCAAATTGATGATTGACATTGTTTATTTCTTACACCCAATCGATAACATCAAAGCGGACCCAAAAAGGGTCCACAAATGGTTTGAAGAAGACCGTTTTGTCCCTCAAAGGAACTAGAGAGGATTTCCTTGTGAGATTGTTTGAAGAAGACCAGTTTGAAGACCATTTATCTCTTAAATTTACTTGCAAATTTAAGTGAATTTTAATTATTTTTACTTCACACTAATGATTCAGAACAAACAATGTTAAAGAAAAATCAAATTACATATAAAAATTACCAAATTTTAGTAATTTTTTAGAACTCAGGGGTTCGCTTGAACTCTTGTAACTTAATTAATAACTTCTAAAAAATTGTTCATTTTTTCTCTACATCTCAAGATATATACCCATGCATTTAGTTTTCAATACTTTAATTTTTGCACGGATGATGACATCTCCATTAATGAAGCAGTTATATACACTCATCTAAACTATTAGACACAAGACACATAACATTAGGTCAGACTTGTTGCTTTAATTTTTGTAAGTTATCACATACCAGTGGTGCTACGTTCATCGTTCTGTTTCACCACTCAACTTCTCAGTACCGTCCTTCTCGATAGTCAATGGTCTGGATTTTAAAAAAATTCTTCTATGGAAGAATAGAGTTTTTTTAAAATCCAGACTGTTCAAAACACTTTTGGACGGTGAAATTGAGAGCGGTCATGAACATTGAGAGGGAGCGCGTAGACTTTCTGATCACCTATATATATACCTTAACACAATTTCATCAATTATAGCTAGGCCGCTTTTGACTAGCTAGCATGTGTGGTGGTCGTGTCTCTTCAGAAACCATATGATATCACTAATATTAATCTCTTCTATTTAATGTTACAAAATAATGAGGCACACTATGTATACATATGTATGTGTACATATGTAACAAAAAGGAATTCCTTTACTACTTTATGTCAACTTTGGAATAAAGCTTCAAACATTATTACTAAAGTAATGAATAAAGCTTCAATAATATTATGACTCATGAAGTCAAGAGTACATTAGTACAAGAAAGATGTCACATAAATACGACTCCACACTGTATGTATACATAAAACAGAACCTATCGCAAGACCATAATTAATCAAATTATATATGACTGTTAAATCTCGTTCGTGATCAAGAAACAATCATCAAAGCTAGCGGCAAATGTTTCGTGACCGAAACGGAAAATTATTTGGTGGTCTTGCATAAGGAACACTAGCTCTTATCCACTATTACACATTTATATGCGGCTAGTGCGCTTACTATTGGGCCTCACAGAAAGTAGCGGATAAAGTTGTCGAGGCACCTCGTGACAGTGCCCGAGACCACCGAAACCACCTGCTAATTCTACCAATTCTACCAGCTGGTACTATATTCTCTACTGCCAGATAAACTAATGGTAATGAATAACAAAGTAGTACAGTATTATATATATATATATATATATATATATATATATATATATATATATATATATATATATATATATATATATAATCCTATGGATTCTGCTTCTGGGTGTAGATGTAGTCAACGTGAGCTGCCAGAGTCCTCCTCATCAAACACTCTTCTTCTCCAACTCCTACACAGCTCTCATCCCCCACCTCACCATGCTCACGAGCTTCATCACCCTACAAACGTCACAAAAGTATATATAATTTCACAGCCAAAAAAAAAAAAACTCATTATATAATCAAAATACAAATCCATTAAGATCGATATCGAACAAAATGCCGTTCAAAAAAGAGATATCGAACAAAAAATTTATTGATCGGTTCAAGACACTACCACCGCGCCAGGTGATACCCCAACCCTCTCTGCCACCTCACGGCATGTGGGATTTGGAGTTAAATATCTAAGAGTTCCACATTGATGTGTGGTGGCGGAGATTGTTGGAGCACTCAATATATAATAATTCCATCAGAAATTCAAATTCTAACATCGAGTTAACGAATTTAAGTTAACGTACGTGTTTTAAACCTACCCTTTGTTGGGTTTTCACCAAAGTGCCCTCTAGGGGAAGTGGCTCCCGGCGGGCGGTGCAGGATAGTGTGGAGCAGAGGAGGAGGGCTAATATGAGCAGGGTGGTAAATTTGGACATCGTTGCTAGTTAGTAGCTATTGTGGTACAGAGAGAGAATTGTGGTGGTGGAATATATATATACAAACAGAGAGAGAGAGAGAGAGAGGAATGGTAAATGGGAGGTGTGAACTTGAAAGAGTGAAAGGGGGACTTTGATGTGGCAACTTATATTACACACACAGAAAAATACAAAGTACTGTTGAGGATTGATATGCGATATATATCTAGAGATGGAGAGAGAGAGAGAGAGAGAGAGAGAGAGAGAAGAAAAAGAAAGGTGGTGTAATTGAATGCGACCATAGGAATTAAACGCAAGAAAACATACTACTTTTTTAAAGTTTGAAAATACTCACAAGTGAATTTGTTTTCACACTGCCATTTTCCAGATAGAATTATTTTCGCAACGTGGAGTGGGGACAGTGAAAGAGAAATATTGCAATGGAAGGGCAACCTATATGGAATTGGATTAAATTGCTTTTATTGTTTATACACTCTTAGAAATACCTAGTCTAGCCTAGCTTAAGAATATATGAGAATGCGTCGCTGGCAACGAAAAAGATCAACGTACAATTCCTTCGTTCCACAAAGAATGTTTGATCCGTCAAACCGAGTACTTATAAATAAATATATTTTTATTCAAAGAACTTCAAACTTGTTTTCTTAAATTAAAAGAACTGATGCAAACAAAATTCGAAATTTTTTGACCCAAAATGCATTTTTTTAAGTTCTCATTTTCTGTACCAAAAAATCTTTTTGGGACGGAAAAAGTATTTGAAAATACACATTTTTATAGGTTAATAATACATTAACGATAGTAAAAAAAAGAGACAGTAAAATTGAATGAGTTTGCGAAACAAAGCAGCGGTTTTATGGTGCATTGACACTTAAAGAATCACGGATATCTAATTTGTGTTCTGGGCACGTTTGAAATCAGTTTAAAATGCTCTAAACTAGCTAGACTAAGCCCATTTAATTCAGATTAGGGTGTTGTATTTGATTTCATTTCATTTTTGGGGTCTCGTATTTGATTAAATCCAAACCTAGTGGAGTACCATTGGTTAGTTTACAGAGTCCTGGCTGTAACGAGCCGCACTAGATCCGGTTGGTCTTCTCGCCTCTTCGGCTTGAACCGCGCGGCCTCAAAAGTTGAAACATCAGGTGGACAGGTGAGTCACAAATATGACATATTAACCTAGGACTCCCATCCGATGTGGGACTTTTCAAGAGGGATTTCACACTCGCTGAGGGATGATATTATCTTTGGGCACAATTTGATCAATTCTCCCTTCGACATGATGCTTTAGTGACGTAGTACTCCACCATAGAGGAAATGTGAGATCTAGAGAGGGGCTTTAAGGTGCATTGACGCTTTAACCTCGATTCTTGTCCCCAAAATCAAACAAGTTTTAGAGCTTGTTGATGACATCAAACACGTCAAAAATCATATTAGTCAGACATCAGCGGATATAATTTCGAAATGCATTTGTTTTAAGAAGGAGTAAATGGGTTTCCGATTTCGGGTCGTAATCTTGTTATGTTCTAAAACAAATGGGTTCTGAGATAACACCAACCGGTGTCCGATCAACTTGATTTTTTGTTTAACTAATGTTTTTGACAAGCGCTAGAATACAAACGGTTTGAATCATTGTAGCAGGTCTGGGTAAAGACCCACAAACGAGCCAACTGTACTATCGAGATCCATTTTCATGGGCTAGAGAGGACCTGAATCCTTATGAGATAGATGTATCGAGTTTTTCCTGTGTACATATTTTTTATTAATGAAGAGGGAAGACAATTGACAACTTGAGAAAGGGCATTCATTTATTCATGTCGTCTAAGGAAGGCTCTGTAGGATAGGTCCAATTTCTAAGTGGACAAATACCCCTTAGGAATAGATGTGCTGGAGAGGTTAGAATAGCTTATGGAAAGGAATGAGAGGAGTGATCTAGAAGGGTGAAGAAGAGAGCATGGGTGAACAGAGAGGATAGGCAGTGGAGACCCAAATCCAGAGATCCCTAAGAGGAAAGACAATAGAGCCCATGAAAGAGGATATGACCTCCTTTAAAATCAGTGTTCACCAACCTTCTCTTTCTAGGGAATGTTCACAATGTGCTCCATCTCTCTCTTGGATTCAATGAAGAGACATTCATATTTATAGACCACACGAGCTAATGCTCGAGCACCAAGTGGCGCGCTAATAAAATGACACGTGTCCGTTTTGTACCCCCTGACCGCCGAAGTGTCGCTACCCTCACGATGACCGCAAGTATGATGGTAAACATATCCTCTTATTCGCAGAGAACCTCTTCTTCTTTTACAGCCACCTAGCCACTTGATCCCCTTCATTCCTGTAGGGCAAGGTCGTGACCTACTCGGTCACGCCAATACTACTGCCAAGCCTCAAGGGGCCCCTCAGGTCCTGCTTAAAGGCCGGAGCAAACATAAAAGTCTGGGCAAGTTCTTTGTGCATCTTGGTTAGACTGCGTTATCGTCTCCATTAGATTGGGACCACGCTAAGCATCCACCTGAATAAATGTAGTTCTCTCTTTAAAGGAGAAATCTGGGCTCGCGACCTTCACATGGGTGCAGCATAGCTATGGGTAGCGCATGGCTCCCACGCGCGAGGACGAGTATAGGTGGCAAGCTAGGGTTCATCGATCAAATTGTCAACCCCGCAAGGACGAGTACAGGTGTCGCATGCCCATTGGCTAGTCAAATAGTCAACGGTCGCACCTATTGACCTTTCCTACAATTGCCCCCCATGCGCGTATGACTCATGCACTGTCATGCGCGCGTGCAACGATCGGGATGGTTCGGATCTTTGCAACCATCACACCCCTTTAATTTGTAGCATCCTTTTCTCGAGATTTGGGGGACCCTTCTCGGGATATAAATACCCACACTTAGCCATCAGTCCACCACTTTTCAAAGATCCCATCTTTCTCTCATCTCTTCTACTAAAAGTCTCCAACTCCATCTTCTTCTCTCCCTACTGTAACTCTCTCTCTTTCTTCTTCTTCCTTTCTACAAACCCTACTTCTCGGTCAGAGATGGTGAAAGACGACGTAGAGCAGGGGAGCAAGGCCATTATGCGAACTTCCATCCGAGCACTTCCGGAGGATGAGTGGCGCAGGGCGCTGTACCTCGGTGGCTCGAGTGACTCGTTCTGGCAGAAGGTGGAGGCCTTTATTCCAGAAATGGAGATCCCGGAGGAACCTCTCTCTCTAGTCCCTAAGGTGTCGCACGAGGAGGCCGATTTGATCTCTCCTTCTTCCATTTTAAGGTTTCGAGTGGAGAAAGGGGATATCCCTTGTTGTTTTGTCAACTACGAGGCCGTTTCCCAAGCGCTGGTCCACTGGAGTGACTGGGTGGAGTCGGTTTTGAGTAACCCAGACTCTGTGCATATACTTAGGGCTTCCCGTGCCCTCGAGCCCATCCGTCTTTCGACGGAGTTGAATATTCAGAAGAACAATGCCAACATCGATCTCATGGTTTCTCGATGGAGCAAGGATACCCACACTTTCGTGTTTCCGTGGGGAGATGGCGGCCCCACTTTACAAGACACGGCTGTACTGATGCGGCTGAGTACGAGGGGGTCGGTGGCTTTCGACCCCTCAAACCTTTCTTCGGTAGATGCAAGGCTGGTGGATCGTTTGAGGAGAGCATACACAGAGGCAGGAAAGTACGGGTCCCGCTTCGATCAAGAGGGGCGAGTACGGGCCCCTCCGAAGTCGATTAAAACATCTTAGGTCTGTTGGCTATGATACTTCTTCAAAGACTTGCCTCCTCCCGAGACTGCGCCTCTCGCAAGGCAAGGGACTGAGTTCTATGGGAAGATGTACGATTCTAATCTCCATCTCGCAGGTTTTCTCTTCTACTGGCTGTCTTGCTTTGTCATCCCTGATTTTCCTTATGAGGGGCCGAACCACACTTTTTTCCCTCTCGCGGTAAGTCTCGCGAGAGGGGACTTTGTTCCACTTGGCCCCATCTTTCTGGGTTCTTTATTCCATCGTCTGGATCAAGTCCACACCAACAGTGAGAGATCTATGGGACGCTACGATATGGTATCAATGGTACACACACAATTTCTGATGGTTTTCTGTTTCAAGCATTTCCCAAGTCTCGCTCCCTCCCCCGCGGACATTAGCGGGGGTGACGAGCAGCGACCCAGGATAATGAGGTGGAGCGGGAAAAGTTCAACGAAGTCTTGGCGGAAACGTATTGATGATGCCGACACATTTTTCCCACGACCTTACGCTGAGCCCGTCGAAGGTGCCCTTCCTACCAATTTATTTTTAGAAAACGACCGTATCATGGATTTCCAGACCGAAGGTATTGCTGTCTTTGCTTCTGCTCTCGCTGCATTTGCCGCTGCTTGCCCGTGTTCACTTCCAGCATTATGTGCGGAAGGGACGCGCTTGCTCCATGTTGTATCGTCCCGACAGGGTAGCACGGCAGTTTGGTTATGACTAAAGATTGCTGGGTCAGGCGCCACGGCTGAGGAGTTATGTCAAGAGTCTTCGCCGTTTTTCTAAGGCTCATGTGGAGGAACTGGCTGAAGGGTTACAACGTTGTGGTACTTCCGTGGAACGACAGGTAAACTTTCTTTACGGTTAACAGTTGCTTGGCTTGGTGTCACAACCTTGACTCCTCATCAATTATGTTCGCAACGTCCCTGGGATTCCAGCCTTTTCAGACGTCTATCATCGCGATGTGTCTTTAAGGTTCCCAAAGGCGAGGCAACCTGGATGGCGTGGCAAGAAGAGTTACTGGGCTCCGTCAAGCACCACCCCTGTGGCTAGCCGCGGTATTACCAGCGCGGAGCCCATTTCGACTGTGATCCCGCCAAGGGTGACTCGTGTGAAGGCGGAGGAGAAAGCTTCTTCGCAGCAGCAAGACCCTCAACTGAAGCGGTTACGTAAGGTATACCTCTGGAACAACACTTTCTCCATTTCTTCCTAATGGTATTTGCTATTTGCATTTGCTATAGTCTTTGAACTCGTTTCTTTCTTCAGGGTGCCCCTGCTTGAGCAGCAAGAAGTCCTCGCTCTGAAGAGACCCCTGCGAGTGTCGCGTCTACCGATGAGATTTGCTTCCCTTCCCCTTTTGGTTCTCCCATTGCTTCATTGTTATTTTCTCACATGTCCATTTTCAGCTCCGTAGGCTCCTCGTTCAGGCACGAAGGGGGGGAACATACCCCTTCGAGTAAGCTCAAGAGAAAAAGGGAAGATGAGAAGGCTCGCGAAGGGGGTTTTGACAGCAGTATTGACGACACTGTTCCGATCAACCAATTTTTCAAACTGCCTCACACCCCATAGCCCAGTCCAGGTGGCACATCCGTTGCCGCAGGTAAGAAGGTGGTTGTTTATCTGACTGAAAGAGAATCTAACGGAAGTCATAGTGACACTGAGGTCAGCGAAGGAGGCAACAATGGTCACAATAGTGAGGAAGTTAAGGACAACGGCGCAGATGGCAGCGAGGGAGACCAAAGTGATGAGAATGGTGATGATGAAGACCACAGTGGTGATGACAACAATAATGATGAAGATCTGGGTGATGGCGAAAAAGGAGATGGTGCTGAGGATGAAATGGTGGGGATGAAAATGGTAATGATGGCAATGGCGACGAAGGTCGCAATGGTGGCGGAGGTGATGATGAGAACTTTCGTGTTGACACAATGCACCCCGTAGTTGAGGAGGATGAAGAGGATGATGACGCTTTAGGTCAGATACCCCGTCAAGGAATTCCAACGGAGGGGCTCCTCTCAATTCTAGACATCAACCAATTGGCGCCGGAGGCTGGCATTCCGTAGCTTCCTCGACAAGAGGCAGTAAAGGCTACTCTGGACCTTTTTGACAGGCTTGTCAACGTTCTTCCTACTGGTGACCTTGCCACACACTTTCAAACGCATGATGCGGCAGTGGCTCTTACGAATCTGACTTCCGCGGAGGTCTTCGCGGACTTACAGGATGACTCTCTGATATCTCTCGGGACCCCGCAGACAGGGTATGTTACTGGCAGCGTCAGTGAGGGTAGCTCTTTACTGGCCGGGGGGTCTGTTTTGCAGCAGCAAGTCGAGGTTAGTACTAGCCGCGGGCATGTGGTGGCTGATGATGATTCTGAAGTACAAGTGGTGGAACCACCTATGGTCAACGAGGTGGAGAAGCTTTCAAATGAGGCCTTCTTCGGGTATTTCGGTCTCACTCGCGAGGTGACCTCTTTCCTCTCCTTTGTTCGGGACCGCTTCTCTTATACATTTCTTAAGGTTCGCGACCTCTACAATCTGACCATGGGCCGGCTGCAGCTTGAGTGCCTTTACAATTTCCTTCAGAGTATCAAGGACACAAGGGTGTGTAATTTGGGCCTCAGCTAGATTGAGGAGATCGGACACACCGTCCAAAACTTTGACAAGTTGGGGTTTGATATCTGGTGGCTATACAAAGAGCTTGATGCTGCAAGGATCATGCATGAGAACGAGAAACTGTGGAGGCACTGTGAGGGGGCAAAGATAGCTCTGGAAGAGGCTCGCGTGGCTCTTATTAAAGCGCAGAGCTCGATGGTCGCGGCTGAGGAGGTGGTGGAAGAACGAAGGAGAGCTTACGAGCACATGGCCGAGGAAGCTCGTCTTGGAGAGAGGCTCGTTAACGTGCCCCTTTGCAACATTAATCCCTTTCTGAAGAAAATCTTTGGTTGATAACTTTGTTTATTTTGGGTATTGTAATGTGATGACTTTAGAGAATATTTGTAGTAACTTTTGTGGTAACTTTTGGTGATGTAATGACAATATCGGATATTCGCAGTAGTTTTTTCGCGTAATATGCCTATGTTTTAGGAACATAGTTAGGTGATATTTACAACTGCGGCTTTTACTTTTCGTTAGTTGCCCATTACATAATTCGTCCGCCATCCTTTACAGGAAAACTGTTCATAAATGAACTAAGGATTGGACAAACGAAACCAAACTGAAAACGTGAGAAATACCCTTACATCATGGGTAGTACATCTTAATGAACTTAGCATTGATGGGACCAGTTTTAAAACCATCACTAACCCTTGCTAACTCATAGTGACCACTGCTACTGGCCTTAATTACTTCATATGGACCTTCCCACCTCGGAGTGAATTTTGGTTGCTCTAGGTCCCTCATGACCGCGGTCGTAGACTTCCACGCTAAGTCTTCAACTTGAAATACTCGCGGCACCACCCTTTTGTTGTAATACTTGGCTACCGATTCCCAGTACTTTTCCTGATTCCTTGCAGCAGCATTCCTTCTTTCTTCCATGGCCTCCAGATCTGCCCTCCTTTCTTCTTATGTCAACTCTGCCGCGAGGCAAGCCTCGCGGATGGCACGCTTAGCTTCGCGGGGAGAACGATCTCTGCCCCGTAGACTAAACTGAAAGGACTAGCCCGCGTGGCTTTACGATGAGAGGTCTTGTATGCCCACAGTGCCACCGCGAGATGATCAGCCCATGTCCCTCTTTTTTCGTCCAGTAGCTTGCTGATGATACAGATGAGGGTTTTGTTGGTTGCCTCGACTTGACCGTTGCCCTGGAGATAGTATTGAGTCAACGTGAGGTGACTCACTGAGTAGGATTTTAGAAGCTTCATGTTCTTATTGATGAAGGAAGTGCCATTATCTGAAAGGATGACTTTGGGTATACCGAAACGGCAAATGATGTTTTCTTTAATGAAGTTCGCGACTGCCACGCTCTTTCCAAGCTCACCGCTTCTACCTTTTCTTTAATGAAGTTCGCGACTGCCACGCTCTTTCCAAGCTCACCGTTTCTACCCCCTTCATGCTTATCTCAGTAGCGACTAAGATCCACTGGTTTCCTCTAGATGACGGGTTTATGGGCCCAATTACATCCATTGCCCAAGTATGAAATGGATAAGGGGCGTGAATGGAGTGTAGTTCCATGGATGGCGCATGGACTAGGTTCCCAAATTTCTAACAAGTCGCACACCTGCACACGTGTCACTTCGAGTCTGCTTCCATCGTGGGCTAGAAATACCCGAGGTGGATTAAGTGCTCATATAATTTCCTCCAACCCTGGTGTTCCACCTCGTGGACCTTCTGCAAAACTTCTTCAGCTTTTTTGTGAGACAGACAGCGCAGGGGAATCCCGTCTAAAGAGCGTCGGTAGAGTTGGCCCCCTTCCAAGAAGTAGCGCTAAGAGCAGCGTTGAACCCTCCGGGCTTCTTTTGGATCCAAGGGCAGCGCTCCTTCACGAAGGAAATCGATGTACTCCTCTCTCTAGTCTAGCTCTTCCATGAGGCAACACCCTGCCTCCACCGCGTACAGCATTCACTTTTGGCAAGTGCGGAGAACCTTCGCGGCATCTTCTTTCATGTCGGGCCAGTAATAACCCTGCCTTTGAACTCTGCGGTATAGGGAGATCTCGTTCTCACCACAAGTTTTGTCATGAATCTGACGCAACTTGGGCTTTGCTCAACCGAGGCCTACGCATCTTGCTAGCCACCCTTGAGGTCTGCGGTAGTACAACTCACCGCAAAGGACAGTAAACTGGGCCACCTCCGCGATGGGCAAGTTCCCTTTTCCGGAAACCAACTGCTTCAAGATGGGGTCGCGCCAGTCTTCCTCACGGCGTGCCCCGAGCTCATCTATGATTGATGGCTCTGTCCTTCTAATGATCTCAATCATCACTTTTTCTTCGTCGAATTATGTCTTTGCCCCTAACGTCGCGAGGGCATCTGGGAATCTATTGTCTGATCTTGGCCTGTGAATTATGTCCACTACCTCGAATCTTCCCATTAATTTTTTGTACTATCGCCCTGTAGGGCGCGAGGGTGGGCTCCTTCAGTGCATATCCCCAGATATTTGGAGAATAATAAGTTTTGAATCCTCCACAATTTTCAACTGTGAAATTCCTCTAAAACTTGCTGCTAAGAGCCCCAGGATTATAGCCTCATATTCTCCTTCATTGTTGGAGCATGCGAAGCCTAGCTTGTAGGACAAGTATTCCCTCTCTCCTTCCTCGCTTTGAAGGACAATTCCTGTGCCACCATGTGCTCCTCCTGCTGCCCTGTCGAAGCTCAGCGTCCAGGACGCTTCACTTGGACTGGCCGCAGGAGCTTCAAAACCATCTCTCGGCAACGCCTCTTCTAATGGTTCGCACTGTCCGCTTGGAAATTGTGCAAAGAGATCTACTAGGGCTTGACACTTGATAGCCCGTGGGGTGACACATGTGATCTCAAATTCTGCCAAGGCCAAGAGCCATCTCGCGATCCTTTGGACAGAGCTGGTCGCGACAGTAAGTATCTCACAAGGTTCGCTCCCGGTAACAAGCTGTATGGGGAATGACAGGAAATAATGCCTCAACTTCTGTGTTGTGAATACAAGGGCCAATTAATGTCGTTCCACTGGGGTGTATCTCTCCTCCGCTCCTTGAATCTTTCGGCTAATGTAGTACACAGGTCGCTCCACCCCCTATATCTCTTGAGCAAGGAGTGCCCCGATGGATTTTGGCATCAATGTCAGGTACAGGATGAGAGGCTTCCCTGGTTGTGGTGCAATCATGGTTGGAGGCGAGGCTAAAGCAGCCTTGACATTGTTGAAGGCTTTCTGATGCTCATCATTCCACTTAAATATCGTCTTTCCTTTTAGCAGATCGCTAAATGGCGCAGTTATCTCCGCTAATGCTGGTATGAACCTCCGCAAGTAAGAGACCTTTCCGAGAAAGCGTTTGAGGGACCGTTGCGAATGCAGCGCGGGCATCTCCGTGATGGACCTTACCTGTCTCATCCGCGTCGATCCCGTGCCTGTGCACCAAGAACCCTAAAAACTTCCCTGTTGTCACACCAAAGGCACATTTCAACAGGTCCATCTTCATGTTAAACTTTATGTATCTCTCGAACACTTCTTCTAGGTGTTTCAAATGGTCAACGCTCTCCTTTGACTTTACCACCAAATCATCCACATAGTCTTCTACTATGTGGTGCATTAAGTCGTGAAAAATTGCAGTCATGATGCGCTAGTAAGTGGCGTCTGCATTTTTCAGACCGAAAGGCATCACCACATAGTAGAAATTTCCAAGAGGGGTGCGAAAGGTTGTCTTCTCTGCATCTTTGGGGACCATTTTTATCTTATTGTACCTACTGAAGCCATCCATAAACAAGAACATTCGGTGACCCGAATCAGCGTCGACCAATGTGTCTACATGCAGTAGTGGGAACTCATCTTTAGGGCATGCCTTGTTAAGGTCACGAAAGTCCACACAGACCCTAATCTGCCCGTTCTTCTTTTTTACTGGTACAATGTTGGCCAGCCATGAGGGATATTGAATCGGTCGTATGAAACCAGCCTTCCTCAGTTTCTCGACTTCTTCCTTTATCTTCTCCTCTAACTCAGGATTGTACTTCCGTTGCCCTTGCTTCACAACCTTGGAGTTGGGGAACGCGTCCAAGTGGTGCGAAACTAGGCCTTCGTCCAGTCCAGGCATCTCTTCATAGTGCCACGCGAAGACATCTGCTTACTTTCTCAATAACTCGATCAGCTTCTCTCGAGTTTCACCTCCCAGTGGCTTGCTTATGAACACAGGCCGCGAGGATCCTTCGCCTTCTTTCAGGTTTATCTCCTCCAAGGCTTATTGTTGTGGCCTAGGACCATCTTGCATGCATTTCGGTGCTGGTTTCGACTTGTCCACCAAGTCTGGCTCGACTTCTGCTGCTATCACAGTGTGGGCTGGCGACCCCGTGAGGGACAATTAGCCCCACGCACCATCATAAGACCTTAGTAACTTTCCTTGAGACTGCTGACGCCACCTTCGCGGCGGGTCGCTTGCTCGCGACCCCCGCTTCCTTGTTCATTATGTTCTCCCACCTTGGGACCTTGATGCCTATGGGCTTAGCTGACACCACCTCCACTTCTTCCTCCATCTCGGAGAAGTAGACTGCATCGGGCAAGTGCGCCTCATCCGTGTCAAATGGCTTTTCTAACGCGGCTATCGTGACCTTCTTTCCTGCCCAGATTCCTTTCATGCATTATTGATAGCTTGATGGGACAACAGCATATTTGTGCATCCAGCTCTTCCCAAGGATGATATGGTAGTTCATCTGTGCATCGATGATGTGGAACTTCTTTGCAGCATGGATGGCGCCTACCACGAGGTCTACCACCACATAGCCCAGAGACCCTTTCTTATCTCCTTCGAATCCCGTGATCGCGACAGAGAATTTCACGATTCGATTCTCTTGTATTCTGAGCTTCTTGAAGGTAGCGAGTGGCATGCTGTTTATGGACGCCCCTCCGTCTAGGAAGGCCTGCTTCAACTCGACCCCCCAAACGTGGGCTGTCACGTAGAGTGGCCTGTTATGGAAAAATGTGACGCGACGGTCCGCATCGGAGAAGGTGATGGAGTTAGCTCCTTCTCGGATGGTTCGCAGCTTTACAATGGACTTGATGATTTCTGTTCTAGCCGCAGCTGTGAAGCCCAGCGCATCATAGAACGCCTTGAACTTAGTGCTTCTTTGCAACACCTTAACTGCAGCGTCAGGGTTAGAGATGACCCTTGGCTGCTCGTGAGAGGCAATTTCATCTAAGTGATCATAATAGGAAGTCATACAGATCTCCTCATCCGTGTACTCATCCTCTTCAGCAAAGAAGTTGTAATAGGCGGCCATATGGACGGCGCGATCATGCTCGGGATAAGGATGTTCACGCACGTCGTTAGGGCGGCCAGTCCCAACTCTCAGCTGATTGGCTTCCAGCTTTCTCTTGAAGATTCTCCTTAGAGTCCAACAATCGCTTGTTGGGTGCTTCATGTGCCTGTGGTAAACACAGTACCTAGGACTCTCGCGATCCTGCCGCGATGGCTCGTGCTCCACCTCAGGCAATTTGAGTACACCGTCGGTGACCCATTGTTCCTCCAACGCCTTCACTTCTTCCACACTGTAAGGATGTTCTGGGACTTCAGCGGGTTATTTATCCCTTCGTTTCTTATGACCGCCGCCGTCGCTACCACCCCCTTGCCTCTTGTGCGACTGTGGGGCAGAAGAGGTAGTAGCGACTGTAAGAGAGCAGTTGAACTTCCAGTTGTCCATAGGAGGGGGTTTCACAGTATGGCGCAGGTTGTAAGCTGCTTCAAAGAGAGCTGAGAAGGTTGGGATCTTAATGTTCACTAGGAATACACGATAGTTGCGCAGGATTCCGTCAATGCATATTTCGACTAGGTGTGACTTGCCCACTGGCTCGTGGCAGTCCACAGCTTTGTCTTGAAATCGCTTGATGTAGTCAATGATATCCTCACCATTATGCTAGGTTTCCTTCACGAGGGCCATGGTAGTGACCTTCTCGCGGACTTGGAAGAACTTAGTGTAAAACTTGTTTACCATTTCTTCCCAAGTTTCGAGCGAATAAGGTTTAAGATTCATATACCAGGTGTATGCTCATGAGGTAAGGGATTTTGAGAACTCGCGGAGGCGAAGGTTATGGTCACCGAAATTGGCCCCAAGTGTTTCGATGAAGCGAACCATATGCTCTTGGGCGCAGCCCTCTTTTCCGTCAAATTTATTGAACTTAGGTGGGGTATATCCTTCTGGATAAGGTAGAGAGAGGATGGTTATGGGATATAGGGGCTGTATATCGGGGTTGGGTAGGGAGCGAAGAGTGGCTTTGGTCTTTTCTTTGAGTAGAAGGGCTTGCACATCAGCTGCAGTGAGAAATTGATTATGAGATTAGCCGTTGTTCTCAGCCTGGAGAGGCTGTTGGTGGACTAAACCAGTACCCGTAACAGGGGCTAGTCCATCGGTTTGGGGGTTTGGAGGATTTTGGATAGGGTTTTGAACAGGGTTTGCTGGATTTATTGTTGCTGCTGCTGCAGCGGGAGGTGGCTGGGCTATGACTGGCGGTGCTGCTGGTGGTAGCACCGGCGCCGCTGGTAGATTTGCAGTAATAGCCTCTGTGAGAGCAGTCATGGCAGCAATCATCTGATTTTAACCATCTCAAATGGCCCGAAGGACCTCCATGGTTGGGTCTCCTCCCTGAATGGAGGACCCGTCGCCCTCTCCCAAGATTGGCCCAATATTGAGCAGATTTTCTGCCGTGGCCGGAGTATGAGTTGGAGGAAGAACAACTGGTGTTTCTAGACCACTTCTTATGCTAACCATAAACTAAGCAACCTCCCCAGCAGAGTCGCCAATGTAGGATAGGTCCGATTCTGAGTGGACAAATACCCCTTGGGAATAAATGCGCCAGAGAGGTTAGAATAACCTATGGAAATGAATGAGAGGAGTGATCTAGAAAAGTGAAGAAGAGAGCAGGGGTGAACAGAGAGGGTAGGCAATGGAGACCCAAACCCAGAGATCCCTAAGAGGAAAGACAATAGAGCCCATGAAAGAGGATAAGACCTCCTTTAAAATCAGTGCTCACCAACCTTCTCTCTCTAGGGAATGTTCACAATGTGCTCCATCTCTCTCTGGGATTCAATGAAGAGACGTTCATATTTATAGACAACACGAGCTAATGCTCGGGCACCAAGTGGCACGCTGATAAAATGACACGTGTCCCTTCTGTACCCCCTGACTGCCGAGGTATCACTACCCTCGCGATGATCGCAAGTATGACGGTAAGCGTATCCTCTTTTTTTTGGAGAACCTCTTCTTCTTTTACAGCCACCAAGCCACTAGATCCCCTTCATTCCCGTAAGGCTAGGTCGTGACCTACTCGGTTGCGCCAATACCGCTGCTAAGCCTCAAGGGGCCCCTCAGGTCCTGCCAAAAGGCCTGAGCAGACAAAAGGTCTGGGCAAGTTCTTTGTACATCTTAGTTAGACCGCGTTATCGTCTCTATTAGATTGGGACCGTGCCAAGCATCCACCTAAATAAATGTACTTCTCTCCTTAAAGAAGGAATCTGGGTTCGCGACCTTCACATGGGTGCAACATAGCTATGGGCAGTGCGTGGCTCCCACGCGCGAGGCCACGTGTCGCGCGACTGAGGCGCCATGTGGCAAGCTAAGGTTCGTTGGTCAAATCGTCAACCCCACGAGGACGAGTACAGGTGTCGCATGCCCATTGGCTAGTCAAACGGTCAACGGTCGCGCCTATTAACTAGCGGAACGGGGCCTAAGAGCAGTGTGCAGTCTGTCTCCAACAATATGTTGGAGGTGAACCAACAGCTCACTCACTTCTTCCGGTGATGGTTTCCCTGGCGAAAACGGGTATCCCTCGTATCATCCCAGTGCATCATAGAAGGATAATACGCATTAAAGATGATAAGGTGGACAACTCTTTTAAAGCCACAAACAAAGAACCACTCGCTGGATATAGGCAGATCGAAAAGCTTCTTTGGTTGGAACTCCCGTACTAAGTCAAATGAATATGCACAGAACTATAAGCTCCAGTACGGGTAATTCCGAGTGGAATGATACTAGCCTTGTTGCAAACCGTGCCCTTGTTTTTGTGGTTGATTTGATAAATTCATAACCATTTTTTTTTCAAGTGATTGCAATTCATTCAAGTTTGGCTACATACGATTTAATTGAGGTGGTAGCAAACTAACAGACTATCTCTTTTGCTGAAGTTTTAACTCATGAGCTTAGTCAGCTATGTATCATCAGTGCTGAAGTGTTCCAAGTTTTATTCTGAAAGTCATATATCAGTTCATCCACGTTCCTCATCTCCGATCGCTCGCGGAGTTTTGTGTGGCGTTGTTCCTATCAACCTCTCAGTTTGAGGCAGAGCTTTATTATCTATGTTTTGTTTTCCTTGATTGGTTCGGGATTTCCTTTGTTTGTTCTGGTTTTGGTTGGCTCCTGGCCATCCGCATTTCTTTTTGGTGGCGAATGGCATATGATTGCCTCCGACCTAATGCCAACATAATTGGGATGTACGTTGTAAGTTGTGATGCCGTTTTCCCGTTTCCTTTTAATCCTTGTAACCTTGATTCTTTGATTAATAAAATTTTCTCTACAAAAAAAAATAAAAATAAAAAAAATCTAGCAGGCTATCTATTCACTTACAGAAAACCTATCAGTACCGACGAGAAACGTAGGGAAATCGTACCAACGGCTGCGCCGGGCGGTCTCCGGCCACCGAATAGCCGATCTGAGCTGTCCAAAAATTCTATAAAAAAAAAACGAGGTGGTCCGTGAGGGAATCAACGACATCCGATGTGTGTAGAATGCTTGATTTAAACACCCTTTTTCGTGTATGTATACCTTTTTTTCATGTATGTATACATATACAAAAAAATGGTGTTTAGATCAAGCACCTTACACACATCGGATGCCATTGATTTTCGCGTAAACCCCCTCGTTTTTTTTTATAGAATTTTTGGACAGCTTGGATCGGCCGTCCAGTGGCCGGAGATGGCCCGACGCAGCCGTCGGTACAATTTTCCTACGTTTCTCGTTTGTACTTATAGCAGCTCTCATTCACTTATTGTTAGAAACGGATGAGGAAACCTTGTACCCATCCATGCACAGAAAATGCTATCATTGCACAAAAATTTCTAAGTCAAGTGGGGTCCACAAGAGGCCTTGGCCCTTCATGCCGACAATAAATTGTGGACAAATAACTTTTTTGTTTGGTCTTTATTTAAAAGGATTTTGTGTTTGTTAGTTTTGTGTCAAAATTTTGTGTATTATAGGTTCGTCTCGACAAGAGAAATCAAAAAAATAAAAAAAATTGATTTCTACCCAAATTTTTTGGAAAGCAAAAATTTCAAAATGACACCTGAACTTTGACTCAAGTGTCTCATAAACACCTAAACTTCATTTTATTTCAATTAAACAATTGTACTATAAAAATCCCCAAATTTAAACACATGTCGTCATATTCCGTCCAATTTGTGGTTAAATGTGGTGATGTGGCCATATTTTGCCGTTAAGTGCCTATTGGAATGTAAGAGTGAGCCCAAACAGTTGTAGCAAATCAAAAGCCCTCGCAATCTCTCTCATATACGTATACTAGTGCTTACCCGTACCTACTGCACTACGCACCCCGGTTGGAATTGTCCGTGCCTACGGCACTTGCTAGTTAGTGGCTCAAATACTAAATCGATTCATTAGTGTATAATATGTGATCCTCTTTTTAATGGCATGAAAGAAAATTATCCATGCTTACGGTACTCCCCAAACTAAAATTTTAAGCTAGCTACAAAGAACATTTCTAACACCAAAAACAGCCAAAGATAATCCCAATAGAGCATTGCCTTTGCTTTTAGACACCAAAACTCCCAAAAACAAAAAAGCAGAGACAAAAAATCCAAAAAAATCCCAATCCCAATCCCAGTAAACTCCAAAAATTTTCAAATACCTTTGCTTTTAGGGAGCTTTCTTTACCCACCGTCCACGCAGCTCGTAGGCTTTCTTCCAAATGGATATGGTTTCTTTGTTAGACCCCCTTTGCTGACACCAAAACTTCAGAAAAACAGAGACCAATCCAAAAAAAATCCCAATAAACTCCAAAAAAATTCCAAATATATTTGCTTTCACGAAGCTTTCTTTGCCCAACTCCCACCGTCCATGATACTCGACAGATTTGAAAGATTTCGCCGGGTAAGGAACATTCCACGCAGCTTTGTTGGCCCAGATTTGAAATATTTCACCGGAGATTCAAAATAGCGATGTCGATCAAGAGATAGAGTGTTGGCCCAGATTTGAAAGATTTCGCCGGAGATTCGAAAGAGCGGTGTCGATCGAGAGAGAGAGAGAGAGAGAGAGAGAGAGAGAGAGAGAGACCCAAACGCCAATAGAAGGAGGGTTTTTTTTTTTTTATATATGCTTCTGACAAAATCTGATTTGGGTAAAAAGAACCGATGGCATTTTTGTAATATATTTGTAAGAGTGTGGGTGTTTTCTTAAGAGAGTTAGAAAGCACACATCAGCCCTTAGATCAAATATAGCCTTCCTTTTAACTTGTGTTTGTGTAATCCCCACACCTTTGTGTTTTATTAGGTAGATATTTTGTGCGTGTTTGTGGTGGTGATTTGTTGAAGTAGATCAATCTTCTTCTTGTTCTTTCATTGTATACGTTTATAATTTTATGGGAAATTGCATTTCGCCCTCATCACTCCACAAATCCAGACTAGCAGAAATCAAACCCTAAACTATGTTCCATGAATGTACGTAGAGGATCATATACATTCCAAGGAAGAACTAAATGATTTGTCATTTACTATAAGAGGCTGTGATGATATTTACATCTCCTGAGCATTTGTCGGGCTTTGAGAACTTGACCTCTCTCTCTCTCTCTCTCTCTCTCTGTTGCAACCATGGTGGAGTCACTGTTCTTGGCTTGGAGTAATGCAAGACGTAATGGTTTGATTATTACCAGCTGTAGGAAAGATTTGAAGATGTGGGAGAAGAATCCGAGGTTTGCGTGCGAAGAGAAGTGGGCATGGAGTGGGTTCCCGATTAGGGTTTGGCAATTAGGGTTTATGATTGGGATTTGGGGAGAGAGAAGGGGTCGGTGATGGTGGTGGCTGCAGAGAGGTGGAGATATAGTTCTTGTGCTTGAAGGAGAAAAGGGTTTTGATTGTCTTCAATTTTTGGGGCTCTTGCTGTGTGCTAATTGGGCAATTAACGGAGAAAAATGACACGTCACCGCACATTGGATGGAACATGATGGCAGGTATCTAAATAAGGGGATTTTTTTAGTACAGGTGTTTAATTAAAATAAAATGAAGTCTAGGTGTTTATGCGACATTTGGGTTAAAGTTCATGTGCCATTTTGAAATTTTTCCGAAAGGAAAAATATCCACACTAAAAAGAGCCTTGAAGCTGACTTTTTGGACTTGTTCTTGGATATTTTCAAAAAAAAATACTTTTGTAAAAATTCATAATCTTTTACTTTTCCGATTCCTCTCGTCGAGACGAATCAATAATACATAAAATTTTAGCACAAAACTAACAGATGCGGGAAAATTTTGAATAAGAACAAAACAAAAAAAAAGTTACCCACAACTTTTAGGTTGGTGCAAAACAGCCCTAAATAAAACTTCCAGAATTGCATCCTGTATACCCACAGTATGCATGTTTGGAGGTACTATTTCAATAGCTCTGTGGTATATCATTTTGTTTGACAATTTAGCAAAAAATTACTAATAATCACCGATTCTAGAATATCCTAGTATTCCTGAATCTTCCACATTTCGTCATCAATGACTTCGCCGAACCAAAATTTCCGTCACCGTGACATCTCTGATTTAGTATACATTTTATGAGCTTTTTGGAAGGGTTTTTTTGGTTTTTTTTCCTTGACTTTTATAAAATTCGGATAAACTTTTTACATCATATTTTTCGTCTTGATAAGAGGAATCGAAAAGATCTAAAAATATAAACCAGAGTGGAAAAAAAATTCATAGAAGACGATGAAAAAGACCGACTTGTAAAAAATTGACTGAATCTCTTGTAAAATTAAGAAAAAGTAAAAAAAATAAATGATGTCAAAAAGCCTCTAAAAATTTCGGCCAAAGAAGCCATAAATAAACAATCCAGAATAATGTCAGGTAAGTATTTTGATCAGGAATTTGTGCAAGTACTGATGCGACGGTCGCAAAGTATTTACAACGGCAAGTATTTACGTCAACTATGATCCCAACTCAAAAAGACAGGAAACCATAGTAGTATTAGTTTCGGGTGGCTTTGTTGTCACAGATAATCAATGTAGTGCATGTACCCTTTTATTTAATTTCCTACTCTGGAATGGTTATAATTTTGGTAATTTTTTTGGATTTCCATTATTTATTGTCACTGTTTTTCACGAATGGCAAGTTTCATTCAACAAAAGGTTTGGAAGATTGAGTTTTTATACAGGATGTTCACTCTTTTCTGGTGGATGTCAAGGTCGGTCGTGAATTAACAAGCTCGGCTCGTTCATCAGAACGCTATCTAGTCAATGTAAATTCCGCTACGTGCGGCAACTGATAAGGAGATTGTTAATCATGAAGTGAAGTAAATGAATTTCTTTGCTTGCTTTATATCAAATTTTATTTCTAGATAAAGTTATGCGCAAGATCGTAATCCAAACACAACTTTAAAAAGTCACAATTATGGGGATAAAAAGACTTTTCAGCCTATTATTGAACAGCAAAAGAACCGTTCAATACAAGGACTTTCTACGTATCATTTGGGAAAAAAGAACAACTAGGGCTAACACCATTCAGTGTACACCTCCACTAGAGATCTCACACAAATGATTAGAGCCGTTTAATTTTTTTAATATATTTTTTTTACGGGTTCTTTTAAAAAATCAGCTCAATTAAATGGTGGTGAGAGCCTAATAAATTCGTTTAATTTTCGGTCCCTGATTGTAAGGACCAAAAAGGGAACGAATTTATTAAACTCTTACCAATATCAGACTGAGCAAATTTTTAGCAAGGGCCTGTAAAACAATATTTTAAACAGATTGATCGGCTCCAATCATTTGTGTGGACCTCGAGACTCACAAAAGTTGCACGTACATTTGGTGACACCAAATGGTGTACCCATAGCAAGGCTATAGCCTTTTGATGTGTTGACTTCTTACTTTCTTAAGTTTCTTCTCGATCTTCAAAATCGAAGTGCATATATATGGAAGGTTCTTATAGTTTTACTTTTGGCCATATAGCTTTACAATTATTTCTCTCCGTAATTGATGTGATCAAGTGGACCACTAAATTAACCATGGAAGGTTCTTGATTTTCAGGGCAATTAATTAATTACCCTTCCCAAATTAATCAAACTTCACGATCAATTATTCAATTTGTGTCCAAGTGATTGGCAATCATCCTTAATGCATGGTAGTAGTAACCAAAACCATGTTCGTTATAAACTGTATATATGGCTCCATAATTAGGGGATCATATGTCCTCAAAATTCCTATCGTGTATGTTAGCATGTCTTCCTTTTCTTTTCTTTTCTTTTCGTTTCTTTTTTTGCGTACAAAAATAGAAATGCAAACATGGTAAAATTGGTAATCATCACCCAGCCGGCCAGAGCAGTGGCGGAGGTAGTTTGAGACCAGTGGAGGCACGGGACCCCACTGGATTTTGTTTACTTCTTTTAGTTTTTGCTCTTTACACTTGTAAATTAAGTTTAATTTTAGGTAGAAAAATATAAACTGATATGTTAGGTAGAAAACTCATACCTCAAAACAAAGAAACCCCAAAACACAGAAAAATTGGTGAGTGCTTCAAATTAAGGCTGTTGTCCCAACATCAAGAGTTAATGAATTAATCACACCTAATTATGTAATGGAAAAGGGTGTCAGGACAGTACCTTACGGGTAGAAAAATTGGGCCTAACTAGCTCTAGTATTCTGTGTACTGATTGTCCACGAGTTCTATTAGTTCTAATGACAGTGTCAGGGAGAGAGACCAAATTGAGATGAAATATAAATTATAGGGTTAAAAAAAGACACAATTAAAATTAAAGGGACGAAATTGAGATTCCACGCAAACTAAAGTGACACTAATTCTAAAATTAACCCTTACAATTAACATCACACTAAAGTTTAATTTCCTCCAAGAAGAACAATAACAACAAACAAGGAAATTAGCTAGGAAGCTTAGTTGACATGCAACAAACTTATTGAAAATGGATTGGTTTAGTTTAATTGTAATTCAATCACAAGCAAGAAGAAGAAGAAGATGAATATGAGTTGAGTTCAAATTGTTGGATGAAGACATTAATCGGCAATGGAAATTAAATGGGTATCTTTGACGTGGATAAAAAGTTCAAAAAATAAAATAAAAATCAGCTATGAGACTTGTCAATGATGGCCGGATCACGAAAATGTAAGAAACCCTCATGTTTTACTAGTAATTTTCCAGATAATCTACATATCTCTCTTTATTAGTAGTTTGAAGACTACGCGTCTATAATCCATCAACATTTGACCGTAGATCGATTTTCCATTACTGGCACATTCATCGGTGCTCGGAACGCGTAAATTAAAAAAGTGACCATCTTCGTATCGTTGTACTAGAGCTCGCTAATGAGAATCCATTATGAATTCTTCAACAAAATTGGACTGCTGTTTTGTATGGTTTCTCAAATTACCTTTCCCTTGTAGGGTCACCTGTTGAATTTGGTATCCATCCCTCCTATAATGTTCATCCATGTGACATTCCGACCTCAAGTACTTGACCTCAAAGGCGACAACCTAAAAGCCATCTCGATCATTTGACTGGGCTGGGCCTACTGCTAGTTTGTTGCCTGATGCCATGGGGCATTTCACTCTCATTCACTTACATAACCGAATGACAGATGTTTTGGGTCATTTCACTTTCATTCAGTTACGTAACGGAATGAGATTATGCAGACTAGGTGTTTACATCCGTTTTTGGCACCCAGTCCTGGGAAAGCGTTGGAAGGCCATTTAATTATCTTTTAATTAAATTGGGCCAAAAATAAAGATGTATTGGGTTAAAATTAATGGGCCAAGACAATATTTATTAGACCCGGTTAATTTTAATTTAATTCGGCCATGGGCTTAGTGTTTCTGGGCCTATTTGCAAAAAGGAATTAGTTGGCCCATGACCCATGAAAGTTAATTAGGTGTTTTTGTGGGATAAACATATAAATAGGCCATTTATTTTAATTAAATGGGCCATTACCCAAGAGTCCCATAAAAAGTGAAAGGTGGGTAAATGCTTAGTATTTTGCAATAGTTGCTCGTGTTGATCCACGGAAGAAAAGGAAATAAGTTGGTGGGAATACTTGCCACATGGCCATTTGACTTGGTCAAATGGCCCACTACTCTTTGATACCCACGAAAAGAGGAAAGAGGGTGGCCCATTACTCTTGTTTAACTTCCAGTAACTTCTCATGGTAAAAAGAAACATGTGGGTTTTTCTTTTAAGCCTCCAATAACCACGCATGATCCCACTAAATATTTTAATGGGTAGTTATTTTGGACACTTGGCAATATCTAGAGCCAACTCGGGACACATGTCAGCTCGTGGCGAAGGCGGGAAACTCGGCCCAGATCTGGACCAGTGCACTATTTGCCCATGATCTTTTGTAACTTCTAATAACTACCCATTACCTCATGATCTCATGAAGGGGAAGTTACAAAAAACACATGGCGCCATGAGAAGAGGACAACAAACCCTTTACATGCAGAAAATCGAAGACCCTTGGCCTATAAATACTAGAAGACAAGAAGAAAAAAAGGTCCCCACACCAATCAAGCTCAACGCTTAAAACCAAAGCCTTCCCAGCGAAGCAACTATCTCTATTTTCTCACCCTCACTCAATTACTTCACCAAGTAATTCGGGTTTCTATCTCTCTTGTACCCCAACTTTATTATTACGAAACATAATAAAGTTATTCATATCTCTCTTCATCCCCTACTTTATTATTACGATATAGTAAAGTAATTCTACGCTGTTACTTTCTTTCCTACACGGTTAGGAAATTATTAAGTCCTCGCATGAAGAGGCAAAACTACGGACCTTCACTGCAATCCAGCCCTTAGGTTGCAGCACTATCGCCCTCTCAGATCTAGAAGTCAGAAAATGGACGCTTAGCCCTTTACGTTAGACGCGACAAGTCTTGGCACGCCCGCTCAGTCCTTGAACCACCTCGCGCGCGAACAGTAGGTTACATAATGTTTCGGTGAGATCGATGCTCCTTGTTTTTGCGGAGGCATGTTGACACAACTAACCCCAGTGGCTTTCAAATTGCACCAGGGATTTTGCCTTTTGTAGAGCAGTTCTCCTATACTGCCCCATGGTTCGAGCCCCAAACCAAAGGGGAATGTAGAGAATCCCAAGCAAAAACAATATAGAGAGAGTTCACTAGATTACCCGCAATTTCTAGAAGGTAGCGCATTATCTTACAGACAAGTTCAATGGCAGAACTTCAGAGGAGCCCAGGCCCTGTTCGAGTTTAAAATATTCGTTAGCATTATATATTTAGGAGTAAATATTAGGTACTCCGGGAGTATTGTCACGTGATACTTCCTACCATTTTACAATCACACATTTCTATGAGATCCATACACTTAGTGGTAAATCTCACATGAATGTGTGGTTGTAAAGTGGTAAGGAGTATTACGTGGCAGTACTCCCGGAGTACCTAATAATTACACTGTGATTAGATAGTATGATTTTGAAAATAAATAATAAAGTTAGTATATTATTTTGTGATGGTATGGGTCAAATAATTTTAGTTTCATTTAATAAACAAATAAAACAATTGCATTTTGAATTGAAAATATGTCACTTAGGGCTCGTTTGGATGCAGTAAAAGAAGGGGATAAGTAATACCCCTCAATTTGGACCTGGGTCACATCTCTTGCCCTCGTTTGGAGAGGCAACGCGCAAGGGTTTTTGGTTATCCTCCTCCTTCGGTAAGACCGGAGACGAGGGGATTCGGCGGTCTTATTTTTGGGTAGGGTGTTTGAGGTTCCCATAAATTATACCCCCAATCCCCCTTGAAATCTGACGATTCCACCCCTCCTAATCCCCCTTCTCCCAACCACGGCTTCCCATTTCTGCTGCTACCCATTTCTGATTTTGTTCGACCGAGCAAAGAGGGTTTTGTGGCGATTTGGTGAGTGCAACGATTGTTGGACACATTTTCAACTACCAAATAATGTATTTTTTCAAAACAAAAACTGAATTTTTTTATTTTATAATAGTATTAAATTAGTACAATTAAATATTACAGCTTAAAGTGTGAAAAATTAATTATTTTTGTAATTATATATATAACGTAATACATAATTAAGTTTGAGACTACACAATGGCAAAACGGTCATTTGACAACTTTTTACATCATCCACCCTTCCTTATACCCCCTACTAATCTCTTATCCAAATGAAGTACTATTTAATCATCATTCTCTAATACCTCATCCAAACCAATTACTCCGTACTATTTAATCTCACCTCCATAAACATCACATTAATATAGATCATCCTTTATTAACCAATAGCCCCTACTATCTTACCCTTATTAACTAATACCCCCAATTCTTTTCCCGCATTCAAACGGGCCATTAAGGTTGGCCTTCTCCGAGCCAGGATCTTTGGAACTGCCCACGGTCACTTATATTAGATTATGGATAGGATGACATGAAGATTTGGTAAAATTCATAACATCTTACAATATTCGACATGGGTTTCTTTTTTATGACTCAGATGATCAGAACAACTTTCGCGCACATCAACTACTGAAGGCTCAATCTCATCGTCTACTTTCTTTCTTTTTTTAATCCGAATCTCATCGTCTACTTGAGAGGAGACTAATTAAAACTAAAGCAGAAATCTTTTTCATGACCCTTGTGGTTCAACGGTTGGAAGGCTCCCGTGTTGGAAACCTTTGGTTCAACCGTTCAAGTCTGCTCGTGCTTGTTTTTTATCAGAAATGCTACTGGTACTGCTGTACAGACAGCGCGTACAGCTCGTTTTTGGGCCCGTCTCGGGTCCAATAAAGATAATCGGAACCGCTCATTTTGTGCAAAAAAAAAAAATTTGGGGTCGCCGTAAAAAATCAGCTCCATCCGATATCATTAAGGGCGTTTACAAAACGTCCAATTTCACTTCAAAATTTAGGCTAGCAATTTAGCAAATATGGACATTTCATAAACGCCCTTTACGATATCGGATGGAGCTGATTTTTTACAAGGACCATATAAAAAAATATTTTGAACAAAATTAGCGGTTCCGATTATCCTGTTGAACCCGAGATGGGCTCAAAAGCCCACTGTACACGTTGTCCATACAGCCCTTGTACCAGTAGCACAGTTCGTTTTTTATTGCTGTTGATAAGTTTTGCACTCAGAACCAACGGGTTGAGGCGATTTGAGGGTTTTTAACAGCTATCTGGCTGAAACACCCGTCTTGATCTTCTTCTCCCTCGCGATCTCTGAGTTTGGTTACGATTGTTTTTGCCCTTCCTGGCCTCGATCTCTAGTCCTTGAAAAAAAACTGAGATATCCCTTCATGACCATGTATAGACAAGGCCTTGGGCAGAAGGCCCATGGTCTCCCGCATGAGATGATCGGTTCGAAGAAAATGGTGATTGGCGGATCAAAAAAAAAAAAAGAAAATGGTGATTTTTTTGGAGTTGAAACTGAAATTAAAAAAAAAAAAGGGATAAACTGAAAACTAAAACCTATCGTAGGTGACACAGGCCAGCCGCGAGCAAATTTTTGTTCTTAGGAATTAGGGTGGATGACAAGAGACACCATCTTATCCTCTTGTTCAACTCCCATTCTGGCAAAATTTAACGCAACCTTATTGCCTTCTCGAAGAGTGTGGTTCAACATGTTGCTTGTCGCTTTCGTAAGCGCTTTGCATTTGCTAGCAAGTATGTTTGTAAGGATCGTTGATTGGAAAAGTTATTTTGTGCTCCAGGAGCAATGTTTCTCCCTCTCGTAAAAGTGTGTAGGCCCCACTTCCAAGAGTGTGGACTGACCGACATAATTTTTGTGAGAGGAAAGAGCATTGCTCCTAGAGCACAGAATGATGCCTCTGTTAGGAGATGTTCCATCTTTAATCATTTGCTCAGCTGTTTTTGATGAAAATGGTGATGATTATTAGTACTATGTAGTTTTTGCCTTGTAAATAATGTGATTTTACAAAGAGGAAAATCAACATTCGGGCCTCAATTGCCACTATTGGACTAGAGGGAAGTCTAGAAGTACTTTGACACTTGGACCTTGAGGCCCTAACACACCACACACAAACCCAGTAGACCGGAAAAGTTTGACATCCTGTTGGGCCAGACTGCTATCAATCCTGCACTACATTTGAAGCCCTAAGCCCAATTGTCATTAACAATTTTGAAGCAATAGTTTCCAAAACAATATATGATATGAATACTTTCTTTTTTTTCCTCTGAACATTGCATATGGAAAAACCATACTTGGTGAGATGGTTTGCTCATGTCCCCCCTCCGTAGAGATCAAGGTTCGAGTCCAATGAGGGGTGGGGTTTGGAGTTTTAGGACTATGAATAGCCTCTAAGCTCCCTTGTTGACTAACTTCCTACTAACCCCGCTAACTATAAAATATAGCCAAAAATAAAAACAAAAATAAAAAAAAACCATTGCATATGAATACTTGGCTTCTCGATACATTCATAACAATGACTAAAATGCATTTATTTTCAAATAATTGTGTCAAATGGGTTGCAATCCAATGTTACACAATTTTTGGAAATCATATCAAAACGCTATCCGATCAACGTGATTTTTGGCGTGGTCAATGTTCTCAACGAGTTCTAAAAAGTGAACAGTTTTGTTCATTCCCGGGCCCACAAATGGTCCAAAACTAGACCGGACTGGTTGGGAAAAAATTCTAGACGGGACCCTTGCCCGGGCGATTTTTGCAGGGAAATATCGTGGCAATTTTTTCTGCTCATCTCAATCTTCGATCGTTCCAAACTTCTTGCGAGCTGTGTGGGATGAAACAGAAGGCAACTACGAGGTTGATTCCCCAGTACTGGATACTAGTAATACCATTCGAGTTGGGTCGTCAAAGAGTAGAGGAAATGGCTTTTGGGCAGGCGCAACGAGGGGAAGAAAAGCCTCCCTGAAATGATACAGAAATGGAGTAGCCACGAAAATGCATAATGCGGAATGCAAACACCCCGGTATGTACGTACAGAGATAGTACGTGCATACCAATCGAGAGAGAGAGAGACAGAAGAGAGATGCTGACTGAACAGGGATAGGAAGAGGAGCAAGCTTAGACAGCCTCCCCAAATTATCATGGCCAATTTCAGAGGAAAATAAATTTCACCACAGCAAACAGACTGCTGATCTCTCAACCGCCAATGAATGCCAGATCATATGCTTGTATTTAATCAAAGCATTTGGTATTGCAATGAAAACAAATGAAATGAAAATTCCAGTATGATATCTGGAACATTAGTCAAGAGAAAAGCCCATTGCTACCAAATTGAATCTCGAATGCAACACTGGAAAAGCCATTTCCAATGTAATTCCTAAGGAAAAGCTTAGTTTCAGCTAAGCATTTTTCTCGTACAGTGTTTCCAAAGTAGAGTCGGATTAAGCATACCAGAGGAAAGTAGAGTCGGATTAAGCATACCAGAGGAAAGAAGCGAAATAATGAATCATAATCCTAATGAACTGTATCGATACTAAAGATAACATATATAGGACACACATAAAAGATAAAATAGCCAATATCAATTCATGAAAATCAGCCAATCCCACCTTGAAAACTTCGGCAGAACATAGCTAAAGGGAAATTGAGAGAGATTTTGAGTTTCATTGAGGTGTTCTAACCCGCACTTGGACTCATTTCACCAACATTGCTGAAAAGTCATCGCGTTTCATCACCCACCATCGTCTTTTTCTCCATCATATCAGTTCATTATACGGATGGAATTGTGAACGGACTTGCAAGAATTGAACCAATCATATGACCACCAAGAACACTAGTTTTATTTGTTTGCATGTTGTCAGCTCTGGGACTGCTCTTCCCTGAACTACTATTTGAAAGCGAAACAAAAGTTGTCTTATGCAATACCCCCGTAGGAGAAGATCCCAGTTGCGGGCTGCCATTCGGTACTCCAGTTTTGAGGTTCAAAACCTCTCCCAATGGTCCCCCCATTGCACTTCCCCAAGATACAGGTATCCAGTTTGTTTGCTTTTCGGTTGATTCATTAAAGTTTTTATTCACCATCAAACCCATTTGCCTTGGGTCAAGCTCATGAGATAGCGGTGAGGGGGAGATTTTCTCTTGAGGGGATGAGGATGAGGTTGATGAGAAATCTGAGGCAGCCATAGGAATAGACATTGAGAGTTGGGTCCAGTCAGATTTAAGTTCTTCGGGCCAGGCGATGGAGCCACGATTGGATTGGTCCTTAGGCCAGTCATCAGTGAAATGACGAAGTGAATGTTGGCCATCAGATTTATGGTCGTTGAAATCAAGGATAGGGTTATAGTGTCTTGAATTCACGTAGGAGGTCTCTCGTGAAGGATTGAGAAGGGAATCAGAAGAGACGAGTCCAAAGCCCGAGGATTCTTCATTTGGGATATGTTGCTTTGGAATGGAGAATGGGTACTCTTTAGACTTCAGGTTGGTCGTAGAAGGCGGCATAGAGAGGCCTTTAGGATCTTGCATTCTGTTGCATACATTATCATCGTCAGTGAAACACTTAAGTAAGAACAGTATGAAGACTAAAGTGGCTGTGTGGTACGGAAAGGGAAAGTAAAAGATTAAAAAGGCACAAGTAGAAAACGAGAGATGTGCAGAAACACTAATAATTTGCTGAGCAAAAAAAATAATACTAATAATTTCTACCTAAAAGACCTTAATCCTTAGAAACAGGACAAGGGATGCACAATGCTTAAAGCCCTCCTCCAAAGGAATTTCAACTCTAAATTGCCAAGGCTACCGAAGTAAAGATGAAACAATTGGGTCTACTCTGAATAGAAGTATGCACATTGATTCAGTTTGAAACAACAATAATAAGTTAATTACCGTCACCAGAACAAGCAAATACTCTAGTAAGTTTTGGAATGCATGTCATGAAAAATGGTAAGACTTTAACTCCGAAATGGTGAATTTAGTGATCCAAAAGACCCCTAAAAAATTTCTACTTATTTTCCTAACGTTTCCTTGAGAGAAACAAATATTTCCAATCAAATGTAACAAGCAAGAAATCTAGAAAAATAGAGCTTTTACGAGAGACGATGAGGAAAAAGTAATTTTTTAAGGTGATTTATTAAAACCTACAAATATCGAACAAAACTTTAGGACGTGTGACATTGGTAACATTGGTTTTGATCCTAAGAAACTCAAAATTAACAATGCAAAGTAAATACTAAAAAGATCTGACCGAAAAACACAAATCCTTTACCTGTTGACAAGAACATCTGCAGAAGGTTTGTTACCACCAGAATGTAATCCCTTGAATTGGTGTTGCGTGATATCGATGCTATTTGATGTTGAAGTGGAACAAGAAATCGGCGCCACCTTTGGAGAGGATCCAGAGACAGCTTGGCCAGTTTGGCCTTCCACAGGCTTTCTTGAACGATGGCGGTTTCTATTTAGGTGCCTTTCACAGTACTTCTGATCGGCAACAGTATCTCTTGAACAGCGCCATTTCTTTCCATCCGTTCGGCGACACCTCCCAGGTTCTGGATCAGTGTTGCCGGAGTAACCTAGATGGAAAGAACCCCATCCCACTGCATCGACCAGAAAGAGAGAGAAAAACAAAAGGCAGAAAAAAAACACAAAACAAAATGAATAACAGAAACTAGCTAAATTGCAGAGGAACGTGAATTTGACATCAAAACAAGTAGATTATATCAGAAGTCCAGAAACACTTTAATTCATGCAATCCCGGACTACGATAAGTTTCTAGTTTCTACCCTGGTAAAACAAAACAAAGACCAAACGCAAACGCAAAGGCTTCCAAAAGGAGATGCAATGGAGGATTTGAAACTTGAGACTTAACAAAACCAAGCCTTGTATTCTGTTCAATTGAAATTGAGACTGTATATGGAAAAATGCACAATTTATTTCTGAAATTGAATAGCAAGCAAGTCATACAAGTAAGAAAAGAATGGTATGTACAATGTAGACATGAGGTTCTTAAAGTTGAACAACAAAAGAGAGGTCAGTAATGATATACAGCCAACCAATTGGGGCTAGCTCAATTGGCCAGAACTCTTGCAACTCCCAAGGAGGTCAGAAGTTCGAGTCTTCCAACCTGCGTGTGGGTGTTCTTCTGTGGGGATTATTTCTCCCCCTAATGGGGACTTGTAATTGGGTTGGGTTTATAGCGGTTGAGTTTTTGGGCTTAATTATCTCATGGACTCTCACACAATCAATGTAGTGTCCTGTGGTTTGTACTTTGTAATTGATACATGATGTAATGATCTCTCCCATCGATTGACCCAAAAAAAGTGATATACAGCCGGATGTACTTAAGGATTTGCGAAATTATGTTACGGATATTGGTCTAATCATGTCATACCCAAAAAAAACCCATGAAGGTGGCAAATCATCTCATTTTTAAAATTCCACCGTGCCACGTCATTCTGATTGAGGGTTCTGTATATGTGCAAGATGAGCATTAAATTCCAGTTAGAAGTTTAGATGTCTGAATGACTACACGTCTACACCAAGTTCGTTTTCATAAAAAAAAACAGCCATGTGAATACAAGCAAGCACAGTCAAGGACTGATTTCAGCATATCAGATCAATTGAAACAATAATCTTCTGGTGTTAGAATTTCACTGAAGGGAAAATGCTTACAGGAGTTGGGGGGATAGGATCCGGATGACAACCCTGATAACCCAAACGGGCTAAGGGAAATCTTGAGGGGTATGAGCAAATTTGATGGAACAGGTACATTTGCCAGCATGTATTTGTAGATCAATGCCTGGTGCTCGAGCTCGACCCATTGGGATGGAGTAAATGGCCCCCTTGCCCCCAGAAGAGGGGCACGCATGCCTCCATTACCAGAACCTGAAACATGAAATGAAAACGAAAATAATAATTTAAATTATTAAGTAGAATAAGTGGTGACAAAGGAAGTAAATAGTGTAAAACCCAGGGTGCCAAATTCTAGAAACTAGGTCTGCCAATAAGTCTAGGTGATGCAAGTAACAGGTTGTGCACAGGGATAGACGCAAGATTTTATTGTTGAGTAGGCTAACAGTATTTTTGTTGTCACATATAAAAGGTAATGTCGATTTCTGCCAATACATATTACAGAAAAGGTAATCAAAAAACCTATTGTAGATATTTGTGACAATCTAAACAATTATAAAGCTACAGTCATAACTCATATAACAATAGATATATAATACAATTTTGTGCATCCATATGCATTCCAAAAGGTAAAATATTGAACCTGGTGTTAATATTTTTTGCAGATGCATGCAATCTTAGGAAGATAAATATAGAATTCCTTAAAAAATTCTTGGATGGGCGGGCATAAGTGTTTTTATAGAAAATGTTAGGCGGGTGAACTGTAATAATTTTGACATTTTTGAGAAAAGACTACCTAACGAAATTTGAAACTTGAGTAGTGTGGTCGTCCGGACTCGTCTGCTTCTTGGTCCGTTCTTGGTTGTTCAAGTTAGGTTTAATAACTCAAACGAGCTTCAAAAATGTTTTGTAACATATGCAGTCCATCAATTGAGCTTTAATCTAGCCAATGACAAGTCAATCAGGTATCATGATTCTATTTAGAGACAGCATAAGCTTATGAAGCCTAACAGTAAGTTATTCATGGATTGGTACAAAAACTTGATGAAGTTTTAAAATTTGTCCTGTGTTAATAATGCATTCACGTAAGACAAATACGAGAAGGTTTCACATAGCCTGGTTGATTCAACAACCTACTAGAAACGGTTTCAACAGATAAGAAAGAAATAACAACTTAGCACCAAAGGAAGCAACAAAATCATTAATTTTTCGACTTTGACAGCAAGAAAAAATAGATGGGACAGGTAAAAGCCACCCAAAAGTCCATTTGATGTCCTCCTTACCCTATTTGTTCATTTCCATCCGGTTCTTCTATGACCCAAATTTCTAAAACATAAAAGAGATTTTATAGAGTTCTTCAAAGACATGCTAATCAACAAGTTGTGGACCAAAACTTTTTAGTTGTCTTTATTAAAAAAAATCGCGTTTGTTAGTTTTGCGCCAAACTTTTATGCAATATCGGTTCGTCTGGTCAGGAGGAATTGAAAAAATAAAAAATTATGACTTTTACAAGTATTTTGAAAAATATCCAAGCAAAATCTCAAAAAGTCAATTTTTTAGACTTTTTCTTGGATATTTTCAAAAATACTTGTGTAAAATCATAATTTTTTACTTTTCCAATTTCCTCTGGACAAACCAATAATAGATAAAAGTTTAAAGCAAAACTAGCAATTGCGAAAAAAAAAAATTGAATTGAGGACAAAATCAAAAAATTGACATCCACAATTTGTTGGTTAGAAACAATCAATAACAAAAAGCATCGACTTTCAAACTTGATTCCATTTTCATTTTACTGGCCCCAAATTGTAATCAAACTGAAACTTTATTAGATGGCCAGGAAAAGACCCTATCCATGCACGACAGAGAATTCAAGCAATAGAACTTGTCAAGAAACTCATCTGCAGCAAATTACACTTACCCAAATCCGATCAGTTACCCAAATCAGATGCAGAAACAAAAAGAATCACTTACTCACACTCTACTAATCAAGATCACCAATCCAAACAAAACCCAAATGCAACTTTGTCCTAATTTGCTAATTTTTAGTATCATTTCGGGGGGGAAAAAAAAAACAAAAAAGAAAAATAACTAACCAAAACCCATATGCTAATTTGGCATAATTAACTTTACCTGCATTTCTAGCCGAAGCATGAGGTGTTTGCTGAAAATATATTGAGTCTGAGTTCTGAGAGCTCTTTTCGGCCAATCCACCATTTTTACCGAGGAAATGAGATTCTGACTTGGGGGAAGAGAAGCTGATCATGTTCTGATGTTCTTGTTGACCGCTGTCAGATCTCATCAGCATAGAAGTTCCAAACAGTGTTTTGGGGGATTCAGAATCAACAGCACGGGCCACTTTGGAGGCCCTCCAGTATTCATCTTGACCCGACCCAGATCTGCCTTGCTTTAGAAACCCAGATCCGTTACTATTTGGCTTGGTGGTATCTGGGTCTAAAACGGGTTGAGGAGTGGATCCGTTGCTTGTGAAACCCTCCAAATCCAGTCCCCTGAGATCCATCATGTGACCCCCCAGAAATCTACAGAACTCACCAACGCATGAGTGTGTGTGTGCGCGCGCGCGCGCGCGTGTGTGTGTGTGAGAGAGAGAGAGAGAGAGAGAGAGAGAGAGGATGGGTTCAGGAGGACAACATAAGACTGGGTGGGGTGGGGTGGGGTGGGGTGGGTGGGGGGAGAGAGAGAGAGAGGGAGAGAGAGAGAGAGAGAGGTGAAACTAGGAGCAATCAGACATAGCAGTACCTAAATCGATTTCCGACAAGGTTGGCCAGATTTATATACGACAGGTATTTCTTTGGTCGAAAGGAAACTGAATTGTTGGTCATGTGCCCTCTCCAAATTGATGGAAACACTTCTTTTGTGTTCATGAATTTATGAAACGGTCCCGTATGTATAATCTATTTCATAAAGAGTGTTGTTATTGTCAAGATTGTTTTTGTTTATGTCCAAATTATAGTACATAAAAGTTTTATACCATGTGCAAGGTACGAATTTTTTATGCACTAAAGTTTTGATATAAATAAAAACAGTTTTAACATTATTATTTTTTTTCGTAAATTTATCAGCTAAACGAATTTAAAATAAATAAATAAATAAAAAAGAATGTGTGCATCAATTAGGCTTTGTTTAAAACTTGGGGGTGGAAAGGGAAAGGAAGAGAAAATTTTAAAAATCTTCCTTCCTTTGTTTGGTTCTTAAAGATAGAGAGGAGAAAATTTCACACTCAAACTCAAATTCTTCTTCAATTTCTCTTTAACTTTCCCCCTTAATTTCGTCTTAATTATTTTCTCTCTTTTTTCCAATTCCATCTCCAAGTTCCAAACAGAGCTTTAGGAAAATGTAGAAGTCAATCTCCTAATTTTAGAGGTGTTTGGTTACTTCATTTTCTACTTCTCATTATTTCATTTTCTCATTTTCAATGTTTCGCACCCTCATTCTAAAATGCATTCTCACAGAATGTGTTTGCTGTTTTTGGGTTTAGGGGCCAAAAGTGAGAAAGAGCTCAAGAGGTCCTTTTTGCATTATATTTGGTTTTCCCATTTTAGGACCAATTACCAAAATACCCTAACTCAAGTTAGGTAATTACCAATTTTACCCTCACATTACTCTTATGAAATGGGTTTATGAATTTCTGAAATTGCTGTAAATATTGGAATTGATAAGGGTTTATGAATGTTGATGCATTTATTGATCGGGGAGAGAGAGGTGCATAATAGGAACCGAAGGGCAAACTAGATTGCTTTGTTCGGATTGCTATTTGAAAAAAAATTCTCAACTCAAAAAATACTCATTATCTATATTTTCAATCATTATTCACCCATATTTTTAATTATTATTCTCATTTCTCTCTCCAATCATTACCTCTACTTCCAATCATTACTATCATTTCTCTATCCACTCATAACCCTACAAAAATTTTAAAAAACTCATCCAAACACAGTAGATGTGTCTTGAAAAAAACCACCCATAATTAAATTTTAGGGCAAACTTCACTGACCTCCCATGAGGTTTTTGAAATAACACTGCCCTCCCCTCCTTTACCTGACAATACCAAGGGACCCCCCTCCGTTACCGGCATGTTAAAAAATGAATGGAGAAGATGATGTCATTGTGAAATTATCTAATGCACTACAAAGTCCCAGAGGGGGGGTGAATGGGACGACCAATTTAAAATTAACTCAACCACCAACTTAAACAATTCAAGCTACCATCCAAACTCCATGCCAATTTTATCCAAATTAATAATATAAGTTAAGAGCAATTAATCTAAAGAACGCAAACACCGAGATATACGTGGAAATTACTTAGGGTCAATCACACCCTAAGCATAAAACCACGGCCTAACTACCAAAATTGCTATAGATCAAAAGGTTTACAAAGTGCTAAGAGAGGAATAACAACTTTACCCCAAAAGCTTGCCCTAACTCCACCACTTTGATGTAGCTCCCCGAACTCCTTCTTGATCCCATAGCCACCACGAGTCCAACGCCTCGATCTCCGTTCACCACTGCTCCGGTATCATCCGGCCAAATAGCATCATAGGCATGAAAGTATGGATTTTGTAAAGTGAAGATTTTTATGCAAAAGAATCAAACTAGAGAGAATACATGAATCAAGAAAGTATTTCTCTAGATTGAACAAAGATGATTGAATGCTAGATTCAAATCATCCAAATGCAAATGAAAGCACAAGAGCAAAAGAGATAATGTTTTCTCTCTCTAAAGTGGGCTATATCACTCTTGTATACCCTAGAATAATGAAAAACAAGCTTATATATGACCAAGCAAGAAAAATCCTGGAGAGCCCTACAAAGGCGCTCTTAGCACGCGCACAAGGGCCTTACTCGGCTAAGGCACTACTAAGGCTCTCTTAACACGCGTGCAAGGGCCTTAGTCTGGTAAGGTGCAAGCACTTAAAAGGCCTTAGACAAAATTTCCCTTCAAATAAAACAAGGCCAATAATATAAGGTTAGTGCATACATGATATTTCATAAAAGATTAAGACATTGAAAACCTTTAATGATGCATGGAAAAATATTAAGCTAAATGCACATGAGATGCATATACCTTTCCAAGCAAAATGCACGGCACGGCCTTTGTTATCAACTCTTGAACTAACGGGCGGAGTATCTAATCTAGACAAAATAAAATCATCTCCCAAACCCAAATGGAAAAAGAATAAATATAGACTCTAACGGTTTGTCGCATCCGGAAATTGCCAATTACATTAACACATTGTACTATTCTTTTTACAATACTTATACTATCCTCACCAGACTCTTTACCCCTCTCATTTATAAAATATAAAATACAAGCATCACTATACTTTATGCTCGTTTCACTTTGAGTTTTTGTCCTTATTTAAAATGATTCACATTTGTTAATTTTTTGTCAAACTTTTGTGAATTATTGGTTCATCTCGATAAGAGCAATGAAAAAGTAAAAAATTAAGACTTTTACCAAATATTTTGAGAAATTCAATATTTTGGGTAAAAGTAATAATTTTATTCTCTTTTGATTCCTCTCGTTGAGACAAACCAATATTTCACAAAAATTTAACGCAAAACTAGCAAATACGAAAAAAATTCAAATATAAACAAAAACCAAAAAACTTAAAAATCTCACAAACAAATCCGCATGAAAAAATTTGAATAGGAACAAAAATCAAAAGCCTAAAAACCCCACAAACAAACCCGTACCCTCCATTGCCAGCAATTTAGAATATGTAATTATTTTTGCACATGTACATTTTCTAAACTACTAGCAACGGGGGGTAGAAGCTTGTTTGTGGGATTTTTAGGCTTTTTGGTTGTTACGGAGTTTGTTTGTGGGATTTTTAGGCTTTTTGGTTTTTGTTCATATTCGAATTTTTTCGTGCGGGCTTGTTTGTGGGATTTTTAGGCTTTTTGATTTTTGTTCATATTTGCTAGTTTTGCGTTAAATTTTCATCGATTATTGTTTTGTCTCAACGAGAGAAATCAAAAGAGTATAAAATTATTACTTTTACCCAAAATATTGAATTTCTCAAAATATTTGGTAAAAGTCTTAATTTTTTACTTTTTCAATTCCTCTTATCGAAATGAACCAATAATTCACAAAAGTTTGACAATAAATTAACAAATGTGAATCCTTTTAAATAAGGACAAAAACTCAAAGTGGAACGAGTACAAAGTATAATGATATTTGTATTTTATATTTTATAAATGAGAGGAGTAAAGAGTTTGGTGAGGGTAGTATAAGTATTGTAAAAAGAATAGTACAATGACATCATCTTCTCCATCCATTTTTTAACGTGCCGGTAACGGAGGGGGATCCCTTGGTATTGTCAAGTAAATGAGGGGAGGGCAGTGTAATTTCAAAAACCTCAGGGGAGGTTTCTGTTCGTGTCAGAAACCTCAAAGGAGGTTAGTGAAATTTGCCCTAAGTTTTATCATTATTCATATATCTTTTAATACAATACTAATAAAGAACTAAGGGCAACATGGTAAAAACTAACCCATAATTCATTTTTATCATTCATCTACCAAGCACTACTTCTGTTGCAAAATGTATTCTGCACATATCATTCAAACACTCTACTCAAATTCAAAATACATTCTAACCATAATTCAAAAGCCAAAAAGTAGGCCCCCAAACACCCTCTTGTATTACTAACTGATTTTTCATTCTCCTTTTTACCTTTTTGCAAATGTTTTGGTCTTCATTAGACCCTGCTTTCTAACCAGTGTTTGGTCGTCTTCAAGGCTCCAATCATGTGGCTGTCTAAGGAGCCAGAGCAGGATATGTCATTTGAATTATTTTGTACTATTTTACATGGATTGCTTTGATGTGATATTACTCCCATGTTTCTATTTAGTCGCCTCTATAGAAATTGTAATTACATGTACGTACAATTCAATTATGCCCCAATGTATCACCTATGGCACTGTATCTATATCATCATAAACAGATTTGAAGTTTCTAACTCTATCTTAATTGTTATATTTGTCATTCTTCGTAGTGTACCTGACAAAGTGCGAGGTGTAGCCGTAATAGCGCTAGTTTTCATGTCTCTTGGCTTTACCTTTTTTTAAAATTATGTATGTAGTTGACTAGATGGGTCGACCGGATTGATATGGGAAGTCCTCCCCTAAGTTTGGTTTGTGGGGGGTAGTCTTACTGGATTGGTACCTCATTGACAAAAGTTATATTGTGAATAATGGTAAGCTATTCAAAAGAGGCTCATCGGCAATTTTTCCGTTTGTTACTATTGGACAAATTTCATCTTAGTTTCTTTTTGTTCTTTGCCATGCCCATTGTGGGACGAGTTGGAAGAGGAATTCCTAATTCTTAAACGGATGAGACTCTAGTTAGTGAAAATTTTCGATACTAATCATTTTTTTAGTGAGCATTACACAAAGAATTGACAAGCAGATGACTTTTCTAGTGCGAACAAATCTATAATTTTTTTCGCTCTGTCTTTTTATTAAAAAACCCCGCTTCCTAAGGGGCCCCTCTCTGGTAAGGAAAGAAACAAAGAATGTCGTCATAGAAAATCTGGTACGATGGCTTAGAAATCTTTCTATGGTTCTTTTTCTATTTGTTGTCTCCTACTTATGGTGAATCTTGCTTTTCAAACTATTTTTAGGAAACATTTGTTTAATAATGATGCGTCTCTTCCTCGACTGAGCCCACTTTTGCTCGTTGTAGACCTTGATCCACAACTGTACGAATAGCATCTTCTAGTTTGAGCTGCAAAAAGGTCCCCTCTTCTTTTACCCCTAAATCCACAAGTACCAACAGAGGACCGAGAAACCACTCGACCTCTTCCTTCTGTAACCGATCTACTAAAGGTCTTATTGAGTTAAGCGGGAGAAAGCTCAAGCGATGGAAGGGAGGAGAACTAGAACTAATATTTGTTATAAACAAAATATTGTATGGGCTTATAGAAAAATTTTGTGGGTTCATTGATATTTCTTTTTTTTTTTCAACGAATTCAGTATAGGAATGGCAACGGGGTGGGACGGATTTTGATGTACCCGACCCTAAAATTTCCAAACTCTCCCGATCCCGCGCCGAAACCTGACTAGTAATGAAAATTTTCCCAGTTCCCGCCCCTGTCGGGTAAGAGTCTCTAGGGCATCATCCCCGTGGAGAAGCATTTTGAAGGGCTCGGATTGTATAAACATTTGGGCTGTAGGATTGTCATTAAGGAATGGAATGATTTCCAAACTCCTTTCGGTTTGAAAATTAGACTGGTTTTGGGCCACTTTGAAATTTTATCCAAGGGCCTAAGGCCCAAGGAGAGATGCATCTTAAAGTTTGGAACTTTTTTTTTTTTTATTCTTGCTGTTCTTAAAGTTAGGAACTTGTGAATTGGAGTAATATTGATAGGATGCACCCAGTAGCATAGCCAGAATTTTCTATCTATTACTTATAGTAGTAAACAACAAAAATAAAAAAGAAATGAACTTAAACTGTAACATTTGCTAGAATGTATGTATAGATAACGAGTCTTCATGTAAAACAAATAAGTGAATTTTTTTTTTTTGAAACTTGACAAAGATAATTGTGAATGTGAGTGATGTAAAATGGAAAATGTGTATAATTTTTCCGACACAAATTTTCATGACATCTATAATTTAGGAGTAAAACTGAAGTTATTAGAGAGTGCAGTGGGGCCCGAGGCCCCACTGGTCATGCACTGCCTCGGCCACTGGATGCACCACGTTGGACCCTTTCTAGGCTCACTTTATTGATCAAAACATTTTACTATTTACAGCTCGTTAAGATTATGAATCACGAAAAAAAAAATTGTTAATCAATACTATGTTTTTGGAACATATCCATGTTGGGAATTTTTTTTGCAACGCTAGCTATTTTCTTTCAATATAAAAGTGTTCTGAATACGTACGCGCAAAATTTGATCAACCTAATTTTCAAAGTGACTGATACTATCAAGTCTTGACAAGTTCTAAAAAGTGAATGATTAGATTATCAAAATGAACTCGAGAAAGACCAAAGAAGGTCCAATAACATCGTCCAATCCCAAGGCCCATTTCTCTCTCACACAGACCATTGACCTAGCTAATAAGAACAAAATATAATCTGGCAGTGTAGAACTTCCAGACTTCCAGTGCCACATTCCACTCTATCTCACAAACAAACAATATCTTGTCTAGTAATATGCCCACCACAAATATTGTACTAATATGCTATATAGCCTATACGTATATGAATATAGACCAATAGATATTATGTTGTCTGAATGGAAAGCAACGGGGTGCAACGAGTTATTATTCAGGCCTCGTTTCGCTGAAAAAAAATATTTATTTTTTAAATAAGTAATACTTATTTTTTGAATTATAGATAATGTACATATCTCGTAAAATGGAAAATAAGTACTTAAAAAATAAGAACCTAGGTCAGTACACTTGGAACACAGCTATGTGATGCTCTGATAATGTACATATCTCATCCATACATTTTTTTTTATAGGCAACAAAAGTTTTATTAAACACTTCACAAAGGGTACCTGAAGTGAGGGGAAAAGGTGAGGGGGTTGAATGAAAAAAGAAAAGAAAAGGATGAGTCAAAGCCCACCAAGAATGTGTTGCGTTAGTCGCTAGATGTCTTGAAACACCAAGGTGGCCGTGCTCCGGGAGCATTGAACAATTAAAAGTGTGGAAGGAACAGGTATCCAACATTGTGTTGGTCTGTAGGCACTAATGTTGGTTTTTGGTTACATCACAAAAGGCAGATTAAAAACGACCCAGCTGGATAACAGGACCCCTTCCGATTTGGGACCATTTTCTGCTGATCCAAGCCCCCATGATCCAGAGAGGGCCACGAATGACTGACTACTCTCTCTAGCTAGCAAAGGTCTCGTAAAGCACCGTACACGGTACCTGGACCCCGACTCCCTCGATATTTTGAAGGGCCAGTTCATTTTTTTTAACGGGCAACAAAATATTGTTATTAATAACTCGACAAATGGTACATTGAGAAACCAAATACACTCGATTAACTATGGAATGATATATAATTTTGCCAAATTATCAAAATTTTGCAGAATTAGTAGTGATCTAAATGACTAACTAGGGCTAGCTCAGTTGATCAGGACTCTTGCATCTCACTAGGAGGTCAGGAGTTCGAGTCTTTCCACCTGCGTGTGGGTATTTTTTCCTTTGTATTGTTGGGGTTATTTCTCCCCTAAATGGGATTTGTAGTTGAGTTGGTTTAGTAGTTGGGTTTGGTTATTTGGTGGACTCTCACACAATGAATATAGTGTCCCGTGGTTTGTACTTTGCACTTTATACATGATGTAACGATCTTTCCTAAAGAACGGCAAAAAAAAAAAAAAAATGTGGAACGATATATAATTTCGCCGATTATCAAAATTTCGCAGAATTAGCTGTGATCTGAATGATAATATCACACCCCCATTGTATTCTACTTCCAGATCAAAAGGTTATAAATATTTTAACCGAATACCAAATAATTGGTTGCCTTGGTAGGTGTAGGTGTAAAAACATACTAGTAGATCTTGTAATAATTTTAAGATTAATAAAAAAATTTACCGTAAAAAAAAAAAAAACATACTAGTAGATAAAACTTTTAAGTAAAATATTTCTTGCATTCGTACCTCAGTTTTGGAGAGATCACACAAGCAGTATTACACTTTTGATGAAAAAAACAAACACCAAAGGTTTTTTTTTATTTTTTTATTTCAACATGGAGAGCTATTACTTCAGTAAAAATGGGAAAGGAAAAAGCGAATAATTCATCAAGATTTTCTTTGAGTTTTATCAAAATATATTATGGAGCCAAAAATTGAAGACCTCGCATCTCTAAACAAATAAAGGTTGAAGACCTTTTTTCGTCTTCTTTTTTAACCCCTACGTGGTTGGCCAAGTGTTGTTGGCTTGGGTTGGGACTTAAGTGTTTGCTCCACCCTAAAATTTCAGGTTCGATTCTCTTTGCCAACAATTCTTGGAGCTACCTTACCCTCACCCGTAAGCATGTGAAACGGCTATGAGAAGGGTTGTAGGAATTAATCTGATGTGTGCGCAAACTAGCCCGGGACACTCTGCATTACCCCAAAAATAAAAAGTTGATTTTCTATCATACTTCTCCTTTTCCATTATTATAGTACTAGGGTTTCCTATGCCTTTAGGCACGGCGCAACGTGAGATTTAATTAGTGACAATTGTGTAATTAATATTGTTTGAGAGAGAGATAGAGAGCTATAGGATTTATGAAGCAAATAAATTATTATAATTTATAAAGAGATAAAATTCAAAAACCGTTCTCCATTATTATTACATGAGTTACGGTTTTGAGCCTGAACTAAGAGTTCATTGCTTATAGCGATATCACGTCATCAATGACAAACGGTATCGCTGCATCATAAAAAAAACACTGCGAAAAATTGTCGTCAATTAATCATAACCTCGCAATCCAAGAATGTTACAGTAATTGATAATTAGTAGTAGTATATTTTCATGTTATGCTGTGATTCTTGTGAAGTTGCACTCCTAGTTTAAGTTGCTATTAAGAAAATATAATCTCGCATTGCTTAAGAGCGGGATGAATGGTCGCTTAATATAATGTTGAGATCTTTCACTCATGGCCAATTTATTTTGAGATCGATATATAGTTTCCACAGTTATCTTGCATTTTTGTTGAGTATACTCTGGTGAAGCCAATGCACACTAAGTTACCAAATTTGTAACAAACAAATTAACTTTGTTCGTACGTTTTGAGTTGGATATAAAGTTTCTACATGGTATTAGAGCGGGTCCATTCATCCCAAATTGTTTCGGACTAGCTACTTCAAATTTTTTTTTTGTCTTTATTAAAATTTTTATACTAGTGTTACGTTAATTTATTTTTCTTGTTCAATTCGTCTTGACAAAAGAAATCTAAAAAGAACAACTAACCACGAGTTAAAAAACATTCACTAACAAAAATTGGAACAAATATTTCATTTAGTTATACTTGAAAAGTTTTTTACAATAAAAATAAAAATTAATCCAAAATGCACTTAAGTAGCCCAAGTTTTTAGAAGTTTTTGGGTGCAAATTAGGTACCACGTGGGGTACCTAGCGCGAATCCGAGTCGTCCAAACGTGTTTTGGACAGTTCAGATCCGAACATTCTTTCTCCCCCTCAGCCGACCACAGTCTCTCCTCTTTCTTTCTCCCTAATATTCTGGCTATCCAAAACACGTTGAATGGCTCGAATGCGCGCTCGAGTATCACGTGGACTATCCTATTTTCACCAAAAAAAACTTCTCCCAAGTTTTTAGGTCATATATCACAACCAAAGAGTAAAAGTTTTGCAATCTATTTTTGTTGATTGACAACTTTCAACCAAAGAGTCGTTGACTAATCATTTAATATAAGGAGAATAATTTGTTTTTGTCACTCCAGTGTCCATTCCCTTATTCAAAAGTGGGTACAAGTGTCCAAATGTAACCCTCACATGAGAGAGCCAACTAAAAGGGGAAAAAACACAAGCACGCACGCCTATCCCACTAATTTCCTCCACTGTTGCGCATGCCTAACCACATGTTACTATATTTTATTCAATCAAACCCCAAAAAAAAAAATGCAAAAAAACTAAAGTAGAAGAGGAAAAACTATTTTATGATTGCCTAAATAACCAAATAATTATGTGGGCCTTACATTGGGAATCCTCAAAGCTAAGCTGATGAGGTTCAGGCACAGTAGAAGAAAAGGCGTTGAATATTAAGTTATGGATTACTTTTTATAATTTATAAACGTCAAGTGTTTTCTACTAAATTATAAGTTGTAGAAAATGTATTGGGTTAGTAGAAGAAAAGATGTTGGATATTTTAGTTTAGTGAAAATAGCTTTACTTTTGACAAATAAATAAATAAATTGAATATGAATAACTTCATAAAAGTCAATAAGTTGTAGTGAAAATTTTTTTACTTGAAATGGGGATTGAGTATACATACTTATTTTCCGTTTTACGAGACATATCATTTTCTCACAATATTTTGAACAAGGACCACTTTTAAGTAGAAAAAGTAAAAAAGTCTATCTTTTTTTTTATTTAAAAGTGGTCATTGTTCAAAAGATTTGGGTAAAAGTAACAAATTTTTACTTTTTCTATTCGTCTCATTGAGACGAATCAAAAAGTCAAAAAATTTTGGCGCAAAACGAACAAACGGGAAAAAAATTCAAATAAGAACAAAATCAAAAAAGTAAAAAAAATTGTTAGTAGAATTGGGTTATTTTAGTGAAATACACCATTAAGCGTAGCAAAATTACAAGCGTAATAAATGTTGAAAAGACACGTAACCCGGTGACGCGAATTTTTATTCTTTATGTGGGCATTTTTTTATTTTACCACACTCCGTAACTGTTTAGTGTTAGCAACTTTTAAATGGACCATTAAAGAGTTATCTATTGATATCGTCGTATCGAGTATGCAACTCCCTCGAAGAACAAGTCTCATGTTCGATCTACTCCCTTCGTTTTCATTCTTTTGTCATTCGTTATATTTTAATCGAATAAAAAATTAATTATAAATTTTAATTGATAATACTATTTATATGCAATATAAATCTTATTTGATAGATTTCAATAAGCTCTTTTAAACGATATTTTCAATATCACCTAAAAAATTACAAATTGCAAGATATAATCAATTGAAAAGTGGCACAGACTCTCAAAAAGGACTAAAGAACGAAAACGAATGAAGTATTTTTTTAGAAAACATAAATTTATTATAGATATCAAATGAAGTCAACACAGCTAAAGTTGTACAACCCATATAAAATATCCCAATAAAAACAGCTCAACGCAAACCAGAAACAAAACAAGGCCCCAATCTAAACAAACCAAATAGATACCCAACAAAAACAAACATAATAACGCAACCATGACTTTAACGCCAAACACACTGTCAACATAATATTAGGAAATACTCCATTCGTCCCAATTTACTTGTCCCAGTTCTATTCTAACTGGATTAAAAAATTAGTTATATCTTTAAAGTGGTAATTAATTTTATATCCAATATAAATCTTGTTTGATAGATATGGACTTGTTCTATAATTCAATGTTTTCAAAATCACCTAAAATATTATAAATTACAAGATATAATTAATTGAAAAGTAGCACGAACTCCAAAAAATGACAAGTAAATCGGGACGGAGGGAGTATTATGTTGCCATATTTTCTAAGCTTTATTATTCTATTTCTACTTTAGGCAGATTGTTATTTATGTTTCCTAGTTGTCTAGGTCTCCTTATTATGCGTATTTCCTTATTATGCGTCTTGTAACCTATATAAAGGCGTGCTAGGTTATGGTTTGAAGACAAGTAATAATACATCATTTCTCTTTTCTTACAGAGCTAGGTCTTGGGTGGCCTCTCCTCTTGTAGAAAAGTCTTTGTCATCTCTGTCGCCTGAGTCAGTCAGTAGTCTGTCACCTCCACGTGCATCCGGGCTGCACGTGAGGGTGAGTGTTAGACTTGTCTCACATCGCTCATCTAAGCCACCCAAGCTTGTTTAATAAATTCTAGAGGTTACTCCACCTATTACCACTTGGTTTTAAGTTGGAACCCTCCAAAAAATCTAACATGGTATCAGAGTTAGGTCTTGAGTGGCCTCATGTCTCGTGGAAAAGTCTCTGTCATCTCTGTCGCCCGAGTCAATCGCTCAGCTCATGGTCTGTCATCTCCATGTGCATCCTAGCTACACGTGAGGAGGAGTGTTAGTGTAGAGACCCGTATTTTCGAAAATCGTTTAAAGGATTTATTAATGTTAAAATGTGGAATAAATGAGGGATTTTATTGAATTATTTGATTTTGGGTCAATGCGAGAAGGTTGTTTGTAAAGGGGTGCTTGTGCAATTTGTGATTTTGGGAGTATATGTATGTGTGGGTGTGTGTGTAGGGGAGAGAATTCCCCAAAATTCTCTATCTCTTCTCCCAATTTCCTCTCCCTTTCTCGGCTCCTCTCCCTCTCTCACACCATCACTCAAAAACTCCACCCCAAACTCAAAACTCATGTCAATCAACCTCCAATCCATCATCTACGCGGGTATTAGAGCTCGTACATCGTTGGCTAGTGCTCGAAGGAGGTGTATTGCTCTCGGTGTCGATTTTGGAAGCTAGGGCTCGATCTCTCGTTGGGGTTCAGCTTTGATACTCGAGGTAGGAATTTCTTACACTCTCTATATGTTTATGAGTTGATTATGTGCCATGAATCGTGCCTATGGTTGTTATTGTTGTTGTTGTAGTTAGAATCCTTGAAATCTGTAGAAAATCTGCTCGAACAGACATCTGTATCGATACTACTCTGCTTAGTATCGATACCAGAATCTCTGGAACATTTTTAGGCATTGTTGTATCGATACTAGTTTGGTTAGTATCTATATACAAAAGGGCTTAGGGATATATTTTACAGTTTTGTTCCAAACTCTATTATTTTGACCTCCGATCACTTCTAACACCTCTAAAACACCTATAAACTATCTCGAAGCTTGGTTGTTCATCGAGTAAGGATTCGTTGATCGTTCCTATTCCTAAAACACTCATGGGACGTAATCGTAGTACCATTGTAAATGGAAAATGTATCGTTTAGTTGTTTAGGAGTACCGTAGGCTATGCAAAGTGTTATGATGTATATATTTGGTAGGTGTGAGTCGGTCTAGTGATTCGAAGGGTAACGTAGTAACTCGCATCCTCAAGATTCATCTTGTTGATCCTATTGAATTCCTTCGAAGCTCGTTCCACGAGTCCTAAGCAGCGATACTGGTGGATTGTATGTCATAGAGTTGCCATGGGGTCGTAAGTTCCTTAGGGTGTTGTGACATATGTGGGAAAGGTGTGTATTTAATTATTAGCCAATGTTATGATATGGTTGATTATTTGGAATGCTTGAGTTATGAATGATCAATTGACATGTGGATATAGCGAGATTGGACACTACGGGTATCACCATTCGGTAGGATGGCTGAAAATGGTGAGATGACCGGGCTGAAAATGAATAAACGGTTATGTGATGTGCGTTTTCGCTAACCAGCGACATATGATATAACGAACAGACGATTATGCGATGTGCATTTCCGCTAACCAGCGATTTATGATATAATGACTAGACAGTTATGCGATGTGCGTTTCTGCTAACCGATGACTTATGTTATATGGATTGAGGTTTGTTTATCGATGAAGGGACAAATCAGGATTTTATCAGGATTTTGAAAAGAAAGAAATTTGGGTTTTGGAAAGAGAATTTTTATTAAAAATCCTCCGGTATTCTTGAGCGAATCAACGGCTTCCAGTATTTGGGCACAAATCAACGGATTCCGGTATTCAAGCTTGAATCAACGGAGCTTGACCGGTATTGGTCTTGTTTTTCACAAGTCATTTTTTACAATCAAAAAGGAAAGTTTTATGGAAAAGAGATTGGATAATCGAGAATGTGAAACCGAGATAGATTGTTGTATTCATGCATGGAGTAAATGAAGTGGTGGAGAATCCATTGTAGGTTTGTTCAGTTTGATGTGAGTTTAGTACGGCTTCTAGTTGATATGTGCATCTATAGAAATCCCGATAAGATGATTAGAATATTGAATTCGATGTCCTCTTGTCTATTGTGGTAAACCTTTGTTGCTCATGTTCTCATAATGAAACTCATTCATTTCTGGTGTATATTTCATTGTATTTTCATATAACTTGTGTAAAGATTTCTCTATTGGGCTAGTGTAGCTCAACCTATTATCATTTTTCAGGTATAATCGAAAGAGTTGACATGGTATACTTGATGTGCATGCATGATCATATTATTGATAGGTATTCAAGAGGAGTATTTTGAAGAACAATTATTGTTAACTGTAATATTATTTTTCTTCGAATACTGGTATTTGATAATTTGGGACTTCGAGCCTAGATTGAAATATTTGTATTTAATTTGAGAACAGGAGAAAGAAATGTTATTTGGGTATTCCCTGTACTTCAGCGATGATTTTATTTATTACAAATAATTATTATTTATGTTGGAAATCGAGGGTGTGACAGTTAGATTTATCCCACATCGCTCATTTAAGTCACCCAAGCTTGGTTAATATATTCTAAAGGTTACTCCACCTATTGCCAATTAGTTTTAGGTTGGAATCCTCCAAGAAATCTATCACGGTATCAGAGCTAGGTTTTAGGTGGCCTCACCTCTCGTGGGAAAGTTTCTGTTATCTATGTCGCTCGAGTCAGTCGGTCAGCTCCTAGTCTCCTGGTCTGTCACCTCTACGTGCATCTGGGCTGCACATGAGGATGAGTATTAGACTTGTCTCACATTGCTCATCTAAGCCATCCAAGCTTGGTTAATAAATTTTAGAGATTACTCCACCTATTGCCAATTGATTTTAGGTTGAAACCCTCCAAGAAATCTAACACACACTATCAATAAAACCTGTAAATTAAATAAGGATTAGGAGCAAGTGGAATTAATAGATAAATCAAAGAAATGCACGACATTGAGGGATGCAATCCTTTTCCATTTTCGCTTTCTCCGCCTAGGGTGTTGAATAGCCTTGTCACAAATAGCCCTTGCTTTGACTTTGTCTAGCTTCTTCTGTTTTCGATTACCGGGATGCTTAGCAAAAGTAGGTACGGCTACTGTGTTGTGCCAAAAAGCTATTATCCTTCTTGTTCGCAAATTCTGAGGTTCAGAAACAGTATCTTGGAGAATATCTCCAACCCTATGAGACAAGGAATCCTCAAAGCTAAGCTGATAAGGTTCAGGCACAGGAGATGCAGTCACACAACTAGATGGGGAAAGGGGGTCCTCTTCCATCGAGGTGGCACCAAGAAGTTTTGGCACATTAACCAAAGAAGCATCATCAACCTGGGCAGCAATACCAACTTCCCGAGGACGCTTCTTAACTTTAACTTCAACAGCCGAGAGGTTCGGCATACGGAGGTTGTCTTAAGGTACTCTTTTATCAAACCACCACCCCCAATATAGGACACAAATTATCTTCTCTGATTTTTGTAAAAATTAGCACGCACGCACACACACTTATCAAAGGCTAAAGAAGTCTACATCCACAACTTGATATGAAAATGGGGGTGTTTCTGGTAGTGAAAAATTTATAGATTTTTATTTATGGTTGAAAAGTTATTAGGTGTTTTCGGTAATGAATAAGTTGTTGAAAAATGTCAAGTTGTTTCCGGTAGTGAATAAATTATTTATGGGTTTGTGAATAAAGTTACTGTAGTAAAAAAAGTTTGTTAATGGAAACAAGATGGTAAAAATGTTGAAACTTTTTTGCTAGTGAAAACGAGATGGTAAAATGCATTAAATTTTTATTATTATTATTTTAGTGGAAACACCCCTTAAATTTCGTAAAAATAGAATAGATCCGCAAAATGTGATTTTAGTCAATTCTAAAAGAAAACGTCCAAATCCGCAAGCTAGCTTGATTCAAAAACTTATTTAAAATCTATAGAATAGAATAGATCCACGGGATTAATTAGTCAATTCTTTGAAAAAGGACCAGTGCATTAATTAAGAAATAGACTAAGGTCAAAGCATCCTATTAATTTAGTGCTGATAACTTGCAACCCTTCTTACAATAGAGAGACTATCCAAAAAAATGAATGTTAGTTTTCTATATGAGAATGGATTGATTATATGCATCGGCGGTGTAAATATTTATTTTCTTCAAATCAATTACATTATCTAACGTCGTCAAAATAGTGATCCCAATTAATAAAATCTAGCGACGTGGTGCAATGTAATTAATTTGAAAGAAACAAGTATTTACACTCAAGTATTTACACTGACAGTGTAAATAATTTGATCTCCTTCTGTATGTATAATTATTTGTTATTAATTATATCATATGTTCCTAATGATGAGCACCCAATATTGTAGATATTTGGTACGACTAGTCCCGCTTTATGTTGTTTTATCTTGCTTTTATTTAGTCTTTATAGCGATATTGCACGTAAGGTGTGTTTTTAGTGTTTTTAGGTAATCGTGCAAATAAGACATGTTTTGACGCCAAGGAATGCTCCGGATGCTTCCAAGTACCCGAAGACCCTATCGGCTCCTTAAAATCTGTCTAAGTATGAAAAAATGACCTTTCTGGAAAAGTATCGATTTTCAAGATAAAAAATAGCGGTAATTGATCATTGAATTTTTCTAAGAGTTACTACAAAGTTGCAAGATTTTATTTGAAAAGCAAGGTCAAGTTTTGATCCATTTTCTATTGAGAAAAATGTGCAATTTTTCATTTTACACTAAAAGTGGGGGGTTGACATTTTGATTTAATTGAAATCTTAAAATTTTGGTAATGCCATTGTTTCCAAATGGGTGGTACTTTCTTATTTTCATTAAATAAATTAAAGTAAAGAAAATGTAAAAGAAATGTTTAAAATGTATGTCTGCTAAAGCTGAAGGCAGGACTGGAGATAACCTCCCCGTATCGATACAGCCTTATTCTGTATCGATACACATTAGCTTCGTGGAGTTCCAATGATTTTTGTATCGATACGGATTAAGGCCGTATCGATACGGGAGCGTTACGAGAAAATGGTCATTTCAAGCTTAGCAATATGGTATTGATACTTTCCATAATTAGAATCAATACCACGAGCCTTCGGCTAGATATTTGCTGCTTTTTGGACATTTCATTTATGAAATAGTTGCTACTTATAGTATGTTTATAGGATATTTGTTGGGAGAGAAGTTGAGTTGTATAAATACTATTCTCCCTCACTTTAGTTAGTAATCTACTTTATGCTCTAGGTTAGTTTTCTTTCTAGTCTTTTTGCCATTGTTGTTCTTAGTTTCAAGCTTCAATACTTGTAAGTTTAATTCCTAGTTTGATGTTTTCTCGTTTATTAATGTTGTAGCTACGGATTAGATTCTCCTTAATACCAAGTTTATTTTCGTTTCTATCGGTTAAACATGTTTTCCAATTTTAGCATGCTTTCTAGTCTTTTAATTATGTGGGAGTAGTCGACTAGGCTTAGCCATTCGGTGATTAATGTCTTATGACTTACGTTAATCTTGCTTTTCTCAATTTTAGAACTTGAGGTTTGGCTTGTAAATGTGCGTGGTTCATCTTTTATGTAACAAAACTTGTCGATGTTAACCTCCGGTGATCATGTGCTCGCTCACATGGTTAATGAGTAATGTCTCGCCTCGTGTTTGCCAAAAGAACCAAAGAACTTGCTCGCTTTCCAAACTATGCTTTTAGTTCATGACCTTGATATTTAGTTTGAATGCGAGTCTTGGCGTTGCTAACCTCCGGTGATCATGTGCTCGCTTACATGATTCCGGGAGCGATGTCACGCCTTGTGTTTAGCTTGTTATTCAAACTCTATATCAAGTCTAACCATTTTCATAGCTAAATCTTCCGGTTGATAGCCTATGCCGTGCGATTCAACCGTGTTTTCGTTGAGAATTGTTAGATGGCTTAAGTTACGGGCGTTAGTAACTCCATTGTCTTGCTGCTTTTAATTCTTAGTTAAAACTCATTTCTAATCTTTTCCATAAGAGTGTTTCTCTACCTTTCAAAGGAAAACCAAAAGTTGGCCGCCTAAACGCCACAAACTCTTACATCTACAATCCGAACAAGCTATATTCGAGCTCCCTGTGGATCGACTCGGACTTCCTCGCTATACTATGCAAATCTTTAGTTGTGGTCCGATTAATAAATAATTGAATTTGACGGCCATTTGGTAAACTTCAACGACTACCGAATGGGATCATCACCTAATAATGTGACGCATGTTGCTCACGAATCAAGACCCAAGTTTTATCTTAGGCCGTCCACAGTGGTATAAGCAAAAAATGATAACCAAAAGTTGATACATCAGCTTTTGATTATTCATTTAAGAGGTTGTTGAGCTTAACAATGTTGAGGTTCACGTCACTTTTAGTCCATAATCAAAATAAGGGGTCTACTATAATTTCACACACACACACACACACACACACTCTCTCTCTCTCTCTCTCTCTCTCTCTCTATTTTCTGTCATTCACTTCCCTCCATTTAAGTTTTTTTTTTTTGGCAAAAATATATTGATTCCCTCCCTTAATTTTGAGAAAAAAATTGGTGACTTCCTTCCCTCTGACCTATTATGAAATTTTTTTTGGGGGGGAAAATAAAAACCGGAAAGAAGAGTGAAATACATTAATCTGATGACTATGGGTTGAATTGTAGATGATCGAGAGATATGAGCTTCACTTTTGGAAGGAAAGAAAGAGAAATAGTTTGTGGGTGAATTGAAGAAGATATAGAGTAGGCGAAGAAGAGAAAAAGAAAATATCAGTTGAAACACGCGTTTATACAAATTTTGGAACTAGTAAACTTATGTGGTGTAGGGTTCACAAATTTTAATTATTGAAAAAGGTTGTTAGTTTTGGTAATACAAAGCCCAAAATTTGATTATTTTTAAGGATGTTGCTAAGTTTGATTATACCATTGTGAGCCATCTTTTATACCAATATTGTTAACTTTAAAAACAATTGATTTTTGATTATACTACTGTGGATGGCCTAAGTCATTACTCAAGATTTGTTTAGTGGGAGTCTCTTGAGTTCAACTCAACCAAATAACAAATACACCCTTTGTCTCAAATTACAGGATTCTTATAAATAAAATAAAATAAAAAACGTGCAATTTTGAGATTAAAAAATAAAATACATCTAGACATAATTTTTTGAATTTCTTTGCGTGCACTATATTATAGAGCTCGTGAAGTACTTTAACTTGGTGTAAAGAAACTTTAAAAATAATGCTCAAAAGTATTTAATTTTTTTGTCCAAAAATTGCACGATTTTTCGTAGGAGGCAGACACTTTAGGACGGAGAGAGTATTTCTTTCATGATAACTCGGGTGCCTGAACTAACTAACACATACCTCAACTAATTTTGGGGATCTAATCTCACCATTCACTTATGGGAAGCCCAATTAAAGTCTGATCAATTGCTTTGTATGGAATGACCCCAAAGGAGTTGACAATGCTTGGGAGATTTTGACCATGAGATCTCCAACCCACGGCTTCAAATCCTACGTGGCATAGGAAATGTAAGCTTTGGGGCATCCTTCATTGATCAAACATTGATGTCAAGTGGAGTGTTGAATTCAATGTGGATTTGGCTCCACATCATTTGCTTCAAACTTGACTACCATGCCAAATCTATTTTTGACATTTTTAGAATTCAAAAAGTAGATATTATGTACTTTAGCACTTAGAATTTGACATCAAAGTTGGAGATATAAATTATTGAATATCAAATTTGGAGATACCAAAATGTCATACGATCCTTCAAAAAAATTGGCATCTCCAATTCAAAGCTATATTTTGAAGAAATCTCAGGACTTAACAAGACTAAGAGGACCTTGGGGTTCAACCAATAACGAATATAGTATATCTTGGATGCTAAGTTCGTCTAATTTTGCCACTCATTACTCGATCGATAAATCAATTTTCCCATGGAAAGGTTCGTCAACCATACCTACCTACCTTGGAAGACATATCCAAATACTAATCAACATCTATAAGAGCATTTATGGTTTTCCTGGTTTATTTTTAATTTTCTAATAAGAACAATATTGTAAATGTAATTAGACTGCTCTTTTATGAACTTAACTTAAATATGAGAATTTTGTCATCATTTAATTTTTTTTCACATTTGTTAGTTTTGCGCCAAACTTTTGTGAGTTATTGATTCGTCTTGATAAGAGGAATTGAAAAAGTAATATTTTTTTTTTTTACTTTTATACATGTATTTTGAAAATTAACCACTTTTTAGCAAAAACAAAAAAGTCAGCTTATGCGCTAAAAAGTGGTTATTTCTCAAAATACATGGGTAAAAATAAAAAATTACTTTTTTGATTCCTGTCATCAAGACGAATCAATAACCCACAAAATTTTGATGCAAAACTAACAAATGTGAAAAAAATTTAAATAAGGACAAATTTCAAATTTAAATTAAATTCATAAGAACGTAGCCAGGGCTATTGGTGGCCAGCTTGGGACTGGCCCAGGCCTGACAATGGCTTGTCAGAGTTTTGTTCCTTAAGTTTAGTAGTAACAAAAACTCTGTCCCGCTGCTCTTATTTACCGCTGTTAATTTTATAGTCAAAAAGTGTTTGAGTTTTTTAAAAATTCAAATCATCAATTGTTGAGACGGAGGTGAGATTGAGCGCTTCGATGAGAGAAGCGGTGAATTTAGACCTTCCGAGTTTATAAAGGAGCTCAAGCTAGAGATATAATCCCGTTTGGTGAACTAGTTAAGCTCGTGCTAACTGAAACTCTTATCAGATAAAGCTCGCGAGCTAGCCATTACTACATTAGTTGGACACCATTTATAGTAGTACTATTTATACATTATTGTGTTATTTTAATAGTTTTTCTTACTCAATTTCTAAAGCATCATCCAGATTAGAAATGTACAGTAATTTCTAAAGAGCTACAGTTTTTGAAAGTTATCCATAGAAATAATTTATTAAATCCTAACCATAGTCAAAGACTTGTATGCAAATATTAGAGTTCAAGTTTGTCCACCCATTTCTAAAGTGGAATCGAGAACATTACCCACTATGTTCTCAGTCTTATTTGGATGATCGGACCGGTTCATTTCTTTGAACAAATTATATTATAATTAAATTTGCAAAAAATCAAAACAACCAGTTATAGTTAATTAAGTGTTTGTTTGATAAAATAACTCAACATTCAGTTCAAACGTTTGGTAAGAGTCTGAACTCAAAATTGTGTGATTAAAACAAGCAGTTTCTGGTATTCGATCGCATTGATTTTTTACGGGGCTAGTTATAATATATATCATATTCTAAGATATGAACCGTTCTAATCATTGAAATAGAACAGGGACATGGTGGGTAATGTTCACCCACTTTTAAAGGTGGGTGAACAAAATTGAACTCCAAATATTAGCACACACTTTTTTTAACCCGTTAAGGTTCATGAGTTGGCTAATTTTGGACTCAAGCATGTGGTAAATCCACTCAAGCTCAACTCAGTTCGATCAACAAATAAAGTTTGAGAGAGTCTACGGGACAACTAATTTCAACAACTCACGTGAACATGGAAGATCCGCACACCCTATATATTTATTGATTTAGTGTGTTGGTGTTAAAGCATCCAACTCCAAACCAATTGGCAAAGAGTGGAGAGGCCGCCCATGCTCATATACTAGTATTGGAGGAGATAATTAACCAATGTGGGACAAATCCCAACACTCCGCCGCACGTGCAACCCCTGCTAATGATGTATCAAAGCCACTATCACCACTGCTAATGATGTATCATCTCCGGTTATTGGAGTTGGTACAGTTCCATTATCTTCCACGTTAAAAATCCATGATGTCTTATTTGTGCCGTCGTTAAATTGTAATATTCTCTCTGTGAATCAATTAGCCAAATCTCATGATTGTGTTGCTCTATTTTTTCCTACTCACTGTGTCTTTCAGAACATCCATACTCGGGAGAAGATTGGCAGTGGTAGACAA